>NC_139943.1:1357817-1920317 GCF_963454915.1 Gymnoscopelus microlampas
GTCATCGTGACAGCAGCGTTGCTTTGAGTCAGCTGCTTCCTCAGCTCCGGAATGAGTTTGTACCTTGCGAGTCGCCGTGACACAGTGGTTGACACATTCCTAGCAAGCTGATGGGCGATGTTCAAGGTTTTATCAAAGTTCAACATCTCTTGAAGCTTGGAGATGTATTTCGGGTTCACTGCTCTGTGTTTGAAATAAAGCTACTTTTCACACCCTCTTCCTCTTCAGCTTTACATTGAACCTTCATCTTCAACTCATGTCAAATCAGAATCCTTCTTATTAAAGTCATTCTATTCCCTTCATTCTAGACCAGTCTGTGGATTCCAAACTGCAGGTGAAGATGAGTTCTCCAGCACCAGGCAGGACAGTTTCTATTAAAGAGGAATCTAAAGACCATTTGAACCTCAGTAAGTTTCTCTCTCTCTCTCTCTTCTCTCTCTCTCTCTCTCTCTCTCTCTCTCTCTCCTTTTTATAAATATTATAATTGTTTCCTGTCTCAGTAGACTCTACTGAGACAGGAAACACCAATTCATTTAAATGATGTACAATATGTAAATGAAAAGTAAACACAATAGAGAAATGCTTCAAACTCTATGCAGACAACATGCAGCAGCCATAACATAGCATAGAATATATTGTAATTAGTTTAATGTACATTGTGCAGCCAGCCCTTATTCTATTGTTTTTATTCCAGACCAGCCTGTGGAGTCCACACTGCAGATGAAGATGAGTTCTGCAGCACCAGCCAGTACAGTCAACATAAAAGAGGAAAAAGACCATGTGGTAACCATCAGTAAGTTTCACACAGGGCGACATGCAGCATTACAAAGATGGAGAGGTTGGCATGTATGAGCAGTTCAGTGTAGTAGGCACAAATGAAAATGCATGCGCATTTGAAGATGAAAGCATCCAACAGGTGTAGATGCCTATAGAGACATCACCTCTCCATTACTCACGTCACGTTGCGTGCAGGTGAAACCATGGTGCTAATCACAAACCATGGTGCTAATCACAAACCATGGTGCTAATCACAAAGATGGATACATGAAGTACATCCCATAAAATGTTAACCACTCAAATTGAAAAGTCGTATGGGAGACAGTGCTGTACAAGAGCGTGATACAGGAAACTGTTGCCGCTAACTACAGACGCATGGATGTCACTCACCACTAAATATTAGATCACCATAACCTGTGAGAGTAGCTACAGATTACTACAGACTGGCAGTCAATTAAAGTCGGGAGATTGGTCAGTTGGTGTTTTAAAAAGTTTCTGAATGCACCCGAGAGCAGACACCGACAGACGGCTACTATGGTGCTAAAAACAGTGTACCCACCGCCTATTCAACAGCAGATTTAACAGTGTACCCACCGCCTATTCAACAGCAGATTTAACAGTGTACCCACCGCCTATTCAACAGCAGATTTAACAGTGTACCCACCGCCTATTCAACAGCAGATTTAACAGTGTACCCACCACCCATTCAACAGCAGATTTAACAGTGTACCCACCGCCTATTCAACAGCAGATTTAACAGTGTACCCACCGCCTATTCAACAGCAGATTTAACAGTGTACCCACCACCCATTCAACAGCAGATTTAACAGTGTACCCACCACCCATTCAAACGCTTTCCAACACTTATCGCCGCCGACGTCGGTGCGGTGGAGAGCTACCTTAATACCTGACCAACTCAGGAACCAACTATGAATAAACCTCCTGTACCTTCATTCTTCAGTGAGCAGCTTTATCGTCACCCTTATAGTGGATTAAACCATTAAGACCTTCGGCCGATTCTACAAATCTCTTCGAAATCCTAACAGTTTTCTGAAAAACGTATGTTTCTATATCAGTGGTTCTCAAACCTTTTCATGTCAAGGACCCCCCAATGTTATGTGTATTTGGCCGCCGACCCCCATCTGAAAATATTTTGTTCCAGGGACCCCCAGAAGCAAAAATTCTAGTTGAAAATGTAAATATATTCAAACATTTGCACAAAGTGTCACGATGAAAAAAAGCAGATTTACAAGCTCATAGCGTGGCACCAAGTGACGTGCTGTGAGCTTGTATATCTGCTATTTTTTAATAGACAAAGTATAAAATAATGGTTTAAGTGATTAAAATCTAAAATGACACGGATGGTTAAACCTTTACACTGGATAACAGCCCTCTCTGCAATAGTTCGATGTGATTAAAATGTTGTTTTGATTAAACAGAAAATACCACTGCGTTCTTCTATGTGGTATTTAATGTTGCTGGATGATAACTACAAGTGTTCTGTCTTTTGTTTTGTTTTTTTCCCACTGGTGAATTGTACAGAACCCCACAGGGAGAGGTCTGTGGTATCAAGAGAGATGATGGCCTCTAAAACATTGTCAGAGGAACAGAACGAGATGGACCAGGCATGTGGACTGATTGATCTAACGCCTGACGTAAAGTTGTACAGGATAGGTATGTAGTGTTTTCAGTGGTGGAAGAAACACTCAGATCTTTTACTGAAGTAAAAGCTGCAACATCACAATTTAAAAAATACTCTTTTAAAAGTAAAAAAAAGTCCCTGTTAATCGTTTAGCCCTGGTTCTTATTCTATTCCTTCATTCCAGACCAGTATGTGGAGTCCAAACTGCAGGTGAAGATGAGTTCTCGAACACCAGCCAGTGCAGTTGATGTTAAAGACCATTTGGACCTCCTCAGTAAGTTTCATGCTCTCTCGCTCTCTCTCTCTCTCAGGGACCCCCTCTATATTGAATACAATTGTGTTTCAGATAAACTTTTGCTGCTCTTTTTTCCCTATACACACCTATAACTCTTTGCCAAAAATAGCCGACCTACAAGCTCACAACGCCTCGCGCTGCGAGGCGTTGTGAGCTTGTAGATCGGCTATTTTTGGCTAAAGTTCTCCTCAGAAAAGGGATACTAGGGTTCAAGTGGTTAATGTGGAAAAAAAATAATTATATCACACAAAAATTTGGGGGACCCCCTGTAGTAACTCTGAGGTTCCCCTAGGGGTCCCGGACCCCCTGTTGAAGACCCCTGGTCTAGTCTAATCTATAGTCTCTATCCTCATTGGATGAAACTGGTATCTCGGCCTTAAAATGTATTTTCTCTTTACTAAAGAGCGTGAGAGGGGTCTTCGACGGTACAAACCCCCAGGGTTGGGAGCCAGAGCCGGAGGAACCGCAGGAACCGGATCCAACATGGAGGAACCGGAATCGGTACCATCACATCTGGAACCGGAACCGGTTCATCACACTGACAGAGCTGGTATGTGGACTGAGACCACCATAGTTACAGACCTGTTAGGAACCCCCTCAAGTAACCCCGAGGGTCCCTGCACCTCACTTTGAGAAGCACTGCTCCCGATGAGCAGGTTGGTGCCTTGCGTGGTTTCCTCCTCCATCAGTGTGTGAATGGGTTAATGTTTTGCACGTTGTGAAGCGCTATATAAATGCTCCGTTTATAAATGCACCGTTTAGATTAGAAGCCAGGGAAAAAGGCTCCAATGAAGCCTGACAACGCATCGCGGGTTCGAGTCCCGATCCCGACGGCCTTTGCTGCGTGTCACTCCCCATCTCTCTCTCCCCGTTCCTGTCTAACTTAACTTCACTATCAATAAAGGCATAAAAAGACCCACATAACCCCCCCCCCCCCCCCCCAAAAAAAAATGAGTCATTGTCACATGACTCACAGGATCAATCTGTGCCTAATTTGGTGAAAAATAAATCACATTTTGGCAAAATGACATTTGTGGCAAAGTTGCAATACCACAATATAAAAATACCCTGTTACAAGTTTTAAAAAAAAGTCCCTGTTAATTGTGCAGCCCTAATTCTTATTCTATTCCTTTATTCCAGAGTCAGACCAGCATGTGGAGTCCAAACCGCAGGCTCCTGAAAGGCCATCCTTAAGAGGTGGGTTTTGAGTGTGGTTTTGAAGGAAGGGAGGGAGGGAGGGGCGTCTTTAATATGGTTGGTGAGGGCTTTCATTACATTATTACATTACAGTCATTTAGCAGACGCTTTTATCCAAAGCGACTTACAATAAGTGCATTCAACATAGGTAGGGAACGAAACTACTAATCACCAGAAGTCTTAAGTGCATTTCCTGCAAAAACGAGCAACCAAGAGTATATCTAGCGCTAAGATAAAAGTGCTATATATCAGCTACCTACTTTCTTAACCAGATGAGACAAAATAGCTAAATCAAATGAGCACGAGCTAATACAAAAGTGTATCGACTAAACAAGATCCAATAAAACAGTACAACAATAAAATAAGAGTTCGTACAACTAGTTAACAACAAGTAAGCCAGACAAAGAGGAAGGGTAGTGTTTCCTGAAGAGGTGGGTTTTCAGCCTGCGGCGAAAGATGGGCAGTGACTCTGCTGTCCTGACTTCAGTGGGAAGTTCATTCCACCACTGTGGGGCCAGAACAGAAAAAAGTTGTGACCGTGTGGATCGACCAGAAGGACCCTTGAGTGACGAGGCAGTCAGTCGCCCCGAGGTGGCAGACCGAAGTGGTCGGGCAGGGGTGTAGGCATCAACCATAGGCCGGAGGTAGGAAGGAGCTGTTCCTTTCACTGCCCTATAGGCTAGCACCAAGGTTTTAAACTGGATCCGAGCTGCTAGGGGGAGCCAGTGTAGAGAACGGAGAAGGATAGTTGTGTGGGAGAACTTGGGGCGGTTGAACACCAGACGAGCTGCAGCTTTCTGAACGAGCTCCAGAGGTCTGATGGCAGATGCCGGAGCACCAGCCAGGAGAGAGTTGCAGTAGTCCAGGCGGGAGATGACAAGATGACATTCCAGAGGTAGGGGGCAGCAACACGGAAAGCCACCCCAAATATGGTACTTGGTCTTTGGGACCTCCAGGAGGTTGGCTTCACTTTTAAGCCACCCGCTCATATATAGTGTTGTTGTTTGTTCTGGGTCACTGTTGGAGGCGGCGCTGTGTGTGTGTGTGTGTGTGTGTGTGTGTGTGTGTGTGTGTGTGTGTGTGTGTGTGTGTGTGTGTGTGTGTGTGTGTGTGTGTGTGTGTGTGTGTGTGTGTATGAGGAGTGAAGTCAATAGTTTGTTTGGTGGCGACGACCACACTTTTTTTTTTAATCGTTTGCATGGTGGCTGTTTTCTTTGTGTTTATTTCCCATGGGATCCCTCCAGCGGTAACTGGAGGCTGCAGCCCCCATGGTGGTGGGAAGCAAAAAAACAACAAAAAAAACACATTTTCTTTTAGATTTATTTTTTTTGTAAATTAAAAAAAGATATATTTTTAAGTCTATATACACATATATGTTAAAGGTTTCATGACGTTCAGTTTTACCACACATTAAAAGTCTTTGTCATGGTCCTTCAAACGTGTACAGAAAGTTTTAACAAAAAAATCCACTCCATTGATCCATGGCAGGTGTTTTTCTCTCACATCGAAACCGATATGTAGAGCCAATAACTGACTTATAACAATAATTATTGAGAAGCTATATCTTTTATATAAACAAATTGACTTGATAAAAGGGTTTTTATCACCAAAACAAAAATAATGATTAGAAAATAGACGATCTACAAGCTCTGCTATTTTCACTATTCTCTTTCTTAAATATAAATCAGAATCAGAATCAGGTTTATTGTCACATCACAGGTTAACAAGGTGAAAAAGTGGGTGAAATTCGTTTTGTACATCACAGAGAGAGAGAGACTATATATATATATATATATATATATATATATATATATATATATATATATATATATATATATATATATATAATATACGTATATAAACGTTCATTAATCATAATCGAAGCAAAAAGTTTAAATAATCATGATATTTATTTGTCATGTCACCCCGCCCTACCACAGTGGCACCAAGTCAGATGTGTCTTAGTTGCGAGCCTCTTTGTTTGTTGCAGAGCAGTAGTAGTGATGCTTTGGACTGATCTCTACTGAACGGACACAGCTTGACCATCTCTAACATACACTTCTGGTCTAGTCTATAGTCTCTATTCTCATTGGATGAAACTGGTATCTGGACCTGAAAATGTATTTTGTGTTTACTAAAGAGCTGGTGAGGGGTCTTCAGCGATTCGCACGGCCAGGGTTGGGAGCCAGAGCCGGAGGAACCGCAGGAAACGGATCCAACATCGAGGAACCGGAATCGGTACCATCACATCTGGAACCAGAACCGGTTCATCACACTGTCAGAGCTGGTATGTGGACTGACTTCATGTCTGCTGTACAATTACTATACTGGTGGGTCTCAAACTATTTTATTTCAAGGACCAAACCATAACTCTTTTCAGAGTGTACAAATGGTACAGAATGTACAATGGAACTAAATAGACCCGACAAGCAATCGGACCGTTAGCACAGGGGTCCTCAACAGGGGGTCCGGGACCCCTAGGGGGTCCTCAGAGCTACTATAGGGGGACTGCCAAATCTTTGTGTGATAGGATTTCGTTTTTTTACATTAACCACTTGAACACGTTGAAGACTCCTGCGTTAACACATTCTCTGCCAGGTATTATAATTCATTAATTCATCTGCTGCTGCCAGCGTTTTGTACCTTATATTGGGGTGTATGGGGCCGACTACTGCTTTAGCGTGATTGTGTGAGTGTGGCTTCAGGAAGTACATTCCTGTCCCAGCGGCCCCAGCTGTTGGTGCG
Source organism: Gymnoscopelus microlampas (assembly GCF_963454915.1). NCBI lineage: Eukaryota > Metazoa > Chordata > Actinopteri > Myctophiformes > Myctophidae > Gymnoscopelus > Gymnoscopelus microlampas. The sequence goes on from NC_139943.1 coordinate 1,364,474, forward strand.
CTTTTGCACACCAGCATGCATGCGTAGGTGCGCACCAGTTATGTGCACCCCTGATTATGCTCATGTTGGCAATTTTACGAGTGTGCCTTTAATTTTAGACTTGCCGTTCATTCGGTTACAAAAACATTGAAACGTCACTCACATCCCTACTGTATGTATGGTCAACCCTCTTTTCCAATTCTTAAGAACAGCACGTAGAAAACAATTAGATATTTATCTCCTTCTACTTATGTAAACTTTAAGCTTTTCTTGACGTCTTTATTTCAACATTTCTTTATTTCAGATTTTTTGCAATTGTTTCACAACACGAACAAACTGAAGTAAAACCTACCTTCACATTATCTGTCAAATGTATTTGTGTTTCAATCACATTAGGCAGGATGAATCACTCACCACAGTGATTACACAGGCCTGTCTATAATTCCTTTGCAATACAATCACATTCAGCACAAATCAGTCACCAGGCAGGCCGGTAATCTGACCGAATCTCACAACGACCAATCCGGGCCTGGTAGTTGCTGTTGCTACACTGTATAACAAATATAATGTATATAATTACTAAATGGTGGATGAAACAGACTCTAGGCTTATTTGAATCAAATAAAAAAGGTTTAGTAGCGTGAGATGATATTAGAACGTATTCAGTAGGCAGTAAACACAGCTTTGCATGTTATTTCACTTTTTCTTTTAAATGAATGGTTTCTTTATCTCCCTTCATTCTCCATTCCAGGTTTCTCTCCTGCCCAAGTGACAGTGAGGAAACCTACCCGCTGTGACCAGTGTGGGAAAAGCTTCCCAACACTCTTTAGACTCGAAATGCACCAGAGATGGCATACAAGAGAGAACGGCCATCACTGTCACCTGTGTGAGAAACGGTTCAGCACGAGCAATCACCTCAGACGTCACCAGAGAATTAATCATGGATATAAACCCTGGCCCTGTGATCAATGTGGTGAAAGGTTCAGCTTTAGAGTGGATCAGGAAAGACACCGGACGACGCATCCAGTTGAGGAACCCTACGTTTGTGACCAGTGTGAGAAAAGTTTCAGGGTAAGAGCTAAACTTATACGTCATCAGATAGTTCATACGGGGGAGAAGCCATATCCCTGTGGGCAGTGTGGCAAGAGATTCGGCACACAGAGTTGTCTCAATAGTCACGCGACAATCCACACAGGAGTGAAACGCTACCAATGTGACCTGTGTGGGAAAAAGTTCAGGCTGAGCGGTCATTTCATAAGTCACAAGAGAACGCATACAGGGGAGAAACCCTACCAGTGTGACCATTGTGGAAAGAGATTTGCTGAATTGAGTAATTGTACAAATCACAAGAAAATTCATTCAGGAGAGAAACCCTACCACTGTGACCAGTGTGGCTTAACGTTCACGATGAGCAATGGTCTCTCACGTCACAAGAAAACTCACACAGTAACAGTAAAACCACACCACTGTGACCAGTGCGGGAGCAGTTTCTACACTCCAGGAAAGCTTAAAGAGCACCACAAAACTCATACAGGGGAGAAGCCCTACAGTTGTGACCAGTGTGGGAGAAGGTTCAGCACAATTGGTAATTTCAGACGTCATCAGATCGTTCACACAGGGGCGAAACCGTACCACTGTGACCAGTGCGGTAGTAGATTCACTGCAAAGGCTAGTCTCAGAAATCATAAGTTAAATCTGCACCAGAGAACTAATGCAGAGGAAAAACCTTACCACTGTGACCAATGTGTGAAAAGATTCAGCACAGCTGCTGTTTTGAAAAAACATCTGAAAACTCATACAGGGGAGAAACCCTACCACTGTGAGCAGTGTGGTAAGAAATTCGGTCACAAGAGCAGTCTCAAAGGTCACCGGTTAAATCACCACCAGGGAATTCATGCAGCGGAGAAACCCTGCCACTGTGGCCAATGTGGGAAAAGGTTCACCACAATTAAGTCTCTCAGACGTCATCGGATAACTCATAAAATTAATATAGTGAAGAAAGTCTACCACTGTGATCAGTGTGGGAAAAGGTTCAACACAGCTGGTAATTGCAAATGTCGTCAGAAAACTCACACAGGGGAGAACCCCTACCACTGTGACCCATGTGGGAAAAGTTTCAGCTCTATTGATAATTTAAAGCGTCATCAGAAAACTCATACAGGGGAGAAACTCTACAACTGTGACCAGTGCGGTGAAAGATTTACTTCAAAGAGTGGTCTCAGAGGTCACCAGTCAAGCCAGCACCAGAAAATTCATAAGGGGGAAAAACCCTGGAAGTGTGACCAGTGTGGGAAAAGGTTCCGCTCTATTGATAATTTAAAGCGTCATCAGAAAACTCATACAGGGGAGAAACTCTACAACTGTGACCAGTGCGGTGAAAGATTCACTTCAAAGAGTGGTCTCAGAGGTCACCAGTCAAGTCAGCACCAGAAAATTCATAAGGGGGAAAAACCCTGGAAGTGTGACCAGTGTGGGAAAAGGTTCCGCTCTATTGATAATTTAAAGCGTCATCAGAAAACTCATACAGGGGAGAAACTCTACAACTGTGACCAGTGCGGTGAAAGATTCACTTCAAAGGGTGGTCTCAGAGGTCACCAGTCAAGCCAGCACCGTAGAATTCGTGCGAGAGAAAAACCCTGGCAGTGTAACCAGTGTGGGAAAAGGTTCAAAACTGCTGGCAATTCCAAACGTCATCTGAGAACTCATACAGGGGTGAAACCCTACCAGTGTGAGCAGTGTGGTAAGAGATTCACAGAAAAGGCTAGTCTCAAAGGTCATCAGCGAATTCATACGGGGGAGAAACCCTACCACTGTGAGCAGTGTGGTAAGAGATTCACAGAAAAGGCTAGTCTCAAAGGTCATCAGCGAATTCATACGGGGGAGAAACCCTACCACTGTGAGCAGTGTGGTAAGAGATTCACTGAAAAGAGTACTCTCATAAAACACTGGATAGTTCACACAGAGGAGAAACCCTACCACTGTGAGCAGTGTGGTAAGAGATTCGCTATGAAGAGTACTCTCACTAAACACTGGTTAGTTCACACAGAGGAGAAACCTCACCACTGTGACCAGTGTGGGAAAAGGTTCAATTGTGCTAGTAGTTTAAAACGTCATCAGATGACTCATACAGGGGAGAAACCCTATCCCTGTGATCTGTGTGGTAAGAGGTTCACTTATAAGACTTCTCTCAAAAGACACTGGTTAGTTCACACAGGGGAGAAACCTCACCACTGTGAGCAGTGTGGGAAAAGGTTCAATTGTGCTAGTAATTTAAAACGTCATCAGATAACTCATACAGGGGAGAAACCATACCCCTGTGATCTGTGTGGTAAGAGGTTTGCTGAAAAGAGTACTCTCAAAGGTCATCAGATCTTCCATATAGGGGAGAAACCCTACCAATGTGGCCATTGTGGGAGAAGGTTCAGAAATAAGGTTAACCTCAGACTTCATCAGAAAATACATACAAGGAAGAAACCCTACTACACCGTGGGCAGTGTGGGAAGAGATACATTGAAAATAATAATCTCAAAACATCACCAGGAAATTCATTGAAAACCGCATTCTCAAACTATACCAGAGCATTCATACAGGAGAAAGACTCTACCAGACTAGGGGTGGCCATAGCTGAATGGGGAGAGAGGCTGTACTCAGGTTCAATGTTTTAGATACCTTGGCAACCTCAAATAGCAAACTAAAGGCCCATTTATACTCCCGTTCAGGATGGATTATGCATCTGCGTATAATCATGTGCTAATCAACATTTAAAATACAATGATATCCACGCTGGTATCCCTGCTGTGTGGGGGAGAAAGTGTTAAAACCAGAGAAAAGACAGTGGCCATTCTTAGACAATGAAAAGTCTTTTTTTTTTTAAGAAAAAAGGTCAATTGTACAGTACGTAGAGAAACCGCCGTCATGGAATAGTTAACTATGCACCAGCTGTTAGTGTGAAAATAGTCTGATATGAACATGTTCAGTAAAATAAATCATACCAGTTCTTCAACAATGGCATCAGTGCACCTTTAGAATATAACAAAACAGATGGTGACAGTTTAATCATATTAAATGGCAGATTTAAATCCATATAATATATGGATACTATGTCTCAATGTCCATCACCATCACTTTAGCAGTGATGACAGATAAAGTTTATTTTATTTCGTACTTCTCTGTTTTGACAAAGAATGATTGTATTTATGGAACTAAATGTGAAAAATAACACCAGCAGTATCCTTTTAATGTCAACATGAATGACATTGTCATTTCGTCTCTGTCTCGTGGAAACCTAGTATGTCCAAAACGGTAACTTTTCACGGATTCAAAAACGGCACAAGTAGCAGATCCACAAGCTCAAAACACGCCGCTTCACGCCGTGTTTCGGGCTTGTGGATCTGCTACTTTTGTGTGGCGCTGTGGTATGATCAAGTAGGGCATTCATTTACGAAAAAACAGAAATAGTTAGAATGTGGAGATAAGAGGTTTCTTTCCGACAGTAACGATTTGTATATTGTCTTACGATTTGTTCCCCTCTGTATAAAATGTGTTATAACATATAGTTTAGTACTAGATGAAAGCACACATTTGATTTACAATAGTATAAATCATGTCATTATTGTTGACTTCTCTTCAGCGTTTATGTTCTGTGTCTAAGTGCATTTACTTTATGACAGCTGTACCTGTACTTATAATAAATACACCTGATCAGACTGTTCTGCTTTTTCAGTCGATGTTTTTATATTTAAATTTGTATTTCAAAATTACATTATTGTATAGGATATTGTGATTAAACTGAAAGCTGAAATGGGAAGAATGCAATAAACCATTTACTTTTTGATCACTCAATAGTACAAACCTTGTATTACGAGTGCACATAGCTTTAATGAGATTCATATACGAGTTACTGGAGTGTTTCCAATACAGTTACTTCTATGCAAATATTATATGAGTACTAGTTAATCACTAGTCTCCCAACCCACACCTCCAGGGTTTGACTCCCGCTATCGGGAGTCAAACGGAGAGTCAAACGGAGAGAGTCAATCGACGGAGGGGCGCAGTCTCAAGCAAGACTTTTTTGTTGTTGAAATCTTTTTGAATGTTTTTTAATGCAACATCTTTTAACTGAAATCTGCTTCTGGGGATTCTACAAATGTCTTCTAAATCCTTTTATTTATTTTTTAAAGAAACTTATGTTGCACTTTGATATCAGTGGTTCTCAAACTTTTTTCATGTCAAGGACCACCCAAAATGATATGTATTTGGCCACAGACCCCCATCTCTAAATGTTTTGTTCCAGGGACCCTCTCAATTCTTAAAGGGATAGTTCACCCCCAAAATGACTTTTTTCTATCGATTACACACCCCATGGATACTTAAATTCATGGAGATTGTTTTGTTCTTGTCGCATTCCTAAACCAATAATTTGATGACCGGCGGTGGCTCTGGTAGGAGACTCAAAGTAGACACTGAGCGTCAGAGGACACTCCGGAGACAATAGCATCTTTCCGCCGGTTATCAAATTATTGGCTTAGAAATGTGACAAAAACAAGAAAATCTCCATGAATTCAAGGCTTCATGGGGTGTGTAATTGATAGAAAATAAGTATTTTTTGGGGTTAACTCCCCCTGACTGATTGGTGCAGGGCTGAGTGTGTATGACATTTTGACTCAGGAGTTTCAACAAATATTGTTAATTTGTATACATTATTTTGTGAAATAGAGCTTTTGATATATGTATTTCACTGATAGCTATACTATGTATTAAACAATTATACATTAAATTAAAATGATTATTTCCATGGACATATATAATAGCCTTAATTCCTGCCCTGACATTTGGCCACTTTTCCCCCCAAAAAAATAATTGTGTGAGGCGAACGAAGGTAGCGAAGAATTCTGCATCAAGTTGTCGAGGCAAACACAGTCACAGGCATGTCGTATTTCTGAGATAGGAGTTGTATTACATGAGCAGTAGTTCTCCAGACCATCCTTATGTTGCACAGTACTCACCACAGTACACAGCATGAAGGGCCATGTTGACTCTATAATATTCAGCTTGTTAAAACATGGTAAGGCCAATGATGATCAGCATGTTGTGCATCACATGCACATTCTAGTCTGTTAGGATAGTACAGTGAATGGAAAGACAGTATGGCTGTAGTATATGAAGACATTATGTCACAAAACAACAAAAGCAACATCTGGATGTGTATGTATACATTGGACAGATTTTAAACGATCATGCAACTGGGTTAACGTTTGTCAGTATTCAAAATACCAAATATGGGAAATATTATGAAGTATAAGGCATACGTGAATACATTTGGTTTAGTAAACTTTGTGTAGGCTACTACACTCGTAAGACGAGATACGAGCACAATACAATGACAGGCTCTGTTAATAATAACCATGATACTCCATGTTATTCTTCTATATGCAGTACTATAGTTTCACTTTCAGTCGTAACAGACGTGGCTGTATAAGAGATGCTGCTGTCCTGGGTCTCGGTGGTCTGGATGAGAACCGGAGCGCTGGATGATGACTCAGGGGTCGTCATCATCACAGGGGAGCCTGCAGGAAAGAACACAGTTTAAAAACAGCATCAGTGAATGAAGTACATTTATCATCATTTATACTTAAAGTAAAAGTACCAATACCACAACGTATCAATACTCTGTTACAAGTAAAAGTCCTGATTTCAAAATGTGCTTGAGTAAAAGTACAAAATAATTGGCATCAAAATATACTTGAAGTACTAAAAGTAAAACATACGCATTATGCAGATTTTCTGCATAATGCATAAAAAAAAATTACATTTCTCAAAATGTATAAAATATTTACAAGCTTGTAGATCATGTTGTAGATCGGCTGTTTTCAAACAGCTGAAGTATAAAAAATGTATAAAGTGTTGACTGTATGTTCTGTTCTGTAATCATAATCATAAATCTACAAAGTAACTAGTAACAAAGGTTTGCAAATAATTGTAGAGGAGTACAAGGTTTGTACAAACTACAAACGTGTAAGTGTATTAAAGTATTGAAAAAATGGCCATATATACTCAAGTAAAAGCAAAAGTTTCCACCTTGTATATCTGCTACTTTTTATGCTTTTGTGAGACACTGTAGTATGATCAACTAGATCAGGGGTCTTCAACGTTTTCAGCCCAAGGACCCCCTAGCTGAGAGAGGGATGAAGCAGGGACCCCCTCTATATTGTATAAAATTGTGTCTTAGATTAAACTTTTTTTTTCTACACCTATACCTCTTTGCCAAAAATAGCCGATCTACAAGCTCACAAGCTTGTAGATCGGCTATTTTTGACTAAGGTTCTCCTCAGAAAAAAATCTGTAGACACAACTTATCTACTCAACCTGCACACAAACCCACAGCCACACAGAACAGGTGTGAACAGTAGAAAAGCAGTTTGATTACCCCATTAAGACTGGGAACGCATCTGTGTAATTTTTTTGGATTTCTTTGGCTATTCATAAATAGCAGATCTACAAGCTCCGAGCTTGTAGATCTGCTATTTTTGAAAGAAAACGTAAAAAAGTCTTTGAATATATATATTTTTTCAAGCGAACATCTTTAACTCAAATCTTTGCTTCTGTCGTGTCTCTGGAACAAAAATATTTTCAGACGGGGGTCCGCGGCCAAATACATACCATATAATTTTGGGGGTCCTTGACATGAAAATGTTTGAGCACCACTGATATAGAAACATACGTTTTTTTCAAAAAAAACTGTTGAGATTTAGAAGACATTTGTAGAATCTCCAGAAGCAAAGATTTGAGTTACAAATGTTTGCTTTAAAAATATATATCTTCAAAGATTTGCACAAAATTTCACGATAAAAAAAAAAAAAGTGCAGATCTACAAGCTCATGCCGCGCTATGAGCTTGTATATCTGCTATTGTTGAATAGCCAAAGAAATATTAATATGACACAGATGCGTTCCTGGTCTTAATGGTTTAAATCGACATACTTTGGGTCCCACGTTGGAAACTGTTTAGGAAACCCTGTCTAACGGTGTTAGTGACACAGCAAACATGATGGAAGCCCCACGGTGGTAAAATACGTACCTGATGGAGACTCGCAGGGCGAAGGCTGGTACTCAGCGTCAGGAGAACAGCCGGTGACTATCTCAGGCTCTTTCTTGGTAGCCGTGGGCCCTATAGAGGAAAGACTGCAGTTTAAGACTGGGAAAGCATCTGTCATTTTAGATTTTAACCTGAAGACTAAGCTTCAAACCTCCAAAAACAAACTGATTCGACCTCTTCTCAGACTGGGGCCCATGACCCATCTCTCTCCCACTCATTTTGCCAGCCTAGGCTGGCTCAGGGTGGAAGACAGGGTTAAAGCACGGCCGCCAAGGTATGGAATAGTCTAACCCCATCCCTCAAAAAATACAGTTCGCTGGGCTCATTTAAAACAGCCCTAAAAACTCATCTTTCTGGAGGCCATAAGAGGAGCTAGTACCAGTTTCCCGGTAGACAGACGACCCCCCCCCCCCCTTTTTTTGTATATATATATATTTCCATGCTTTTTTTGTACATAGTGGTATTTTTTCTCTGTATATTTATGTTGATATTTGAACTGTTTGGTTGCTGTCTATGAAATTAATTCAAGGACCCCAACGGAAACAAGTCCGCAAGGACTATTTTGGTCGGACCTTTTAGACAAAAAGTGTGTTGTTTTACATTCCTTTTGCCTAGTAACATTTTCAGTCAATCAATCAAAACCCCTTTAACCATTTTCTTATACTTTGGCTATTCAAAAATAGCAGATATACAAGCTCACAAGCTTGTATATCTGCTATTTTTTTTTAATCTTTTTGAAATCATGAACATTTGTGCAAATCTTTGAATAATATTCTGGGGATTCTACAAATGTCTTCTAAAGCCTAACAGTTTTAAACCCAAACAGAGACACAACAAACATAGTCGAAGCCCCTAAAATACGTACCCAGTGGTGTAAAGTAACTAAGTACATTTACTCAAGTACTATACTGTACAATTTTTAGGTACTTTTACTTTACTGGAGTATTTCCAATTGTCTATACTTTCACTTCTACTCTACTACATCTCAGAGGGAAATATTGTACTTTTACTCCACTACAATTATTTGAAAACTTTAGTTACTAGGTACTTTGCAGATATATCTTATATTACATTATAAAATATACATTAACCCCATTAAACCCAATTAAACCCATTTTTTTTACCTAGGGCATTTGAAAATAGCTGATCTACAAGCTCACAGCGCGTCTCATCGCTGATGGATCCTGATGGATACCAAAGAAAAAGCAGTTCCTCCTGTTTTTCCAGCACGGAGCCTAGAGAGGAAAGAGTCCAAACTGTTACTTTTTAGGAAATGGGGGAAAAAATGACCTCCAATGGATCCAATGTAATAAATACTACTAATACTGTTCATTGGTTCATTGGTGTTTTTACTTACCACACACACACACACGCACACGCACGCACGCACGCACGCACGCACGCACGCAAGCACGCACGCACGCACACACACACACACAACAAAAATAGCAGATCTACAAGCGTCAGATCGCGATGCGTGTGAGCTCGTAGATCGGCTATTTTTGCTACTTTTGTGAGACACTGTTGTTAGTATGACAAAGTAAGGCATTCATTTACAAGAAAAGTTGTTAAATACGTACTTCTTGGTCCTGGATGTGTGCATGGAGGTTCATAATACAGGCCTGGAGGAACATTTCTCAAAAGTTAAACATTTTTTTCACAGATAAAAAAAAATGGTTACACATTATGATTCATTTATTTATATTTGCTATTTATTGACATACCGTTACTTTACAGTATAAAATAGAGCTTAAGTGGTTAATCTACACACATTGGATCCCACATTGAAAACTGTTTACTAAAGCCTAATTTAAACTAATAGATGCATGCTGGTGTCACCACACACTGAAAAATAACAGATCTGCAAGCTCACAACACGTCTCACTGCTTATGAGTGTCTTATAAGCTTCAGACGGTGCTGTGTACTGTACATCTGAAGGTGTAAAATGCTTACCGTTGTTGTTGTGAATGCTGATGATAGACTGATGTCCAATCCTGTGAGAGACAGAGGTGACACACTGTAAGATTTCACAATCAGCAGCATTAAAATAAAGGTAAATGGTGCATTTATATTGAGCCTTTATCCAAAGCACATTTTACAATGTGCATTACATTCTCCCATTCACACACAAAGGAAACCATGCCAGGCACCAGCCTGCTCATAGGGAGCAGTTTAGGGCAGGGGTCTTCAACAGGGGGTCCGGGACCCCTAGGGGGTCCTCAGAGTTACTACAGGGGGTCCGCCAAATCTTTGTGTGATATGACTTTTTTTTTTTACCTTAACCACTTGAACCCTAGCATCCTTTTTTCTGAGGAGAACTTTAGCCCAAAAATAGCAGATTTACAAGCTCGCAACGCCTCGCAGCTTGTAGATCGGCTATTTTTTGTCAAAGAGGTTTGGTGTAGAGTGACAAAAGAGCAGACCAAGTAAACCAAAAAAGTTTAATCTGAAACACAGTTTTATACAATATAGAGGGGGTCCCTGCTTCATCTCTCACTCAGCTAGGGGGTCCTTGGCCTGAAAACGTTGAAGACCCCTGGTTTAGGGGTTCTGTGTCTTGCTCAAGGACACCTTCCGAGTCCCAAGCGGCAGCTCTTCTACCTCCTGAGCTACTGCCGCCCACAAAATGGTTCAAATGTGACCAAAATGTCATCTTCTGTTGGTTAAAACAGAGTCTTGTTGTCACTAGTCTTATAGCCAGGCAGCTGATCGGATCTCTATACCCCAGAAACCCCAGGCGGAGTTCTCTGGAAGTCTGGCTGTGTGAGACTATGTTGTCAAACACATACAGTACATGTTTTAGCATGGTGCTGGTGTAATGAGTAGCGCTGGGGGGGGGGGGGGGGGGGGGGATTCCCGTTTGGTGTGAGCGGTCGGTATGTGGTTTTCCTAAGCAGGAGACTGGGTTTTCAGCACATGTTTTCAACTTCTTCCTTTACTGCATTGGCTGTCACAACATGGCGGCCCCCCATCCATTGAGTTCAACCTCTTGTGAGGTTCGCCGTTATTACTTCCAATGGTGTGACGTCACGTCCCCCACCACACCCATGTGATATGATTTTTATCTCTGGGACCCAAAACCACACTGTAAAATCCTCCGTGCTAATTTAACTCTGAAAGTGTACAAAGCGGAGCCAAACGAACTCGGACCCTAAAGGGTCCATTTGGTTCCTAACTATCAATCATTTAGCAGGGGGACCCCCCATGGATCCCCCCATCAAGGTCCCCTGAGGGTCCCCGGACCCCACGTTAAGAACCAGTGGTCCATTGAACATTATTGACCACTTAAATCCCAGGCAGGCGCTCACCTCTCCTCCTCTCCCTCCAGGAGCTTCCTGTAGGTGGAGACCTCCATGTCCAGGGCCAGCTTGACGTTCATCAGCTCCTGGTAGTGTCTGACCTGTTGGGCCATGTTGTGCCTGTGTCTCTGCAGACCCTGCTGCAGCTCCTTGACGAGAGCCTCGGCGTCCGTCGCCATCTTCGTGCCGCTCGCCTCCGCCTCCGAGATCCGCTCGTCCAGCTTGATACGCTGAGGACATTATAGGAGATTAGCGGTGCAACGGTTAATCCAAAGAATCAATTTAATGGATTATGAAAAAATATTAATAATCGATCAAGAAATAATCTATTAATAATCAATCTCTAGTTGGATTAAAGCAGGGGTCTTCAACAGGGGGTCCGGGACCCCTAGGGGGTCCTCAGAGCTACTATAGGGGGGTCCGCCAAATCTTTGTGTGATAGGATTTAGTTTTTTTTACATTAACCACTTGAACCCTAGAATTCCTTTTCTGAGGGGAACATTAGCAAAAAATAGCCGATCTACAAGCTCTCAACGCCTCGCGCTGCGAGGCGTTGAGAGCTTGTAGATCGGCTATTTTTTGGCAAAGAGGCTATAGGTGTAGAAGGAAAAAAGCGGACAAGTAAAAAAAAAAAAATTGAATCTGAAACACAATTTTATACAATATAGAGTAGGGGGTCCCTGCTTCTCTCTCTCTCAGCTAGGGGGTCCTTGGCCTGAAAATGTTGAGGACCTAGACCTCAGAATACACTTGTTTCTAAGTTACACTGTTTCCATGCATTAGCATCAGACTCAGCAGCCAAATAACAATGACACAATAAAGTCACCTTTCACAGCCTTTGACACACATGCTGACAATCGTTTACAGTTAGGTGTGGAGTCTGTTTCTTTCCTGTCTCTATTTGCTGCTAATATAGTAAACACTGACTGCCTGCATACTGTATATACTGTGTGTCTGCATTTTCTTTTTTCCTATCATTACTTTTGTTATCATGTTACTATGCTGGTGCAATGTCTGAGAAGCTGAACAACAGCAATCTGTACCCGTCCTGTACACAAGACATAACAATAAAGAACCTTGAACCCTTGACACTGTGACGACGTGTGACATAAAACAAACACAGACTAAAGGGCCATTCACACCATGACGCCAAGCACTATAACTTTAACTATAACTATATATAGTTTTTAAAATAGTTCTAACGCAGGTGGATGGCAAAGTCCACAACCCAAATATAACAAAGACAGACAATGGTGAACAATATAGATTATAGTTATGGTTGTTCAGTTATCGGGAAGGAAATACTGGTAGCGGTACATCTCTAGTTCTAGTACCAGTGCTTGGTGTGAAAGGCCCTTAACCCTATGCATACTGTATGATTTGATCACATCACTGTCACTGCTCTGTTGTTTGTTGATGTAACATCATTAACACAAGCATCATTCAGTGTGTACAGTACTCACCTGTTCCTTCACAAACAGGATTTCCTTCTCCTTACGGCTGATCAGGTGTTGGATCTCTACGATCTCCCCCTTGGTTTCACTCAGTTCACTGTTGTTCTGGTCGGTCATGGAGGTCATCTGGTCAAACTGGTGCAGGCAGATTAGTAAGAGGTGTGTTTTATGTATTCATAAGTGGAGTGGCTCAGAAACTCTGCCTGAATTAGTAACTCCCTCGGCCAAGGGAGGGAGGATTCCCTCTTATGCTAGTGGTTAACATGATTGGCTTTAGTGTCCCTCCCTTCCCATGCGGGTGATTTGGGTTCAAATCCCACGGGCGTTACACTTTTGTTGTATCTTCTCCAAAGTATGGACAAAGTATATACTCAAGTCAATATTCAAAAGTACACATTACAAAGTACCTGTATCGCTGTATTGGAATTAAGCAAGTCCCCCCCAAAAATACAAAAAACAAACAAAAGAACAACCTCACATTGGCTATTTTCACTGTATTTGAAACAGTGGTTAATTCATAACATATTTTTGTAAGTTCCTAGAAATGTAGTGGAGTCAAAAGTACAACATTTCTATTTGAAATGTAATGGAGTGAATGTCATGCCAAAATGTACTTTAGTGAAGTACTCCAGTAAATGTATTTAGTTACTGTCCACCATTGATCCTCTCCTCACCTTGACCTTGTACCAGCTCTCGGCCTCCGTGCGGCTACGTGCAGCGATCTCCTCATACTGGGCTTTGACTTCAGACACAATCCGCTCCATGTTCAGACCGCGGGAGTTGTCCATCTGGACGACAACGGACAGGCCCTTCAGACTCTCCTTCAGCTCACACAGTTCCTGTGGAAAAACCAACAACGTCGTGAGTACAAAACCACCATGATGGTAAACGCTTTAGCGTTGCAACAGTCAGGTATTTATCGCTCAAATACATTATTTTGAACCCTTTAAAACAGGGGTCTTCAAAGTTTTCCAGGCCAAGGACCCCCTGGCTGAGAGAGAGATGAAGCAGGGACCCCCTCTATATCCTATAAAATTGTGTTTCAGATTCAACATTTTTTGTTTACTTGGTCTGCTCTTATTTCCCTCTACACCTATGCCTCTTCGCCAAAAATAGCAGATCTACAAGCTCACAACGCCTCGCGCTGCGAGGCGTTGTGAGCTTGTAGATCGGCTATTTTTGGTTAAAGTTCTCCTCAGAAAAGGGATGCTAGGGTTCAAGTGGTTAAGGTGAAATAAAAAATCATATCACACAAAGATTTGGTGGACCCCTTGTAGTAACTCTGAGGACCCCCCTAGGTCCCGGACCCCTGCTTTAAAACCTTATATACTTCATTGACCTGAGGTACCCCAGGGGTATATACTTGGCCCCCTCCCCTCCCCCTTTCCCCTCTAGGCCAAAGCTCAAGGCTGAAAATAGCCGATCTACTAGCTAGTATAGATCGGCTATTTTCAGCGGAATGTTTGCTTATTACGATGATGATGACATGGCCAGAATAGGGACGCTTGGGTTGGTGTTGGTGTGGATAAGTATACTTCATTAGAACCAATGACAGGATGAATTGTGTAAAGATGCTTCACCATGTCATAGAGTGTCCTGAGGACGTTGATCTCCTCCACCAGACTAGTGACCTCGTCCTCCAGCTTCACCTTGGCCAGGTAGCCAGCATCCACTTCCTAGAAGAAGACACCGTTTCATCAGATAAATATGTGTTGTACATCATGTCCCCCCACTTCTTCCTCTGTGATGGAGTCGGTCACATTTTATGTGACTTGGTTAACACAGTGGTTCTCAATCTTTTTTTCATGTCAAGGACCCCCAAATTGATATGTATTTTGCTGCGGACCCCCGTCTGAAAATGTTTCGTGCCAGGGACCCCCAAAAAAGAGAAGATTTATGTTTAAAAACGTCAAGATTTGTCATTTTTTCCCCCCAAAAAGCAGATGTACAAGCTCGCAACACGGCACGTGTGATGTGCTGTGAGCTTGTATATCTGCTATTTCTAAATATCCACGGTATAAAATGCTGATGCTGTATTAACACATTTAGCTGGAGACACCCTTGAACCCCCCCAAGGACCCCTGGGGGTCCCACTTTGAGAACCAATGGGTTAACAACTATGGATAAACATTGCAACGACGCACAGTGAAATCCTCAGTTTTAATTTGAACTCAGAGAATGTAAAAATGTATGCAAATCAATAGATATATTGTTTACACTACGCAGATATTTGAATCTTTCCTCTCAATGAAAATTGTTCCCTTGTTGAGGTTAAGAAAGTGCTTTTGCTGTTATTTACTGGAAATAACTAAAGCACTTTCCACTTTCCAGTCCTGTATAACAATGATTTGTACCTTTTTAAGAATGACAAAGTCCTTCTCTGCTTCATTCCTCTTGTGAATCTCATCCTCGTACCTGAAACCAGACACAGGAAAACAAAACCACACCTGTTAGTGTCATATTTAGTTACATTTATGTGACTAAGAATAACGTTACAAACATAGAAGTCCCCCACTTCAAACACCTTACGAACATAGAGGTACCACTTCACACCTATCTTTGTGTAATTGGTCCTCACTAATTATAAGATTGCACACAGACATGTGTCTCAGAGGAGAGCTGTGGACAGTTCAGAACCCTGCCTACCAGTGACATCATCGGTAGGCAGGTTTGGTCATTTCAAAGAGTATTCAAACTTTTCTTTGCGTTTTTTTCAATATTTAGAACAACGGCTTCTATTCCAGCATAGCTGAAATAGAAAGGCTACCGTTTCTTAGCTTGGAATCACCCTCGAAGATGGCAGGTTTCTGAACTGTTCACACTTCACAGCCCTCTCTGAGACAGGGGGGGGGTAAACAGAAATGGCATCAAGTATATGAATGAAGATAAGGTTGAACATGGGTGAAGTGCTCTCTTTAATGTCTCACTTTTTCTTGAAGTCCTCCACACTCCTGTGCATGCTGTGGTTCTCCTGGTCCAGCCTGCTCCTGTCGTCGCTGACCATGTCCAGCTTCCTCTGCAGGTTGGAGATGTAGGCCTTCATCATGGGCTCACTGTCGGACGAGGCAGTGGTCTGCTCCTGCAGCAGCTTCCATTGGGTCTCCAGCATCTTGTTCCTCTGCTCCTTGATTCTCAACTGGAAAAACACAAACAAACAAAACCAACAAACCATTAACAGGTTTTTGTTACTAAACCACTAAGTTTAGTACTAAACCAGGGGTCTTCAACGTCAATGAAGCAGGGACCCCCTCTATATTGTATAAAATTCTGTTTCAGATTGTTTTGTTTGCTTGGTCTGCTCTTTTTTCCCTCTACACCTATACCTCTGTGCCGAAAATAGCAGATCTACAAGCTCACAACGCCTCGCAGCGCGAGGCGTTGTGAGCTTGTAGATCGGATATTTTTGGCTAAAGTTCTCCTAAGAAAAGGGATAATAGGGTTCAAGTGGTTAAGGTAAAAAAAATAATCATATCACACAAAGATTTGACGGACCCCCTGTAGTAACTCTGAGGACCCCCTAGGGGTCCCGGACCCCTTGTACTAAACTGTACTAAATGCACATGTTTGATTCTGAATGTGTCATTCTGAATAACTGCAAGGGATTGCATTGTCAGCGCAACGATTCAGAATACTTGATCATAAATTGATGCACAAATGATGCACTAAAACCCTCTGGCTTTTAGTATGAATGTGTTAACCTGGAAAGCCTGAGTAATTAAATACTCCATGCCAGGCTATGAATTTATGTCATAAATCACTGTTTCTCAATGTCAGGTCCGGGGACCACCAGCGGTCCAAATGGACTCTTACGGGGTCTGTAACTCCAAGAGCGTACGAATGGAACCAAATGGGACCCTTTGGGGTCCATTAAATGGTTCATTTCATACACCCTCTGAGTTAAATGAACACTGAGGATCTTACAATGACTACAAGACTGGGGGTTCCAGTATTAGTTTAGTTCAGTGATTCTCAAACCTTTTACATTTCAAGGACCCCCAGTTTGATATGCATCAGGCCATGGACCCCATTTAATACCATTATATATCTCCCAATCTACCCTGTCAAATCATCAGTGTTCATTTCACCCTGAGAGTGTGCAAATGGAACCTAAAGGACCCTTATGGGTCCATTTGGTTCCATTTGTACACTCCCAGAGTTACAGACTCATAAGTCCATTTGGACCCCTAAGTAAGTAAGTACATTTTATTTGTAGAGCACCTTTCACAGTCACAAAATTTAAAGACAGAAGAACATGTCAATAATAAAATCTAAAGACAAAATAAAACAATCGCCATCTAACCAATCAACCAAAGATAGAGGAAATCTAAATATTGCACATCAAAATACAGGAACGTGTCACAACACCGGACATGATATGAAATGAAGCGACGTCATGTCGCACCGTAAGTCAAACATTCTCAACTGGTGATAACGTCGGTGGAACAGGCCTCTTACCTGATCAATTAAGGAGGCAAATTGGTCGTTGAGGCCCTTGATCTGGTCCTTCTCGTCGGAGCGGACAGCTTGGACCACGGTGGAGTCAATGTCCAAGTCGAGCGGCGCCAGTAGGGTCTCGTTGACCGATACAGGGGTGATGTGACACCCCAGGTAGGGTCCACAGCTGGCCCTGGTCCTGTTATAGGACCCCAGAGACATACTGCTGAAGCTACTGAAACCCGCTGCCCTGTACAGGCCGCTGCGCTGGTTCTCCTTGGAGCACATGGTTGGTTGGTGGTCGTCGTGGTGTGTGGTGGTGGAGGAGGAGAAGGAGTCCCTGTTGGTGTGGAGAGAGGATAGAGTGTAGGTGAGAGGAGTCCTTTTTTATACACACACACAATAAAGGGTGTGTCATGATGGTGAAGTTATGTGGCCCACCAATGTGGAGGAACCAGTCGGTGTGTCACATACCACCCTCCCTGGGTCTCTGTCTGGACCCCAGCTACCCATCGCTATACAAACAGGTTGTATTGTTCCTGCCTGCCTTGAATAGAACCAAGGTATTTATTGACAGGTGTTTCCCAAAACCACTTAAGCCCTATTTCAAACACAGTGAAAATAGACAATCTGCATATCAGCTATTTTCAATATGTCTTAAAGCAAATAATAATGAACTATAATAATTCATAATATCTTCTTGTAGGAAACATTAAAAGACAGATTTAATCCCATTTTGGGAAACATTGATTTAACCAACATAGATTGAATCATCACTCATCACTCTCTCTGGTTATACAGTAAAATCCATCAACATGAATTTAAAAACATTTAACCAATAGGATCCTTAGGGGTCCATTTGGTTACATTTGTACACTCTCTGAGTTATACGCAGATGAATTAAGTTAACACTGAGGATGTTACTGTGTTAATTGCTAGAAACGTAACCACATGAACCCTAGCGTCCCTATTCACATCATAACAGGCGAACATTCAGTGAACATTCATCTACAGGGTCACAACGCGTCGTTAGGCGGCACGTTGTGAGCTTCTAAATATGCTATTTTCGGTGAAGACATTTGATGTAGAGGGAAAGAAGGAGGGGGCCATGTATAGAACCCTGGGGGACCCAGAGTTGCCAGTGTTCCATAGTAAGGACATTCAATTCGTTTGAGTGATCCGTGTCAGTCAATAATAATGTAGTTACACAACCTAGATTTAGGGGTCTGTAACTCACTATGTGTGGTACGGCTGAAGGGAAGTGAAATGGCAAATGAAACACTGCACTCCTGCTCCATACAAAAATAGAAAAAAGAAACATACTACTGTATAACACACATCTTTGTGTGTCTTTGAATGTAGTCACTGCTGCCAGTTCACACGCGTTATTTTGTATTTTGTCATGGTTCCGATCATAGTTTTCTGTTCGATTTGGCCTGTATTTTGTTCAATATCGTTATTTTTTTCATCCCGCAGGGTACGGTCGCACCTAACTTAGTGGCCGTCTTTTTGCAATGGCTTTCAATAGAACGGAGCGTTCAATGGCAACGAAACCATTGCAAAAAGACTGAAAGAATGAAAGTTAGTTGTGACCGTACCCTGATGGCATTCATCACTGGATCCATTCAATCAATTTGGTTTATATTTTGTGCAAAAGCCTTATTTATATTAATAGCCAATTTTCTACATGTTATTATTTATTAATTATTTGTTTTTAAGTAAAACAAAAAGTACTATATCAAAGACAACGTCATGCAATAATTTCAGTGCCAGTATGAAAACAAGGGACAACTTTCAACAGATTTATTTTAAAAACATATTGGTGATGTACATGTCAAATTACACACATGCACACACATACAAAAGCAATGTGATTCGAGAGTGTGGACTAGCCCACACCAAATCGGCACTCATGGATCGCTGCCCTCCACTCCCTCCCGAATATATATAACAACAAAAATAAAAGTAATAATACTGGATTAAAATACAACAGCACAGGCATTACAATAACTTTAACAGCCATATCAAATGTATAAAAGAAACACTGAAGTACTGTAATGTATACATCAAAAATGAATATAGAAAATCAAAACAATTACAAAAAGGCAAATAAAGGAACTCAGTCTAACCAATATACAATAAGGGGCAGGCCGAGCGGTGGACATTCATGTCATTCACGACATTCATGATCTTGTCTTCAAGTATGTAATTAATTTAGTTTTGATTCTGTGTTATGTCAAATGTGTGTATTACAGTATGTGGTGCATACATGGCTGCTGAATCGCAAGACACATTTCAGTTTGAGTTGTTAATAAAGTAATCGTAGCAACAATGGAGGGAAAGAAAAGCACAGTCAGTGCGCTTATTCTTTTGTGTCCTGTGGGTTTCGTGCTTAATTCAGTTCGCTTATCTTTTAGGTTCTGTGGGACCTTAAACTGTAGAACTCTGTTCTCCGACCCCATCTCTCCCTCCCCCTTGTTTTCACTATTTTGTGTATGCCACCATTGCACAATGAAGTATATAATACAGGGTTAAGTGGTTAATCAGACGAATCGATTAAGTCGATTATAAAATAAGGCCATAAAAAACTGCTGCTTGATCATTCGATTAACCTACATAAGCAAGATCATGTCGTCCCTCCTGTTTGGCTGCACTGATGAGACTTTAATGTATTACTCCATCTAAAACCTTTTCCACATTGTTTACATTCATAGGGTTTTTATCTAGTGTGAATTCTCTGATGCTGATTCAAAAAACCTAAAGTATTAAAGCTCTTTCCACATTCATTGCAGTGGAACGGCATCTCTCCTGTATGGGTTCGCATATGAAATTTTAAGTTCTTATTCTCTCTAAAACGCATCTCACACAGTTCACAACTAAAGGGCTTCTCTCCTGTATGAATTTTGTAATGTCTCTCCAAGTTCTGGGCAATACTGAAACATTTTCCACATTGGTCACAGTGATGGGGTTTTTCTCCAGTGTGAATTCTGAGGTGTCTCTGTAAGTTCTGGGCACCAGTGAAACTTTTTCCACATTGGTCACAGTGATAGGGCTTCTCTCCAGTGTGAAGTCTATTGTGTCTCTCTAAGTTCTGGGCAAGACTGAAACTTTTTCCACATTGCTCACAGCGATACGGCTTCTCTCCAGTGTGAATTCTGTGGTGTGCTGTTAAGGTCTTTAAACGGCTGAAACTTTGCCCACACTGGTCACAATGGTAGGGCTTATTTCCCGTATGAATTCTCTGGTGAAGTTTGAGTCCATTGTGTGTGCTGAACCTTTTCCCACACAGGTCACAGTATGCCTTTTTATTCACTGGTAGTTGTGCAGTCAAGATATCTGGGAAGGAGAATGATGGGAGATAAAGAAACGACACGCAAGCAGTTTTCTAAGACTAAAATAATCTCACACTACTAAATCAGCTTTTTTCACTGAATGTTCGCCTATTTTCGCCAAATGTTCGTCAATTATGATATGCCCAGAATAGGGACGCTAGGTTTCATGTCGTTACATTTAACGGTATCTATGGTTCAATGCACTTCTTCTCAGCTTGTGCAAATTTATAAACGAATAAACGAATCTGGCCATCACCACCTTGGACGTTGGTGACGATGCCACTAACATAATGTTTGGCCCGGATAAAGATATTGATGTCATTACATTATCATTATCGTGATATTTGTTTCCATAATAATCATATTGAAACTTTCATGCAGTGGTAGCCCTACATACAACAGAACTATAAAGAGAGTATGAAACTTACTGAGGTCCAGGTTTTCTTCAGGTTCCTGTTTAATAGGAGCAGTCCAGTCTGGTGGTGGAGAACTCATCTTCACACTGGACTCCACACACTGGTCTGGATTGAAGGAGTGGAATAAGGACTTTAATGAGGACTTTGATTTGACATGAGTTGTAGATGAAGGTTAAATGTAAAACAGATGGACCATAGAACAAGTTCACCTCACCAGAATAAAGGCATTCATAGAACACAATGTGCAATTGTGTTCTATGAATACATTGGGTCCATTTGGTTCCTCAGAGTTAAATTAACATTGATTTTACAATATGAATTGGGGTCCCAGAGACATACATGCCATTAAATGGGGGTCCGTAGCCTAATGCATGTCAAACTGGGGGTCCTTGAAATTAAAATGGTTGAAATCACTGCTAGAGAGCCGTAAAAATATTCTATTATGGGGGTCCCTGGCTTATCTTTTCAAATGGGGGTCCGTGGTCTAATAAGTGTCTATTTGGGGGTCCTTGGCACGAAAACGTTTGAGAACCACTGAAGTAGGGCATTCATTTACACAAAAAGTCAAAATATGGAGATAAGCGGTTTCTGCCCGACAGCAACGATAAACAGCGTACTGTGGGGTAGAGAGAGAGCATGAAACTTACTGAGGTCCACATGGTCTTCAGCTTCCTGTTTAGGTTCCTGTTTAATAGTTAATAATGGACTTTCATCATAACCTTTATTTCAGCTCGGAGTACAGTTGAGGGGCAGGCCCTCATTTTCAATGTAGCCGAGATACAGAACACAGTAATTCAACAGGAATAGACATTCACATACAGCAATAAATACATGAATCAGAATACAGAGAGAACTCAAAAACTAAAATAGTCAAATAACTAGAACATATATATGATAATCAATTAATTAAATAAAGCAGTTACAATCCTGAACAAACATGTTGGAAATCATTTCCCTGAAACTACCTAAAGATGGAAGTGATTTGATTTTCAAGGACCTCTGGAGCTCATTCCAGGCAGATGGAGCACTGACAGAAAATACTTTAATAATAAGGACTTTGATTTGACTTAGTGTAGACATACTATCTATCGCAGATAGATGTCATTACATTATCATTATTGCCCCTACGCAAACTCAAAACTAACCAAAAAGAATGGCTGACCTTAACTGGGCATAATTTGACACCTTTGAACACCTTGGTATTAGCATCCTCTGTTCACGGCCCCCACCCTTCTGTATGTTCTCTGTAAATAAACCTTTTGATGCTACTGAGTTTTTAACGATATGTATGGTACTGTATGTATTACTTATGAATTGAGTACAATGGACTACAATGCAAACAAGCATTATCCTTCTAGCATAAACTTTGACTGTAATACCCGTACTGTTAACACAGTTGTTAACAGTATTCAATCAATCAAAATTGTGATATGTTTTCCATAATAATGATATTGAAATATTCATACAGTGGTAACCCCTACAAAAGAACTGGATAAAAGAAAGGAGAGAGAATGAAACTTACTGAGGTGCAGGTGTTCTTCAGGTTCCTGTTTAATGGAACCAGTCTTGTCTGGTGGTGGAGAACTCATCTTCACCTGAAGGCTAGACTCCACACACTGGTCTGGAATGAAGGAATGGAATAAGGACTTTGGAAAAGTAATTTGACTTGAGTTTTCGATGATAGTTTAAAGAAAAACAGAGAGAACAGAGATGGAGTATGTAACCAGTGTAGCCAGCGGAGGGAATGGATAAATGAAGCCTATGAGCATCACTGTAAATGTGTGCAGATATTGTGCCATTCATGCGCCAAATTTCAGGCCCTCAATGCTGTGTAAACTATGCAGGTATAGATACAATTTTAGCTGGTCGATCTACAATTTGTTTGCGAAAGCTTTGCTTGATTGAATGCTCTGTTGTGCATATTTGAGTTGTGACATTTTGCACATAACAGCACATGAGTGTCTGTAATCACTGACCTCTCTCTGCAATAGTCAGTGGAAACACCCAGCAAAAAAAAGCAAACTAACAAACAGAAACGGTACATACCTATCCTGTACAACTTTACAACAGGTTTCAGCATTGCATCAAGCACGCCACATCCCTGTTCCATCTCTCGCTGTTCCTCTGACAACTTGGTATAACTATTAGAGGCCATCTCTCTTGATACCGTCTGTGGAAAACACCAGAAGAAACATCTTACACATTTTTACCCTAGTAAAAGAAAATCTATGTTTTTTCAACATACTCAAGGCTAATTTCCGTATGGGGAAAAAAAACAACAGAAGGAGTTTGGTACACATAGTTAGATCACGGAGGTTCCCATAGAAATGAATGGACTAAATGGAATTACAGACAGAACACAGAGCTGAATGGAAACGTATACTTACACGTTGTGAGCTTGTAGATTAGATAGGCTATTTTCGGTGTGCTACAAAGCCTGCAACAAAATACTGAGGTCTGTATGTGTGTGCTCTGTGTGTGTGTGTGCTCTGTGTGTGTGTGTGTGTGTGTGTGTGTGTGTGTGTGTGTGTGTGTGTGTGTGTGTGTGTGTGTGTGTGTGTGTTTCTGTTTCTGTCTCCAGAGCTAATACATGTGACATGGTCTGAGCACAGTTGGCAGCTGTTAGAAGAAAGGGGGGGTTCCCTCAACACTGCAACAGCAGCTGCTGCTTATCACGTTAGAGGCGGAGTGAGAGACGATACTATTTTAAATCGTTTTGGTAAAAATGCCGCTGCTCAGTGGTGCTCAAACTTTTTCATGTCAAGGACCCCCAAAATGATATGTATTTGGCCATGGACCCCCATCTCAAAATATGTTGTTCCAGGGACCCCCCAGAAGCAAAGATTTGAGTTAAAAAATGTTCGCTTTAAAAGAATATATATTCAAAGATTTGCACACATTTTCATAATTTTTCAAAAATAGCAGATCTACAAGCTCATAGCGCGGCACTCGGTGCCGCGCTATGAGCTTGTAGATCTGCTATTTTTGAATAGCCAAAGTGTAAAATAATGCTTTTTTTTAGCTCAAATCAAAAAGTGTGATGCTTGTTTTGTCTTGTGTTTAGTTATAAATCCAGTGCAAGCCATTCATTTACGTCGGTGCACTTTCGCCCCCCCCACTAAACGCCCAATCTCACTTAGACTGTGAGATATTTAGTTCAGCTCTAGTCAAGTTGATGACAAGATGATGATTAATCTGTTTGGAAACACTTTGGTTTCACCTTTTCCAAGGAGTCTGATTGAGGAACAACAACAAGTACGGTTCATGATTCATTATGGTGGTCTGCGCACCACAAGACAATATGACTGACTAGTTTGTTTAATCATCTGAAATTAAAATTCAAAGTGGAGCAACGATGAAGCAGCAAAAAAACAGCAAAAAAGCAGCCCGTGAACGAGACAGTGAAACTAATTCCAATGCCATGCATAACCTGGATGGGTAATTCTAGGCCTGACACACTACAGCATGACAAATGTTTAGTTGGTAAGGATTCAATGTCTGGTGCACAAATACATGGAGCTCTAACTTCACTTGACGGCAGTCGTTCAGAGTGGCCGGGTACAGTGAACTGGAAACCGCAAAGTTCCCCGTTCGATCCCGGGCTGGGGCGCTCGCCCAGAATTAGTGTCGAAGTGTCCTTGATCGCTCCCCCTAATTGCTCCCGATGAGCATGGTTGCTAATCTATGTTTTTTCAACATACTCAAGGCTAATTTCCGTATGGGGAAAAAAACAACAGAAGGAGTTTGGTACACATAGGTAGATCACGGAGGTTCCCATAGAAATGAATGGACTAAATGGAATTACAGACAGAACACAGAGCTGAATGGAAACGTATACTTACACGTTGTGAGCTTGTAGATTAGATAGGCTATTTTCGGTGTGCCTGCAACAAAATACTGTGCTCTGTATGTGTATGTGTGTGTGTGTGTGTGTGTGTGTGTGTGTGTGCTCTGTATGTGTGTGTGTGTTTCTGTTTCCAGAGCTAATACGTGACATGGTCTGAGGACAGCTGACAGCTGTAAGAAGAAAGGGGGGGGGTTCCCTCAACACTGCAACAGCTGGCAGCTGTTGCTTGTCACGTTAGAGGCGGAGTGAGAGACGATACTATTTTAAATTGTTTTGGTAAAAATGCTGCTAAGGTATTTGTACTTTACTTGAGTATTTCCAATTTTCAATACTTTTAATTCTACTCCACTACATCTCGGGTCCAAATATTGTACTTTTACTCCACTACAATTATTTGAAAACTTTAGTTACTAGTTACTTTTCAGATATAAATTATTACATTATAAAACATACATTAACCACTATTTCATACATAGAGCCAGCCCTTTTTCATACATAGACTATTTGAAAATAGCAGATCTACAAGCTCACAACGCGTCGCGATGCGACGCGTTGTGAGCTTGTAGATCTGCTAGTTCATGATTAATCTGTTTGGAAACACTTTGGTTTCACCTTTTCCAAGGAGTCTGATGAGGAACAACAACAAGTACGGTTCAAGATTCATTATGGTGGTGTGTGTGTGTGTGTGTGTGTGTGTGTGTGTGCACCACAAGACAATATGACTGACGTTTGTTTAATCATCAAAAAAGATGATTAAACAAACTCAAATCAAATCAAATCAAAAAAGCAGCCCGTGAACGAGACAGTGAAACTAATTCCAATGCCATGCATAACCTGGATGGGTAATTCTAGGCCTGACACACTACAGCATGACAAATGTTTGGTTGGTAAGGATTCAATGTCTGGTGCACGAAGACATGAGCTCTAACTTCACTTGACAATCAAATGAACATGATTGTGGGAATATTAAAGATCCTACTCATTTACAAGAGCACATTTGCACCACATTGCTTATAATGGAGATTAACCACTCACTCTGTAATGCTATAAAACATTGATGTATCTGCGTTATATTGATAATAGTGAAATCAACAACATGCAACAAAACAATGTAAATGTATTGCTACTTTTAATACTGGTTGTAATGTGATCTATATTTATGTAATCTAGCAAGTAACAGCAAGTGTAGGCTATTGTACTTATTAAATGATGAGTCAATAAATACATATAGATGAAACATGAATGAGTTCATCTTACCTGCTGGGTTTCAGTGGTTGAGCTGCTAACAAACGTCCTCCTGCTGCTTAACGACGACACTGTTTAGAAACGACATGTTTTAGTTGTCTTTGTATTTTAAAGTGTCACACACCATAGAGTTATAATATATCTCTAGAGGGTGGACTGCTCAGTAGCGTTTGGAGCACCAAGGAATCTCTTTTTTTAAGGAAGGGACACCGACGTAATTTTCTCTATCCTGCAGTTTGACAGCTTATTAACACACTTTTATAGAGGTATCTAAAGATCACAAAGTACGTTTCTGGACGACCAAATCTCGCGATACCTCAGAGCCAGAAACCATATCTGCCGCTGTTTAGATGCCTCAATAAAATGATGTACCGTGTACATTGAAAAGTAAGTGATTAGAACACAACCTGTGATATGTCTTCTTTTATATTTCTGAACCAATTATAAGACAACGAGTCGCAATCATTCAGAAATAATGTTTAATAAATAAGGTGGTCCAACCGGCTCCATTCACTGCAGTGTATTTCATTCAACATCCGGTGCAAGGTTTGCCACCCATGAGCGTCATGGCGCATCCCCGACGGCCAGCACATCCCTTCATTAAAAAAGAGATTCTTTGTGAAGCACCCGTAAGTACCAATATCAGAGCCTATATCGGAGCCAATCAGCTGGCCATAGAGTTATGAGCAGGCGTACAAGGGTTTCAAACGGTAGACGCACGCGCAGTAGCATTTTAAATGCGGAAGCGTTGCCATCCAAGATTTGACCACCATGCTACAGCCGCTTCACTGTTCTACTGTGGTTCTGGGGTCTTGACGTGCGTGTCCAAACGTAATTATTATATTTATACATATACGTAAACTGCAGGTCGGCTGCCACTCTTAGTACTTTTAGATCGCCTTTTAAAACACCCTTCCGTTTTCTCCTTTCTTTCAGTTATTATTTCACCCCTTTCTCTTCTGGACGATTTTCCAATGAATGCAAGTTTAGTCTGAAGTATTTGCGCTGCTTTTAAGTCTCTCTAAATTGTAAGGTAATAATAAGTAGGTCTATTCTCCATTTGCACAAAGTGCTCCTCCCACATCCGGTTTTGGCATTGTCCCGTGTCTTTCCTTCCGGTCCATCCGCAATACATTGAATTAAGCCAATTTTATCCTGTCAATTAAAGAACTTTCTCGTCATTTTTATTTATTTAATAACTTGTGTTTATCATTTGTGTTTGTATTGTTCATATAATTTACCGTGTTTAGTGTTAATAATCAATAATCAAAAAAAGAGCGGACTAAGTACAAAGCCGACCCCAGTCCACTAATTATTAGTTTCGTTTTTTTTTTAATGAACACTCCAGATATTACTGTGGGTATCACTTGATAAAGACATTGTTAATCACAGTGAGGCCATCTGGTTCAATACATCATAAAATAATACAGTATATGCTAGCCTATATAAACTTAAATAATGTGCTTAAAGGAATGGAA
The DNA here is from genome assembly GCF_963454915.1 of Gymnoscopelus microlampas. Lineage (NCBI taxonomy): Eukaryota > Metazoa > Chordata > Actinopteri > Myctophiformes > Myctophidae > Gymnoscopelus > Gymnoscopelus microlampas. Next base: position 1,392,053 of record NC_139943.1, read on the forward strand.
TACAGACAAGCAATTTATAGTACCATCACGCTTGTGGCCTATGTCTCACAAAATAACTATGCACATTCCTGCTTCTGCATATTAAAGGAGCACTTGAAGACGTGTTATTTCTCCTGGGTTTATGAGAACTAGAACAGCAATATGGTACAATACATTACAGATTACCTTTGATAGTCTAGGCACATTAAAACGTATTAGATTAGGCGTTTTTTTTGCTTGTCCAAACCATTTTATTGTTGACTATGAAAATGTTTTTTTTTTAGAAATAAAAAGGTTAATTATTGCTCCCTTTCACAGTGTAATTATTATATTAACTCTTTGACTGCCAGAGTATTTTCATAATATACTCACCCAGTGCCAGCGATTTAAAAGATTTAAATCTCCTCAAAAGATCTAGAGAGGGTAATACATGCATTAATTTATTCAATGATATTTTTGGGATGACGTCATTTCTGCTTCTATCATTGGGGAAGAGCGCCCTCTAGCATATAGAAAAAAGAATGATTTAAATGATGTAGATCTGTGTCAATGGAAGGGAATGTGTTTTTTGGATTGATTGAATACTTTATTTAGAAGTTTGAAAAAAGCACATGAAAGTATAGTTTACATATAAGGTCAACTAAATAGGATTGAAAAAAACATGAAAGCCTAATGGCTTGTTTCAAATAGGGTCCTCATGTACTCATATCATAGTGTTAAATTACATTAAATGACAGACACTTGACATACACAAATTTCATCCAATATTAAAGGAGAGAGAACCCATTTATCAGCTACAATATTCACCATTTATTTGTTTACAAACAGGTTCGTACATTACATGTTGATGATTTCATTTAATTATCTTACAAGTTTTCTTTACTTGTTTAATTCATCCTGCATCATTTTTTATTTGTTTTAATTACATATACAAACAGAAATGAATAATACAAAAATAATAAAGGGGGGATAAAGAAGGTAAAATAAGAGAGAGAAGCAAACAAAAGGAAAAAGAAGGGGGGATAGGGATAGCTTTCCTGTAGTACTACTCCCAAATCTACTTTTACGCTTCATGTATTTCTGAGTCCCATTTACTCCAGTTTCTTTCAAATTCATCTTCACGGTTTCTCATGAAACCATTCTCTTTGGGACCAAACATTCCCTCAGTAAGATGAAGGTGAATGACTTCAGGGATTGAATTTATAATGGAATAATACCTAATACAATATTGATTGGGTGTATGGGTTTCTTTAAGGTAAATGTATGTTATATTTATTTTCACTATCTCCCAAGAGCTTTTAGATTTTTGGGCATAAATATAAAATGTGTGTATGATTGGCTTCCAGTTCTGCACATTTCCTCCAACATGCAGCACTGCCTGCTGGTCTATATTTTGATGACATTCTGGGTCGTCAAATTAATTTTCCAAAGCAAATTCTTTCCAATACTTGGATTGTGTCGCCTTAAAAAATCTTTTGCATGCTTCTTTCCAATACTCTTCCAAAATTGTTTGAGAAATATTTTTTCCCATTTCTCTTTGGTATTATCCTCTTATACCTTAATTTCTTGCAGAATTTTATTACATTTTGATATTTAAGTCTTTTCACTATTTCTATTTTTGCTCACAAATTCCAGTAGCCCATGCATTATCTGTCCCTGGTCTCTCCACTGTTTACAAACATTGCGATTTAAAATAGTTCAGCTAGCCGATCTGCATAGACACGTTGTGTAATCGCGATTCATTGTCGTTTAAAATCGATTATCAAATTCGTTGGCAACAAATTTAGTAATCAATTTTAAATTGTTTAATCGATCCGTTGTTTCCGCCTTACTACATAGACACTTTGTGTAATCGTGGAGATGTTATTTACAGTGGAAAGGCTTCTCTCCAGTGTGGATAAGCTGATGTTTTTTCAGGTCACCTGGGTTATTGAAAATCGTTTTACAATGTTTACAGTGGGAACGCTGGTGTTTCTTGAGGGAACCTAAGTCATTGAAACATTTGAAACAATGTTTACAGTGAAAATATTTTTCTCCTGTGTGGATACGCTCGTGTCTCTTGAGGTTACCTGAGGTATTGAAACTCTTGTCACAATGTTTACAGTGGAAACGTTTTTCTCCAGTGTGGACATACTGGTGTCTCTTCAAGTTTTCAGACCGTGTGAATCTCTTGTCACAATGTTCACAGTGGAAAGGTTTTTCTCCAGTGTGGATACGCTGATGATTCTTGAGGGAACCTGACTCATTGAAACTCGTCACAATGTTTACAGTGGAAAGGTTTTTCTCCAGTGTGGATACGCTGGTGTTTCTTGAGGTTACCCGACTCACTGAAACTCTTGTTACAATGTTCACAGTGGAAATATTTTTCTCCAGTGTGGATACGCTTATGTCTCTTCAATTTAGATGGCGTAATGAAACTCTTGTCGCAATGTTCACAGTGGAAAGGTTTTTCTCCAGTGTGGATACGCTGATGATTCTTGAAGTTACCCGACTCACTGAAACTCTTGTTACAATGTTCACAGTGGAAATGTTTTTCTCCAGTGTGGATACGCTTATGTCTGTTCAATTTAGATGGCGTAATGAAACTCTTGTCGCAATGTTCACAGTGGAAAGGTTTTTCTCCAGTGTGGATACGCTTATGTCTCTTCAATTTAGATGGCGTAATGAAACTCTTGTCGCAATGTTCACAGTGGAAAGGTTTTTCTCCAGTGTGGACACCCCCACTTGTCTCTCCCCAATCATCACTGTCTTCAGTGACTTCAGTGTCAGATTCAAGCTTAACTTCAACTTCAGAGCAGTGTGAAGTGATGTCTTCATCAACTTCAGCTTTCACTGCTAGTAATGTCAACATTGACCCAACAGGGTCCTCTGGTCTTTGAAGTAGCTCTTCCTGTTCCTCTTTAATCTTTGGAGGCTCTGGTTCCTCCTGGAGCAGACTGGGGCTCCTCTCCTGTTTAGGAGAAACATCCTCTTTACACACAACCATGTGCAGGATGGCTAGGAGCAGAAAAATAACATGATAGTCAACACTGGATTCCTAAAATGTAAATCTTTTTTCTATCTTCCATGTTCCATGTACAAAGCTATTATCTACTAAGACTGACCAAACAGTTACTAAATAAGAATCCATCTGTGTCTGGGGCTAATTTAACAAACCACTGTACCGATCAGCGCCAAATTTCTTTTGTATGCTGCCAGTAGGCCAAGAACATCTAATAATCTGTAAAAGACTGAAACATGACCATGACTTGCAGCACAATGTACTAAAGTGCAGCCTGTAAGCTTTCTAGTGAAGTGCCATGCACTGAAATCTAGAAATAGTTGAAGATAAACTTATTTGAATGTTGTTAACCACTTAAAGACCAGCTGAAATGGCTTTTTGCAACCATATTTTAACCTATTTTCCAGTGAAACAGGCTGGGTGGCTCTGAGGCAATCACAACTGAGTTTTCCAGCTCAATGTTTACAACAGTCACACAGCGTACATAATGTGATTTAAAGTATGTGATCTAAACGTTACGTTGTACACTGTCACTGCAACAAGGCAGTGCCGAATCAAGTGTATGTTACTGCACTATTTCTCACCTCAAATGTTTTTGGAAACCAAAAATGTACAATGTGGTGCAGTTTTTCTTTTGTATTGCATATGTAATGATGCCTATGCATATTGTTTGAGTCATTGATTGATTGAATACTTTATTAGTCAAAAATGTGAATAGCACAGAGGTACAGTAAAAAAGGATAACACAAAAAGTCTTATAATATCCGGATATTATAATAGTCACATTTTTTTTGCAAAGATTATCGTATAATTAAAACACATACTGAGGTGTGGGTGGTCTTCAGGTTCCTCCTGTTTAATAGAAATGTCCCTGGCTGAGTCTGGAGAGTTCATCTTCACCTGCAGTCTGGACTCCACACACTGGGTCTGAAATGAACAAATTGAATAATGACTTTAATACCAAAAAACAAACAATGATATGATGAAAGGATGTCCTTTTCGGGGGAGAAAAACAAAAGAATGATGTAATGATATGATGAAATGATGTTCTTACGTCTAACGTGCTGAAATTGCTAAATAAACACAAAGTTTAAAACAAACAAAATAATTACTGGAGATCCAGCAGTGGTGTCAAAAATAACGATTTGAAGCCAACTTTCCAAAATATGAATCTTGGGTTCACAGATTGTGGGATTTATATATTAGGGAAGCAATCACACTTAATTTAAGATTACACAAGGAAATACATTTATCAAAAGATGGACTCCTGCAATGCAAACAATGGTCTTAAGTAAATAAGGTGTAAGTAGCCCATCTGTTCTTAATGTTTTCTGCTGCCATGCATCCCATCTTGCTACAATAATTGAGGCCCGGTCCGGCAGCCTGTATTTCTGCGTACGGACTACTAGATTAGAGCCAAGCAGTTGTCCAATTCTCTCCCAACTTGCTACTAAAATCGCTCATGGCTCTGGCTTGGCAACCATCTTCTTTTCCACCTTTGCGTACATTGCACAATGTACAGTTTATGTAAAACGCTATTATTATGCAATAATATTCCAGAAGCACCGGAAGTGGTCTGACGTCACTTACGTCACAAATTTGGAGAACAGATCTACAAGCCAACAACGCGTCGTGCCTCGACGCGTTGTTGCCTTGAAGAAGATCTCACCTCTTGAAAGCAAGCCCAAATAAGCAACTACACTTCAGTAACAAGCCCAAATAAAAGCAACCCGCAACTATGAATATTTACAAGCAACGTTACAGGAAAATAAGCCCAATGTCGCTTACAATAAGCAGACCTGGCAACACTGATTGCCACACACACGCCTGAGTCGCACATCACAAACACAGGATAACACACGCACTTTCAAAATCAATGGCAGTTTAAGGTCTAATATCATGTGCAAACATATGGTGGACATGGAACAATAACATCACAGACACAACTTCAGGTTTCACCGCGCTCTGTTGTTCTCTAAACACACCAGCCTAAACGTAACCTCAGTACACTATGCTTAAACCTAACCTTATTCCTAAACGGAACCTCAGTAAAACGGTGCCAAAACCTAACCTTATTCCTAAACTTAACCTCAGTGAAAATTAACCTAGCCCTAAACTTATTTCTAACCTTATCCTCAGTAAAACGAATACAAGAACCGCTGGTCCGCGGGAAAAATGGGGGTGAGTGTGTTTATAGGATTCACACACGTCTATGCAATCTAATTTCTAAAATGGTGACGCGTGAAGAGTATGAAAAGACACCAAAAGTAGGTACAGTAGAGCTGAAGCATGGGTATAAACTGTTCACCATGTAGTATGGAAAGTTTACATAAGCAAACACTTCTGCTGCACTACAAAATGCTACATCAGCCCACACACACACACACACACACACGAGTCGGGGACATAGATTTGTGAAGCAAATCAAGCAATAGGAAGCGGCGCTGGAATACAAACGCCTGGGTTTGGATCCGCCCTTGAAGACCATCGATAGGGCTTGCTCTTTCAGGCCACATTTAGTTTGACTTGGTTCCACAGATAAATAGTGGAAAATAGCCGATCTCGGCTATTTTCACAATTGTGAAATCTCACACTGTTTGCGTCTTTCTTATATTATTTGACAATTTTGGCCAACGTTTGACCAGTTTTTAAATAGTATAGTTTGTTGATTGATACAGTAATGGTATTTTTTGGTATAAAAAAGGTCTTAAAAGTCCTTAAATTGTCACGTCACTATCATCTGGGGACCCCCCAAAATCATATGGAGAACCCCTGACCCACAAGTTGAGAACCACTGCCATAAAGAACACACACACACACACACACACACACACACACACACACACACACACACACACACACACACACACACAATTTGTCTTTGGCATTCTGTCCGGTATTAAGGGTTGATTGATTGATTGAATACCTTAAAAAGCACAGGAAAGTCCAGTTCAATACAAGGTCTGCTACGAGGATTTAAAACCCCAGCAAGCCTATGGCGTGCTTCCATTAGGGTCCTTTGTACTCAATTCATAGAGGTTAGCCTCCTCTACTTTTAGCATTTAGCTCCCCTTCTGTAAGTATGTGAATAAATGCATGTGTTAAATGTAGTTCTAATGGGTTACATGGTGTAAAATGATCACGAGGTTCCACAACACATTCCAACAACAACAACAACAACAACAACAACAACAACAACAACAACAACAACAACACATCTGCTCTTGCAAAGTCTTGGATGAAGACGGTCATATATATAGCTATTGCTTGCTCGTTAGCAGCTATGCTAACACTAGCGTTAGCAGCTATGCTAACACTAGCCCAGACACATGACTGTCAGCTTAACGAGCGTCATGTGAACCATGGCTATGCTAACACACTCTCCTAAGACCTATTGTTATCTTATCTTATTGTGTGAGCTACAATATAAACGTTGTTATTAAGTGACACAAGAGGAATCTGACCTGAAATAAGGAGAACGTTCAACTATGAACGCAGCTGCTGCCGTGGGAGACTGCCAGTGTTGCCATGACTTGTCACATTTTGTGAGAGAAATAAGCAACCGGGTCTGGGAAAACAAAACAAAAAGAAGTGACTACATGAGCACACAAGGCGTCGTGATGCATTGTGAGCTTGTAGATCTGATATTTTCAAAACATCTTGAAATAAAATGTCAATACTTTAAAGTTTTAAAAAAAAAACATTCTAACAACACACATCTGGAAGGCCTATAGTATGGGCAAAAAAACAGATGGGGGTAAGGGACAAATACAAATTAATTTGGGGGTCCATGACATGAAAGTATTTGAGAACTACTCTCAAAAAGAAAGAAGCCCAAATAAGCAACTAAACTTTAGAAACTAGCTCCCAAAAAAACAAAGTCGCTTATAATAAGTAAATTATAAATCAGTAAATTATAATCAGTAGTCTTACTTCTACTCCACTACATCTCAGAGGCAAGTATATTGTAGGCTACTTTGTTTTACTCCTCTACAATTACTTGAAAACGTTCTTTGTAGATTTTGATTATTTAAAAAAACATAGTCTTAACCACTTCAACCCTATACATTTCGGCCATTTGAAAATAGCAGATCTACAAGCTCACAATGCTTTGCAATGCCACACAATCACACATTGTGAGCCTGCTATTTGCAAAAGATTTTCATACAATTTATACATTAGAAAACTTGTGAAATGGGACATTGTGCTTCAATGAAACCACTGGGTTCTGGGGACTTGACACACACACACACACACACACACACACACACACACACACACACACACACACACACACACACACACACACACACACACACACACACACACACACACACACACACACACACACACACACACACACACACACACACACACACTTGTTTTCACAACTGCATTGTGGGTATGTTCTTCTTCTGATGAGTTTGTCTAGAGACGCCAATTGGCGTATTGCTGCCCCCCACTGTTAGTCTCGGTACTGACCTTTTTCTTTTTTTTGGGTGTACCAACGTCACGTCACCAAAAGTTCGCCACGCCCCCCTTTTCGACGCTACAGCCATTGAGGGGTCAGACTTTTAACTCTATGGGGTCAGACTGTACATAGAGACGCTTTTAAGACTAGAGAGTGACGGTGGTTTGTGTTTGTAAACATTAACTTCTTTGCTGATTACATAGTGATCAGTGCACACTGTAGCCTACATGTGTGGCTGGTCTATGAGAAAGCTGTTCACGTGTTGCAGCTCTCCTCTTCAAGATTGAATACAGTGTGAGGCTAACAATGTATTCAAGAGACTAGTATGGCTTGGATCTCAGCTGTACCACACAAAGATTTAACGTTCAACAACCTGCCCAAGTACAGCCGTGTTTGTTCACGTCATTTTCTCAAAGGTACATTTTTACCAAAAACATGAAACTGCTATTTTGTCTCTGCTAACTAAAAGTAACTAGGTAATGTAACTAGACTAGGATAGCCTAGGGCGGTCCAGAGTGTTAGTGACTTTTTTCTCTCTCTAACGCTCTGACAGGCACGCTGCTACTACCGTGTGAGGTCTCCAACTTTAATAAAAATAAAAAATAAACAATTTCACTATTCACCGAAACAAAGGCAGTTTTGTGTTGTTGAAAGTTTCGGTGAGTAGCAAAATAGCTTTGTTTATTTTTATTAAAGTTGGAGACCTCGCACGGTAGTGGAATGTTTGGTCTATGAGCAGAGCAGCGCGCCTATCAGTGCGTTAGAGAGGGGAAAAAAGTCACTAACACTCTGGACCATCCTAGTTACATTACCTAGTTACTTTAAGTTAGCAGAGACAAAATAGCAGTTTCATATTTTTGGTAAAAAAAAATACCTTTGAGAAAGTGAAGTGAACAAACACGGCTGTACTTGGGCAGGTTGTTGAACGTTAATTCTGTGCGTTGTACAGCTGAGATCCAAGTCATACCACATCTATTTGAGCTCCGTGATGTTGCCTCTATGCTGGAAAGCTGACAAATTGTACTGCTTTATCTACCACATTACCTCGACCCGACCTGCTATGGCACTTATGAACTGAGTAAGTCCTCACCATTGTGACTGTGAGTTTAAAAAACAAACACGGTCGGGTCACTGTTTACAAGCTGTTAATGTACCCTCGGACCCCAACCCTCCAGCCCCCAAAATGGCCGCCACTACCAAGTTACACATGTTGACGCCCCCTTTAGGATTTTTTGGTACACCCTATACAGTAACAGCATCCATCTAGGAGTGTGACACAGTTAGTTAATAGTCAATTAGTTAACTAATCAATTTAATCAATTACAAAAACAATTGATAATTAATGTAATACATTAATCGAGTAATACTCAATGCATATTTTGTACATGACATGTTATCATAGCAGAAAATCTAAAATAAAAAATAAATACTGGCTTAAGAGTCTTAGGACCCTATCTTGCGCACCGCCTTACCCCTACACTTATTTAGGGATAAGGGGTAATAAATAAATTACTATTTTGGAAAACAATTTTTAATAGTTCAACAGCCGTAGCCGATCTACATCAACACATTGAGAGCTTTTAGATCGGCTATTTGAACTATTTAAAAATGTTTTTTATAAAGACCTGTCTGTCTCTCTACAGAGGGTAATACATGCATTCATTTATTCAATTATATTTTTGTAATGACGTCATTTCTGCTTCTATCATTCTCTCAGAGTCAAGGGATCATTCATAGGTTGGGGAAGAGCGCCCTCTAGCGTAATATAAAAATAATGATTTAAATGACGTAGATCTGCATCAATAACAGGGAATGTGTTGATTGATTGATTGATTGATTGAATACTTTATTTAGAAGTTTGAAAAAAGCACATGAAAGTATAGTTTGAATACAAGGTCAACTAAATAGGATTGAAAAACCCATGAAAGCCTAATGGCTCGTTTCAAATGGGGTCCTCATGTACTCATATCATAATGACAGACAGATATACACATAGTAGAGTATATCTGTCTGTCATTTAATGTCACAAAATGAAAAATAAGAAAAACTAAATATGTACAGTAAAAAGTTCGAGAAGAAAAAAGGGGGGGTTTAGGTTATGACTTTTACTTAGTTAAGTAAAACTGGACAGAATAAACCATGTATGATGTAAGTCTCCCTTTAAGGTGTGTAAGTGTAAACAGTGTTAAATCCCCCTACCACACCTGTTCGGTCGGTGTCCCCCAGGGCTCAATACTAGGTCCAATTCTGTTCTCACTGTACATAAATGACCTACCTGAAGTATGTAATAATCTACATGTCCAGATGTATGCAGATGATGCCGTTGTACTTGCCCATGGTAAAAGCTATGCAGAGGTGTCAATAATCTTAACCTCAGCTCTGACAAGCATTCAAGACTGGCTTATAGATGCATGTCTGCTCTTGAATGCCAAAAAGACAGTCTGCATGGCCTTCTCCAAAAGACCAGTTGTGTTGGAGTCCTCAAATGTGTTTCTGGGTGGGGAGGAACTTGAACTTGTCCCAGAGTTCAAGTACCTCGGAGTCATACTAGACTCAATCCTAACTTTTAAAAAACATGTGAAGAATACAATTAAATTCAACCTTCACAATTTTAAACAAATTAGACCCTTCCAGACAGTTGGAGCTGCCAGATCGTATCTTCAATGTATGATCCTATCACACATTGAATACTGTTTTACAAACTGGTCTTGCACAGGCGTGACCATTCTAAAACCCATTGAACAGCTCTACAAGAGTGCTCTCAAAGTGTTTGACATGAAGCCTCACTCTTATCATCATTGTAACATACTCAGGAGGCTCAATTGTTTTTGCTTCGACAATTTCAAAAAGTTCAAACAGGTTGGGGTCATATACAAGACCCTACATGGTCTGTGCCCGCCCCCCCCTAAGTGAATTCATTAAAAGGAAGCCTGAAAGAGGAATCAGTACCAGAGCAACCACTCGAGGAGATTGTGAAGTGCCGCACCGGCAAACAACCTTCGGTCAAAATGTCCTCTCAGTACAGGGTTGTGTAGCATGGAATGGCCTTCCTCTACGTATAAGGGATTGTGCTACATTTCCATCTTTTAAATTCAATGTGAAAAGATGGTTGCTTGAAAACCAAAGCTGCAACCATTTGTGATCATGTTTTAGGTTTATTTTTAGGCTATGTAATGTTATGTAAATGTATTCCACCGTTTGTCTGATTTTCTGATTTTATATTTTGTGTGAGGACTGCGGATGAAAATTAGCATCTTTGCTAAATCCGGTGTATTTACGTTCATGTGACGTTCATTAATATGCTCTGTCCTGTCTAAATAAACTAATAAAGTAAAGTAAGGAGCTGTTAAACAAAAGGGGTTTGTTAAAGTTAAAGACATACAGTATATTCTTAAAGTATTCATTGCTATATTCAGTAACAGTGTTGTCCCTGTCTCTCCTTGCTCTTTAGCAAACAGAAAATACATTTTCCAGGTGGGTTACAAATTTCATCCAATATTAAAGGAGAGAGAACACATTCATCTGCTACAATATTCACCATTTATTTGTTTACAAACAGGTTCGTACATTACATGTTATTGATTTCATTTAATTATCTTACAAGTTTTCTTTACTTGTTTAATTCATCCTGCATCATTTTTTATTTGTTTTAATTACATATGCAAACAGATATTAATAATAAAGAATAATAAAGGGGAGGATAAAGAAGGTAAAATGAGAGAGAGAAGCAAACAAAATGAAAAGAAGGGGGGATAGGGATAGCTTTCCTGTAGTACTACTCCGAAATCTATTTTTACACTTCCAGTATTTCTGAATCCCATTTACTCCAGTTTCTTTCAAATTCATCTTCACGGTTTCGCATGAATCCATTCTCTTTGGGACCAAACATTCCCTCTCTAGCAAAAAAGAGAAACTATTTGGGATGTGTTCTTGACAAATACCTGAAAGGTGAAAGCATGGCAACAAAGGTGGTCATAAGAGTAAACCAGAGAACCAGATTTATGGGCAGAGTTTCCTCTTTTGTCAACCCTCAGGTCTGGTACCACCCACCCATAAAACAAACAAGGGCAAATTCTCCTTCTACAGCACGGCCACCAAGGTATGGATAATGGAATAGTCTAACCCCATCCCTCAAAAAATGCAGTTCGCTGGGCTCATTCAAAACAGCTTTCTGAAGGCCAAAAGAGGAGGTACTACCAGTTTCCTGGTAGACAGACACCCTTTTTTAATACATGCATATATATATTTATTTTTTCATGCTTTTTTCTTTTTTTCCTTCTTTTTTTGTACATAGTGTTATTTTTCTCTGTATTTTTATGTTCATATTTGAACTGTTTGGTTGCTACTATATATGTCTATGAAATGAATACCAAGGACCCCAACGGAAACAAGTCCGCAAGGGACTTTTTTGGAACGACCTTTTAGACAAAAGTGTTATAAATGTAACCGTGATGTTTTACATTCTTTTTGCCTAATAACAATTTCAATCAATCAATCAATAATCATTTTGTAAGTAATTATTTCCATCTCTTTAATCTCTTCAACTTTTATTTTCCAATTATTAATAGATGGTGGGTTTTGGGATTTGTTTTAAGGCAGGGATACGTAATATTGTATACAAATATGTATCCCTTTATATTTCTAATGGAATAATACCTAATACAATATTGATTGGGTGTATGGGTTTCCTTAAGGAAAATGTATGTTATATTTATTTTCACTATCTCCCAAAACCTTTTTAATTTTTGGGCATAAATAGAAAATGTGTGTATGATTGGCTTCCAGTTCTGGACATTTCCTCCAGCATTCAGCACTGCCTGCTGGTCTATATTTTGATAACATTTTGGGTGTTAAAAAAAATCGTCAAATTAATTTTCCAAGCAAATTCTTTCCAATACTTGGATTGTGTCGCCTTAAAAAATATTTTGCATGCTTCTTTCCAATACTCTTCCAAAATTGTTTGAGAATTATTTTTCCCATTTCTCTTTGGTATTATCCTCTTATACCTTAACTCATTGAGTGCCATTAACGTGTTTCACGTGTTTTTACCGCTATGGCTCAACGTGCCAATGACGTGTTTTTGAAAAATTAGCATAAAAATGAAATGTCTTTTTTTTTTTTTTTTTTTTTTAACAAGTTCAGAACCCAAGATATCATCATCTGAAGATTTGCAGCTCCATCCACTCCTTGTTTAACTTAGAAATGAAAAAGTCTGTATCTCGCTTCCTAAGCACTTTTTGTTTTCTGTGAAAAAAACTCTGGCACTGGGACAACATCATTTTTAAATATTTTTTGTTTATTCGTTTTTGTTCTTTTACATACTCATAGGTAGTAAAATTGAGTGCCAGAATTGTCAAGCGTTTAAAAAATAAATAAATCTGGCACTCAGTGAGTTCATTTCTTGCAGAATTTTATTACATTTTGATATTTAAGTCTTTTCACTATTTCTATTTTTGCTCACAAATTCCAGCAGCCCATGCATTATCTGTCCCTGGTCTCTCCACTGTTTACAAACATTGCGATTTAAAATAGTTCAGCTAGCCGATCTGCATAGACACGTTGTGTAATCACGATTCATCGTCAATTAAAATCGATTATCAAATTCGTTGGCAACAAATTTAGTAATCAATTTTAAATTATTTAATCGATCCGTTGTTGCCGCCTTACTACATAGACACGTTGTGTAATCGTGGAGATGTTGTTTACAGTGGAAAGGCTTCTCTCCAGTGTGGACACGCTGGTGTCTCTCCAGGTCACCTGACCTACTGAAACTCCTGTCACATTGTGTACAATGGAAAGATTTTTCTCTAATGTGGATAAGCTGATGTTTTTTCAGGTCACCTGGGTTATTGAAAATCATTTTACAATGTTTGCAGTGGGAACGATGGTGTTTCTTGAGGTTACCTGAGGTATTGAAACTCTTGTCACAATGTTTACAGTGGATTTTTTTTTCTCCATTGTGGATACGCTTATGTCTCTTCAGTTCAGATGGCGTAATGAAACTCTTGTCGCAATGTTCACAGTGGAAAGGTTTTTCTCCAGTGTGGACACCCCCAAATGTCTCCCCCCAATCATCACTGTCTTCAGCGACTTCAGTGTCAGATTCAAGCTTAACTTCAACTTCAGCTTTCACTGCTAGTAATGTCAACATTGACCCAACAGGGTCCTCTGGTCTTTGAAGTAGCTCTTCCTGTTCCTCTTTAATCTTTGGAGGCTCTGGTTCCTCCTGGAGCAGACTGGGGCTCCTCTCCTGTTCAGGAGAAACCTCCTCTTTACACACAATCATGTGCAGGATGGCTAGGAGCAGAAAAATAACATGATAGTCAACACTGGATTCCTAAAATGTAAATCTATTTTTCTATCTTCCATGTTCCATGTACAAAGCTATTATCTACTAAGACTGACCAAACAGTTACTAAATAAGAATCCGTCTGTGTCTGGGGCTAATTTAACAAACCACTGTACCGACCAGCGCCAAATATCTTTTGTATGCTGCCAGTAGGCCAAGAACATCTAATAATCTGTAAGAGACTGAAACATGACCATGACTTGCAGCACAATGTACTAAAGTGCAGCCTGTAAGCTTTCTAGTGAAGTGCCATGCACTGAAATCTAGAAATAGTTGAAGAAGATATACTTATTTGAATGTTGTTAACCACTTAAAGACCAGCTGAAATGGCTTTTTGCAACCATATTTTAACCTAATTTCCAGTGAAACAGGCTGGGTGGCTCTGAGGCAATCACAACTGAGTTTTCCAGTTCAATGGGCCTCATTCAGCAATAAATTCGTAAGTTGTCTTCTTAAATTTCTTCCTAAGTGAATTCCTAAGAGAAGTCGAGTCAGATTCATGAAATGTTCTTAGGCTCTGCCTGCAGTCACACCTGTGTGTGATTGCTGCACAAAGAAATCACAGGAAATCACACAGAGAAATAAAGTTGAGAGAATGAAGTAAAGAATACCTAAACTAAAGCCTAAAGATGGTGGAACACCAGACTCCAAACATAAAAATAAATACATATTTCTGTGGAGGTACTTCTGAAGTGAACAGCAAATTATTTTATTCAATTAATGAATGTATTTTATTATTTCTCTCACATTAATCAACATATCACCACTTGATATCAATGTAAATTTGCTGAAATTAGCTGTTAAAAATGTTATCCATATTTCATGTTCAGGAGTAGCGTTAGTAGTGGATATAAAACATTTTAGTACTGAAAGCTGGTGGGTGGATATAGAGGGTCTTTAAGGTAGCAGCTGCTTGGTATGTAATGGGGTGGAAATAGGGGTGTGGTGGGTGATATGGTGGTGCAAGGAGGGGTGTAGGGGGCTGTGTGGGGTATGGGGATGGGTGTGACGGGTGGGTATAGGGGGCCTTTCAGGTAGGAAGGGGACTTGAAAATGGGGGTGTGGCGAATGTCGGGATATGGGGGTGGGGGTATGGGGGGGCGATTACGGTGGGTTGGGTGGGGGGTTATGGGGTGGGTATGGGGCTTGGGCTTCAACTCAACCGGGTCTGTTTGGGTTAGATGCATTTGGCTGCAGACCCCCACCTGATTTTTTTTTCTGCTAGGGAAATGTTTTCAAGATTTATCAAAATGTTTCGAAAATAGCCGATCTACAAGTTCAAAATTGCCAGTAATGGGACGCGTTGTGAGCTTGTAGATCAGCTATTTTCAAACAAAGTATAAAATAGGGTTAAAGTGATTAAACTGTTCCTCGTTTGCTGTGGACCCCCTGGAACAGCTTCAAGGACCCCTGGGGGTCCCCAGACCACACCTTTGAGAACCTTTTTTGCTCTAAAGATATGATAAAAATATTATTGTAATTTAAATCCTATATTATACAACTGTAGAATTGAAGAAACTTCGAGAATTAATTATTTTTGCACAAACATATCACACTTAAGAACTCAAAGGCCACCCTAAGAGTGCTCTCTAGTATGCGTAGATTTCTTCTTAACTTAAGAACAAATCACAGCTAAGAAAACATTTGTGAATGCCAAAATCTCTTAAAAAACTTCTTAAGTGGGTCTAAGAACAAATTTGTTCGTAAGTACGGTTCATGAATCGGGCCCAATGTTTACAACAGTCACACAGTGTACATAACGTGATTTAAAGTATGTGATCTAAACTTGTTACGTTGTACACTGTCACTGCAACAAGGCAGTGCTGAATCAAGTGTTACTGCACTATTTCTCACCTCAAATGTTTTTGGAAAACAAAAATGTACAATGTGGTGCAGTTTTTCTTTCGTATTGCATATTTAATGATGCCTATGCATATTGATTAAGTCATTGATTGATTGAATACTTATTAGTCAAAGATGTGAATAGCACAGAGGTACAGTAAAAAAGGATAACACAAAAAGTCTTATAATATCCGGATATTATAATCGTCACAGTTTTTTCAAAGATTATCGTATAGTTAAAATACATACTGAGGTCTGGGTGGTCTTCAGGTTCCTCCTGTTTAATAGAAATGTCCCTGGCTGAGTCTGGAGAGTTCATCTTCACCTGCAGTCTGGACTCCACACACTGGGTCTGAAATGAACAAATTGAATAATGACTTTAATACCAAAAAACAAACAATGATATGATGAAAGGATGTCCTTTTCGGGGGAGAAAAACAAAAGAATGATGTAATGATATGATGAAATGATGTTCTTCCCCTGTCTAAAGTGCTGAAATTACTAAATAAACACAAAGTTTTAAACAAACAAAAACATTACTGGAGACCCAGCAGTGGTGTCAAAAATAACGATTTGAAGCTAACTTTAAAAAATATGAATCTTGGGTTCAAAGATTGTGGGATTTATATATTAGGGAAGCAATCACACTTAATTTAAGATTACACAAGGAAATACATTTATCAAAAGATGGACTCCTACAATGCAAACAATTAGAGATGCACCGATTAATCGGCCGCCGATTAAAAAAGACGGTTTTAGGTCAAATCTGCTGGATCGGCGCTCGGCCGGTCACTGTCATGAATTCCGATTTTATGCCGGTCAAATTGATACTGCATGCTGCGCAGCAACAGCTGATCAAATCGTGCGAGTCGACTCGGTAAACATTAACAAGAAGTGACAGCCTACAGATGGTGCTGATTACCTTTGAAATATAAGGATACATATATCGAATATATATATATATATATATATATATATATATATATATATATTATGGAATATATTATATATTCCATAATGCTGTGTGCAGTTATAGCCTAGTCAATGCCGTGACTGTCGGTCGGTCCATCACTGAGAGTTTAATGCTGTAAGCAGCTTCCAACAACAACTCAAAAAGACGATGTGATCAACTTATCCATCCACAACGCTGTGCATGGTTTAATTAATGTGCCTACAGACGTCTTGTCATCTATCCAGCTGTAGCCTATTAAAGCTCGTTAAGACTCGTCCGAAAGTTTAACAAAGTCCACTGAGCAACAGAGAGTAGTGTAACATAAGTCCCAGAGGTTAAAACAAGCCAAAACAGTGACATACGGTAATATTTTGCCTCTGATATCATTGAAAGGCAAGATACTAGACTAGACTAGAGCAGGGGTCTTCAACATTTTCAGGCCAAGGAAGGACCCCCTAGCTAGGAGAGAGAGATGAAGCAGGGACCCCCTCTATATTGTATAAACTTGATCTGCTCTTTTTGCCCCTATATACACCTATATACCTCTTTGCCAAGAGCAGATTTTGTCTTAAGTTCTATTTTTGCTATTTTTGTCTTAAGTCCTCCTCTAAATGGGATGCTAGTGGTTAATGTAAAATAAATATCATAACACAACGATTTGGTGGCCCCCCTGTAGTAATTCTGAGGACCCCTAGGGGTCCCGGACCCCCTGTTGAAGACCCCATGACTAGTGACATAAGGTAAATTTCAGACCTTGAAAACAATTAAATGCAGACATACATGCTATGTGTCTGAATGGGAAAACCTTATTTATTTATTTTCGCTTTTAGTCAAAATAAGAACATAATTTTGCATTAAGATTAAGATTTTTGTTTAAAAAAATAATCATTTCAATAACTCTCAATATGGACCCATAATTTGCCATAATCATGCAGCTCTATAACAGTGGCAGCCATGACAGCAATGGTACTAATAAAAATAATTAAATAGACTACAGTAGTATTCTTTTACAAATTCTTCTTTTTGTAATGACTTTAGGCCTTTCGTTGTATAGTTATCATGATATTAGACTGGATATCGTCTGTGATTGTGGATATTGTACTATTATGATATGGCATAAGTGTTCTTTTCCTGGTTTAATTTTATTGGTACTCTATATTGGCAAATACACAAAATGAAGTACTTGTACTCGGCCAGAAAAAAATCTAGTTAGTTGTTTAGTTCTTAGACAGAAAATCGGGTATCGGTAAAATCAGTATCGGCAGGTCAGACTTTAAAAAAATCGTTTTAAAAAAAATCTGCTGGGGCGTCCGCTGGCCTAGCGGTCCAGGCGCATACCATATATGCTGGTAATCCAGCTTGACAGCGTGTCGTGGGTTCGACTCCCGATCCCGGCGACCTTTGCTGTATGTCATCCCCCCATCTCTCTCCCCATTTCCTGTCAGCCTATTATCCTATCAATAAAGGCAGAAAAAGGCCCCAAAATATCTTAAAAGAAAAAAGAAAAAAAAATCTGCTGCTATGCATCCCATCTTGCTACAATAATTGAGGTCCGGCAACCTGTATTTCTACGTACGGACTACTAGATTAGAGCCAAGCAGTTGTCCAATTCTCTCCCAACTTGCTACAAGAATTGCTCATGGCTCTGGCTTGGCAACCATCTTCTTTTCCACCTTTGCGTACATTGCACGATAACAACACGTCACGCCTTGACACGTTGTTGCCTTGAAGATCTCACCTTTTGAAAGCAAGCCCAAATAAGCAACTACACTTCAGTAACAAGCCCAAACAAAAGTAACCTGCAACTTTAATCATTTATTTATGTCCACATAAGAGATGCAACACAAGGACACATTTTGCAAGCTGTTTAGCTGCTTTTTTTGGGATCCCAAGTTGTTGGAAGCCTCTTACAACCAACCTATGTACATGTCCTAGGCTGCCAAAGATAAACACAAATAGATTGCACCTATAACCTAGCTCTGTGATGGTATGGAGGAGCGGCTGGTATTTAATGACTTTGGTCATAAAAGCTTCCTCTAAGCTAGAGGCAAAGGTGCAGCCATTTCAAGAATGGAAACTGATCTGTTTCCTTCATTGACAACAACAACATCTGGTGTATTAGCAGAGAGATGTGCAAAGATTTCAGGATTTTCCTGTACAGAGTTGAAACATGGAAGGTTTGACACATGAATGTTTGTACATTCTCACTGACACTGACGGTGTAAAATGTTTAGATATGTCCTTAGTTATGAGATCAACTATTCTGTCATGGCGTGCTATGTAAAGCCCTGTATAGGCATAGCAGTGACATGGTTTCTGTAACAAGCCCTGTGGTGTGATGCAAACAATAAGGTACATGAGTGGTGGGAAACCAGAGGGAAAGGTTGAGTCTGGTGGGAAGGATCTGTAACCTGGCTTTTACTGTAAAGGTGATAATGTCCTCATTGAGAGCAGTGTTCCTTAGAAATTAATGGGAAACAGGGTCAGTTATTAAGTCCTCAGAGACCCTCACAGTCTCCGAATCAGACCGTACCCACTCCAGGGACACTCCGGTTTGGACACAGAGGTCGTTCAAGTCCGGCCAGTCCGATGAAACGCCAAAGCCAGGGGAGTGAGTGTCCAGTTTCCCACTGGGTTTCCTTTTGAACCCTAGGAAGTGGGGCTCTGACTCCCTGGCTAAAAGGGACCTTAGGTCTCCTTAGATCAAGGCACAGGGAAGATCTGGCCAGTTCCCTCACATCCCTGTCATCATTATTCAACATGCTCAGTAGATGGGATATGCGCATGCTGGTATAAGTCCACGACACATTGGGTACACCTAGCCCTCCCCCCACTGAGGGTGGAAAACGATATCACGGGTGCTGTGTGTGTTCAGGGCAAACCACTTACGTACTAAGCTCACTGTTTTATTGTTCATTTCACTTAGTAGGATATGAACATTGGAGAAGAAGTGTTGTACTTTAGACAGAGCTACTGGTCTAATGGCCTCTAACTTCATAGTTAAAGGTAGAGAGCATCTGTCAATAAAGTCTGACCTAGCTGTAAACTCGGACAAGATGATGTTAACTTGTTCCTTCCATTCTCCTGCAATGTTACATTTATGCCCGAGAAGGCATGTATCGTTTTTTGAGTGGTACCATCGATTTCCCCCACTCCTTCTCTCATACAGGACAGCACATTTATGTCCTTTACTTCCAGGCCTGACCAGTCTAGAAATACATCTGTCCTGGTGAGCATTTTTTTTAATTACTCTCTCTTCCCTGGAAGCTAACTGGACATCATCTGCGTAGCCCTGTACTGGGTTAGGGGAAATCTCACCGTGGGGGGCACACTGACATAACCACTGTAACCACTGGTTGATGGCAATTATTAAGTTAACTGCACTCCATGGGCAGCCAGTCTTAATGCCTGTCTTTAATGATTGTACCCTGACGTCACGTTAACAGGTTGGGGTGTGTAGCAAGTTGCAAGTTGGTCTGTTTGTATAACTTTAATACTGTTTTACTGTGGCTAGACCCAAGCTATGCTAAGCTACAACAACAACAACAACATGAGTTTGGCTTTGTTTAGTAAGTGTGTACTCAATCTATCTGCTATGTTTGTTTGCACAACACTAAAAACTAAATGTATTCTTTATCTGTGTTTCCCATTCTGAGAGTATATCAAATGAATCAAATGGATGTTTCATGATTAGAGGCCAAAATGAATCCAATGAGCCAGTCATAGATATATTATTAGTGGGTGGGAGCAGAGGATTCAACTATAAAGGCTACTAGGAGTTATATAAAGAGATTTGAGAACTGGAACTATTTATCCAATGAATTTAAATGTGTTATGGGCTACTTGTTGTTATTGGGATACAACCAGGACAGGAATTTAAGGGAGGTCATGATGGCCATGGTTGCCCCTCAGTCTGGCCTTGAGACCCTTAAAACATGGCATTTCCTGAAGCCATAGTGGCCTTAGTGCCCTACATCAGTGGTTCTCAAACTAGTTCATGTCTAGTTTGAGAACATATAAAAGATGTTTTTTTACAGCTCCAACAGTGATTTTCAACCATTTTAATTTCAGGGACCCCCAGTTTGACATGAATTATTTGCATTTATTGCATTATAATGGCATTTCTGTGTAGACTTGTACCAAATGGACACTAACGGTTCCATTTGTACACTCTCTGAGTTACAGACCCACAAGGGTTGGTTCCTAAGTATCATTTAGCTGGGGACCCCCTGGAATTCCCTCAAGGGACCCCGGACCCCACTTTGAGAACCAATGCCCTAGATAATGCCAACAGATAAACAGCTCTTTACTCCCCAGGGACCTTGATTGGTGCAGGGTTAGGCATGGATCAGATTGTAAAGTATTTATTGCAACGCAGATAGTCTGCCTATGATAGACTAATTATTTACCCTTCCTGCCCTGGCATTTGGTCTTTGTGCCCTCAAAAAATGGACAACAATAAAGGTGGCTTAAAATGATGACATTTCAGGCCTGCTCACAACTCATTGTGATGTCACGTGAGCTATGGATCTAGCTATTAAAACTGAGATGTTACATAATAGTTTCTTTGACATGAAAAACATGTAGAAGTACTGCCATAAGGGTCTATTCGGTTCTGTACACTCCCATAGTTTATCTGGGGATTACAGTGTATGGAGCTATTAAAGGTATTGTGAAATGTTTTGGGCTTTATTAAGATTATGGATGTCTGGTTGAAGTCTCCTTTTCCTATTGTACATTGAAATTCTGAATATTTTGCTTTCTCTTACAGATTCTCTCTCTCTCTCTCTCTCTCTCTCTCTCTCTCTCTCTCTCTCTCTCTCTCTCTCTCTCTCTCTCTCTCTCTCTCTCTCTCTCTCTCTCTCTCTCTCTCTCTCTCTCTCTCTCTCTCTCTCTCTCTCTCTCTCTCTCTCTCTCTCTCTCTCTCTCTCTCTCTCTCTCTCTCTCTCTCTCTCTCTCTCTCTCTCTCTCTCCAACTGATTTTGCGATCCACCCATCCAACCACTTAACCCAGCAGCCTATCAGTTGCCACGCTCAGTGGATCGCGTGCATTTTCAGAGCATGTTTGTTTCAATGTCCAATCAAACGATAGTGTGTGTGTGTGTGTGTGTACATATTTATATATATTTTTTACCTTCCTTCCTGTCCTTCGGGCTCTTACAGCCTTTGCTGGCCAGGGTTCCTTTTGTTTCTCCTCAGTACATTCCTCGCAACCTTAAAGGATAAAGACAAGATCATTAAGCCCCAACACTTCATAAAAATCTGCAATATTTCACATCTATCTGTCTATAAATTTGCCAAATCTATGTGTGTCTGTGTCTATGCCTGTAGCCAATCAGAGAGAGACAAAGGGTGGTGTCTCCATGATTGTTCAAGCTTCACATGACATCATTATGTCTTACTCTAAAACAATGACAACTACAAAACAATGACAATGTTGGTTAAAGCTGTAAGTTGTGTGGAGAGATTGTACGGGTAAGGATCTAGTATAACAAGCATCACCTTCTCATGAGTTGTAACCAACCTGGGTGTTAAATATATATATTATAGTTTGACAAGGGTTGGGGTTAAGGTTTGGTTTAGGGATAGTGTAACTCAACTCAAGTCTTTGAACAAACGACACAACGTAATATCTAAACGTGCCCTTAAAATGGACCACCACCTCAACTATGGAGCCCAGTAGTGATGAGCGGGTCGGGTTTTTTCATGACCCGCCCCGCGACGGAACCCAACCCGCCTCAACCCGCCCCGCGAACCCATATATAAATGACCCGGGTAACCCGTGGGTCCCGCGGGTTACGGGTCGACCCGCTCATCACTAGAGCCCAGATCAAACACCTCTGCTTAAAGGAGTAGTTCACCCCCAAAATGCCTTTTTTTCTATTGATTACTCATGCCTTAGACACCTAAGTTCAATAGTATTTTTTTGTATTTGTCGCATTCTTAAGACAAAATAAATGTTATAATAAATTTAGCCCCATTCATTCTGATAGGGGACCCGCGTCGATGCGGGTCCCCTATCAGAATGAATGGGGCTAAATTTACTAAAACCATTTTTTTGTCTTAGGAATGTGACAAATACAAAAAAATACTATTGAACTTAGGTGTCTAAGGCATGAGTAATCAATAGAAAAATATTCATTTTCCAAATAAAACATTCTTCTTCCATCTCAGTAATCTCGGCAAAAAACACTGCCTGATGCTGAAAAGCTGCTCCAAGCTTTGTCTTCACCAGGCTGGATTACTGAAATGCACTGCTAGTCGTGATCCATAGCAAGAGCGTTAAAAAGCTACAATACATCCAGAACAGAGCTGTTAGGGTCCTGATGAGAGTGTGCAAATATGAACACATCACCCCCATTCTCCACTCACTGCACTGGCTCCCCATCGCCTCCCAGACACAATATAATGTCCCTGTTACCACACCAATGCATCTATGGAATTCCCATGGAGGCTTTATAAGGGAGCGCTAAAGACTTTCCTGTAAAGCTATATTGTGCAAGTTTCCAAACTGTAGGCCAGAAGTGTTATTGCAGGTATTTCCTGTGCAATTATTATAGAACAAACCTTACATTAGAGATCTGTCGTGTTTTAGAACCCCCACTCAGTGGATTTCGGCATCCAAAGCCCTTTCTATAATGTTTTAATTAGAATAGTGAAGTGGGCCTGTTTGTTACATAATTGGTCACCAAGCCTATACATACAAAGTGCTACAGTTCAGAATTATTTGGTTGCACTGTCAATGTGCCTTTCCTGAAACTGGCTAACTTAACTCCATAATGCAAGGCTACTGTATGATTTTGTATCCCAGATCCATGGTGCACATGGGGTGGTGTGTGTGAGCCTGACTCAAGAGGCGTCAATTGGGTATGGCGAGGTATGACAGCTGCCACACCTTGGTTCCAGGGGGAAAACTGTTTTTAAAGTAAATGCATGAACACTATCCACGGAAGGTATAATAACATGACTGGAATCCTCATGCATGCGCACGCCTGGCGCGAGTGCATGAGGACTCCAGTCCTGTTGTTATACCTTAACTTTTGCTGAACTGACGCCACTGCAGCTCGGCTGCGCTTAAAGATGAAACGAGCCTATATTAATGTAGCCATTTGCCTACCATTTTGATAAGCAAACATGTGCATTGTGCTTTTCAGAATGTGTGTGTAGATCATCAAGTTCTCAACTGTAGGTGGGTTTGAAAATATAGCACAAAACAAGCTAATATAGCCCATACAAATTTGTATCAGGGAGTGCACTCGGGTGCGCGTTTGCGTACACACCACTACGTCATATAATGAAATATTATAACTTAATCGAAAAGGGTCACTGTCTGTGACATGTCTCCGCAAATCAAATCAACCATGGTAATAATTTGCTATTTCTATCATTTTATGTTGGGCATGATGCACTACTTGTTGAAAAAAACATGTTGTGCGTTGTCATGTAAAGACAGGACAATACGAGTCAACACGCAGTGTTGCTGATGTTTTCACAACGAATACGGACCCGTTTAAAAATGCCCTTAGTATCAAATATTACTTGCTTGGTAGTTAATGAGCTTAATTGCAACAAAAACAACAGATCTAACAGCTTAGTGCTGGGAAAAAAGAAAAGAAAATATAAACAAGTATGTAGGACAGGCAGCTTCTTTATTCTATTATTTTATTTTTGATCTACTTTTTAATTGTTAGTTTATTATATGTTTTCCATATTGCATGGACTATTTCATGCCTGTCATCTAAGTTTTGTTTATTCTTACAAATTAACCTTATTGTCTCCGCCAGGAGACATTGTTTTCACTTTTTGTCTCCGCCAGGAGACATTGTTTTCACTTTCCACATGTCAAGCTAACATTGGTCAAGCCTCACGTGACACGTGACAATACGGTGAAATAGTGTGATCTGATTGGCTAGTGACGTATAGCGGCCTATAAATACATGTGTCACTTTGAAAGAGTCTTAGCCTCTTTCAAAGTGAGGTAAGACAGGAATAATCACACTTACACAGACAGGACAGATAGGACACTTACATAGACAGGACGGATAGGACACTTACATAGACAGGACGGATAGGACACTTATACAGACAGGACGGATAGGACACTTATACAGACAGGACGGATAGGACAGTTATACAGACGGATAGGACACTTGTGTCATGTTACTATGACACAGTAACATGTTCTATTTTTTGTAAGAATTAGAACATAAGAAGTAGAACATTCCCAACATTCCCAAGTCTGCTGGCGGAGACTTGTGCTCCGAGGAGCACTTTTTCTAGTATTATTATTATTATTATTGGAAACTACATACCTGCTTTCTTCATCCTTTTGACATCGTCTGTCTTAGTTGTTCTCCCTCTTTTACGGAAGGGCAGGGTGGGAGGACAGACAGGGGGGACAGGCGGAAGAGTAGGACACGGAGTGAGGTCAGGAAGGGAGACAGAAGGAGGAGATGGGGTGATGTCAGAAGGAGGGGAGACAGGGAGAGATGGGGTGATGTCA
The DNA here is from genome assembly GCF_963454915.1 of Gymnoscopelus microlampas. Taxonomy (NCBI): domain Eukaryota; kingdom Metazoa; phylum Chordata; class Actinopteri; order Myctophiformes; family Myctophidae; genus Gymnoscopelus; species Gymnoscopelus microlampas. The sequence goes on from NC_139943.1 coordinate 1,417,150, forward strand.
GAAGGAGGGGAGACAGGGAGAGATGGGGTGATGTCAGAAGGAGGGGAGACGGGGAGAGAAGGGGTGATGTCAGAAGGAGGGGAGACAGGGAGAGATGGGGTGATGTCAGAAGGAGGGGAGACAGGGAGAGATGGGGTGATGTCAGAAGGAGGGGAGACAGGGAGAGATAGGGTGATGTCAGAAGGAGGGGAGACAGGGAGAGAAGGGGTGATGTCAGAAGGAGGGGAGACAGGGAGAGAAGGGGTGATGTCAGAAGGAGGGGAGACAGGGAGAGATGGGGTGATGGCAGAAGGAGGGGAGACAGGGAGAGATGGGGTGATGTCAGAAGGAGGGGAGACGGGGAGAGAAGGGGTGATGGCGCTGGTAGAGGGCACTGGTAGAGGGACTTCGAACGTCGCCTGCTCTTCATTGGGACTAGAATAGAAAATAATAGAAAACATGTATGGGCAATTAAAAAAAAAATCAAACAAATAAAATCGAAAACACCAACGCATTCATTGTGGTCCACTACACAAAAGCAAACATTTAACACAGAATATCAATATACAGGACAACTATTTAACCCATTAAGACCTGAGGCGATTCTTAAAAACAAACAAAATCATAACAGTTTTTTGGAAAAAAATCTTAAATTTTTTTTTTCAAGATTTTTCAAAAATAGCAGATCTACAAGCTCATAGCGCGGCACTCGGTGCAGCTCATAGCGCGGCACTCGGTGCCGCGCTATGAGCTTGTATATCTGCTATTTTTGAATAGCCAAAGACACCTAAAGTGACACAGATGCGTTCCAGGTATCAATGGGTTTAAGAACAGCCACTTGTCCTTTGCAGACGTTTGCATGCAGAAGATGATTCCGCTATTGTGGTAATGTGTCTGTGGGGGTTAAGAGATGGAGTACAGAGGACTGGTTAACTGCTTTGTTATGTAGTGTAAACAGAACCACCTTTTTGTTACACGTTGCCAAAATAAAGGTGATGATGGTTAGGGATTTTAGGAAGATGGTGGGTTCCTCCTCGTCTCCCCTTTCCACCAAGGGAGAGAGATGTGTAGTTGTGTGTTGATGTGTATAAAACCTTTGGTGTGTACTATAGGACTCAGCTGAACATGTTCCATCAATCAGTAGTGGCTAGCGCTGTACTGTGTGCAGTGGTATATCGGAGGTAATATCAAGGAGGGTGACAGCAAGAGGCTCAATAAAGCTGGTTCTGCCCGTGGTACCAGCTTGGATACTATGAAGGAGGTGGCCAATGCAAGGATGGAGACCAAACTATAGGCCATTATGGACAATCCCTCTCATTCTCAAGCAGGGGTCATCCCCAGGCTATTTTTTCCGACAGACATACAACTGAGAAGACAATAGTATTTACCAGAAACACAAAGATATAGCCCTGAATGACAATAACAGGTCTGGAACACAGAGAGGAATGGAATGGACCCTCAAGGTCTATTTGGTTCAATATATACACAATTAGTGTCATGAGGATGGGTCCTTGAGGACAATAAGACAAATTACAATGGTATGTAAAAATATCTAGAATTTGACACGGACAAAACCAAGTCTTGCCACAGACAAATATGGAGATGTTGATGACCCTTAGTTATCTAGTACTGTGGCAGGGCAAAAAAGCTCCTTCAGCAAAAGACTGTTACATGTTAACAGTCTGTCCCATGTTGCATAAAGGAGCCCTACAGGAGATCTTTTCTGCCTGCAGCAACAGGACTGTACACGTCCTCATCTGGTTGGTTTGATCTGACTGATGTCGTTACCTCTCATCAACAGCATGACTCTCATCAGCGACCTCCTCCTCCTCCTCCTCCTCCTCTGTGACCGCTGCACACATATCTGGCACTGTTGCTGTAACATGAAAGATTATATTTTAAAGGAGAACATATTATCCAAGAAACAGACATTGTAATTAAGAATTCTGAAGGAAAATATACATTTATTTTGTGTGTGTTCTTACAATTACAAGTAGTAATTAAAATAATATTTAAAAAAAAAAAAGTATTCTTACACACGCTGGAGAGGTACTGGTATGCGTTCTGCATAGTTTGGAAAAGAGCACAGTTCTGTTCCCCAGTGAAGTCAAGGTGCTTCAGATGGTCCAGGATCTTTCTCCCACGTGATTGGGAACAGAAGAAAAGAACTGGCTTCAAGCCCAGAGACCCAAGTTTGGCCACCTGAAAAGAACAAAGAAAATCAGTTGGTTAATAACGTTTCAGAGCAACATGCTCAGAACCACATACATGTAGATCAGAATAACATGCATGCATGCACACTGCATTTAATAAGAACGTCCTTGGTGGCCTTGAACAGATGGTACAAGTTAAAACCACTGATGATGATTATCTTAGAATAACAAGCTGTAGTTTATCTCAAAGCGTATTCCTGTGTAAGGCCTTATTGTCAATTATGTATTGTCTGACAGACAAAGAACTTCATCTCTTTAGCACAGTTTTTAGACAGAAATGGCTTCTTCCACATATGATCTTTTAAACAATGAGAATAGTTATATAAGTCATGGACCACTTACATTACATGGACCATTATACCAGTGATATATCAGCCATTGTTAATAACCATATTAAGTTAACCCGTTTTTAAAGACATATGCTGGAAAATAGTAGATGTTGTATTATTGGTGGCCAACTCGTCATAGGGTGAAGTATAAATGGAGCTTCAGATATGAATGACGTAGATTGCTTAACGATGGAAAGGCATAACAACATAAAGGTCATTCCAGTCTGAAAGGGTTAAAACTTCCATATCAGACAGATATTTATACTTTGATACACAGTGTAAACTCATGTTACCTCAGTGAAGATCAGCAAGAACTCACAGTTAGCAGAAAGGGGGCGTGAACCTTCAAGCTAAGTTAAGCTATATTTTACCATTTTAGCAGTTTTGAGTAGCAAAGTATATATTAGTGGGTCTTTGTATTTGCATAAGAAGTGTTTCTTTTTTTTTTTTACTAATGGAGCGAAGGACAAATAAAACAGCACTATAGCTTGCATAAAAATATCGCCATAAAAAGTGTATCAGTAGAAATAGTGTAGTCAGGCTATCTGCATCAAAAACAACACTCTTTGCAACTCGAAACTTATAGAATATCACTCGAAAAATAAAATATCTTTACCATGCCTCTTCTTTATAGCCTATAATGTTTTTAAGACTGCTTTTTTTTATTATCAAGACAACCTGATTACACTATTTTTGCTGATAGAATTTTTATGGTGCTTTTTTTATGTAATGCTTTATATTTTCAAATACAAATACCCATAAATGTAAACTTTGCTACTCTAAACTAACAGCTACAATGACAAAATATAGCTTAACTTAGCTTCAAGGTTCACGCCCCCTTTCTGCTAACTCTTGATGCCCATATTGATGAAGCAAATTGTTCAAAAGTAACTAAAATCAATAATGAGTTCATATTAAATAAACATAATTTAAAGATGTTTGACATTGCTGTATTGTAAATTATTTAAATGTTTAGTCTCACGTAATATTCTATTACGAGATCATTATTTATTTTCTTCTATAAATGTATCTTTTCGTATTTTCTATTCATGAGCTGCATGCCATGTCAAGATCGAAAGAAGCAGGTTTAAATAGTTCATTTCCTGTGAAATGAATTGAGAATATATGAAAAGTTTAAAATTGTCTACTCTTCATACTTTGCGATGATTTTTAGAAGGATATACATGTTGTTATACTTACAGCAACTCTTGCGTTATTTATGTGCCGGGACACATTTTTATATTTCTTCTGCTTTTCGGCCCACTCCGGGCCATACTTCTCCAGCTTGGCCGCTACTTTTGGGAGACTAACTGGAAGGGCTGCGGAACAGGTAGTACAGGTGGTCTTCCTGGCCTCGGTTGTTGCAAAGCAGGAGGGGCAGATGACGGTCTTTCTTTTTGTCATTTTTTTTCTTATAAAAATAGAAGACAAACAAGGGCAAACACGCACACGCACACACACACACACGAGAAAGATGTGTGGTTGAGGAGAAGGAGGGGGGGGAGGGGGAGAGAGAGAGAGAGAGAGAGAGAGAGAGAGAGAGAGAGAGAGAGAGAGAGAGAGAGAGAGAGAGAGAGGAAGAGCGCAAGAGAGAGAGGAAGAGCGCAAGAGAGAGAGAGAAAGAGAGAGAGTGGCTCTTAAAAGTGCCTTTTGGTTTTTTGTTGTTTACGAGTGTGGTTGTAATAGAAAGCAAGAATCTGTAAGAGAAAGCAAAATATTCCGAATTTCAATGTACAATAGGAAAAGGAGACTTTAACCAGACATCCATAATCTTAATAAAGCCCAAAACATTCCACAATACCTTTAATAGCTCCATACACTGTAATCCCCAGATAAACTATGGGAGTGTACAGAACCGAATAGACCCTTATGGCAGTACTTCTACATGTTTTTCATATCAAAGAAACTAATATGTAACATCTCAGTTTTAATAGCTAGATACATAGCTCACGTGGGGTGCATTTCGCCTTTCCGACATGTCGCCTTTCCGACGTTGACTAACCCTATACCTAACCCTAACCCTAACCGCACGCGGAAGCCACTAGTCGGAGTGGCGAGATGTCGGAATGGAAGGAGCACCCCGCTCACGTGACATCACAATGAGTTGTGAGCAGGCCTGAAATGTCATCATTTTAAGCCACCTTTATTGTTGTCCTTGTCCATTTTTTGAGGGCACAAAGACCAAATGCCAGGGCAGGAAGGGTAAATAATTAGTCTATCATAGGCAGACTATCTGCGTTGCAATAAATACTTTACAATCTGATCCATGCCTAACCCTGCACCAATCAAGGTCCCTGGGGAGTAAAGAGCTGTTTATCTGTTGGCATTATCTAGGGCATTGGTTCTCAAAGTGGGGTCCGGGGTCCCTTGAGGGAATTCCAGGGGGTCCCCAGCTAAATGATAGTTAGGAACCAACCCTTGTGGGTCTGTAACTCAGAGAGTGTACAAATGGAACCGTTAGTGTCCATTTGGTACAAGTCTACACAGAAATGCCATTATAATGCAATAAATGCAAATAATTCATGTCAAACTGGGGGTCCCTGAAATTAAAATGGTTGAAAATCACTGTTGGAGCTGTAAAAAAACATCTTTTATATGTTCTCAAACTAGACATGAACTAGTTTGAGAACCACTGATGTAGGGCACTAAGGCCACTATGGCTTCAGGAAATGCCATGTTTTAAGGGTCTCAAGGCCAGACTGAGGGGCAACCACGGCCATCATGACCTCCCTTAAATTCCTGTCCTGGTTGTATCCCAATAACAACAAGTACCCCATAACACATTTAAATTCATTGGATAAATAGTTCCTGTTCTCAAATGTCTTTATATAACTCCTGGTAGCCTTTATAGTTGAATCCTCTGCTCCCACCCACTAATAATATATCTATGACTGGCTCATTGGATTCATTTTGGCCTCTAATCATGAAACATCCATTTGATTCATTTGATATACTCTCAAAATGGGAAACACAGATAAAGAATACGTTTCGTTTTTAGTGTTGTGCAAACAAACATAGCAGATAGATTGAGTACACACTTACTAAACAAAGCCAAACTCATGTTGTTGTGTTTGTTTGTTATCATGGCTTGTTAGCTTAGGGATATGTCCGCAGTAAAACAGTTTTAAACGTATACAGACCGACCAACTTGCTACTGTACACACCCTAACATGTTAACAACAACCCTGTGTTGTGGTTCTATGATTTAGTGGTGGTGGGGGTGCAGATTTAACATGTATTTCTATTAAATAAATGAAAAAGTAACAAGACTTCACTTACCGCGATTGTAGTTGAAAAACAATGCAATGCATCATGGGAGGAATAGACGCAGATGTGCATACCAGTGTTGCCAGGCCTGCTTATTATAATTTCCCCCAAAATTGAATTTGAAAATAGCAGATCTACAAGCTCACGACGCGTTGTGAGCTTGTAGATCTGATATTTTCAAGCAGCTGACGTATATGTTTGAAGTGCTCATGAGTCATGTGGCCCATAGTTGCTTCTTTTGGGCTTGTTTTCCTAGACCAGTGGTTTGCTTGTTTCTCTCACAGAATCTGGCAACGCTGGTGATGACGTTTTAGCAGCACAACTGCCCCTCAATATGATTGTTTACGTCCTAAATGTTACAAAAAACATGAAATCGTTTTGAGAAAAAATAAATGCTGCTATTTGTTCCTAAGCGACTGCAAAAGACTGCTGCTATTTGTTTCAAAAAGCTTTAAAAGAGAGCCAGAACCTTTACATAACGTGAAATGTGCCTATAACTACATTTCCGGTTCAGAACGGATACGGAAACGTTATGTTTGTTTTCATGTATGTGGACGTGGTGAACATCCGGATGCAGTAGGCGGGATTTTATGAGTGCTAGGAATCAAGCAATTACAAATAATTATTTATTGCTAGAATTGTTCATACATTAGGCATTTACATGCCAGAATAATTGATTTATGGACAAGCAGATCGTTTATATAGATCTATTAGATTAAAATAAATAGTTTTGATCGGATCTTTACTACTGTCAATCAAGTCATACGGAAGTAATGTGACGTGACGTCACGGGTATAGAACAGTTAAATAAAAGTGTCGTTCTAAACAAATACTCATCGAAAAATGACCAAACTAGTATGTAAATACTCAGAATATTTACAGGTTTTTGTGGGTGGTGGCGTGTGGTCTGGTGCATTTCAATCAAGCTTCTTAGCGCACGTTTTGGAATGCCAATGCATTATCAATGGCATGCCTGTGACGGCGCAATGTGTCGTCTTAGGACCTCAATGAATGTCTATTGGTGACCGTAGAAGGCGCATTATGAAGTCGCCGGCGGCCGACGAAGGCACACCTTGCAGTCTTGGGGTTCTGACTAAAATTAAATACAATATGTGCCTTCTTCTGAGAGAGCACAACGCAGCAAAGGCATTTATTGTCATAAACCAACATTGTGTTGTTCCTATATAACCACCAGGTGTCACCATCGCATTGAAGACCAAGCTAAATGTAGTTCCCTGGCTGTCCTTATCACACACACACACACACACACACACACACACACACACACACACACACACACACACACACACACACACACACACACACACACACACACACACACACACACACACACACACACACACACACACACACACACAGTCATATTAATCCTTCAATTCCTATTATGTATATATGTGGAACGTTGTGAGCTTGTAGATCGGCTATTTGAACTATTTTAAAATGTTCTCTCAAAAGATATCGCCCTCAACATAGAGACCTGTCTGTCTCTCCTCAAAAGATCTACAGAGGGTAATACATGCTTTAATTTATTCAATTATATTTTTGGGATGACGTCATTTCTGCTTCTATCATTCTCTCAGAGTCAAGGGATCATTCATAGGTTGGGGAAGAGCGCCCTCTACGTAATATCAAAAAATAATGATTTAAATGACGTAGATCAGCATCAATGACAGGGAATGTGTTGATTGATTGATTGAATGAATACTTTATTTAGAACTTTGCTGAAAAAAGCACATGAAAGTATAGTTTGAATACAAGGTCAACTAAATAGGATTGAAAAACCCATGAAAGCCTAATGGCTTGTTTCAAATAGGGTCCTCATGTACTCATATCATAGTGTTAAATGACATTAAATGACAGACAGATATTACACTACTATGCAGAACATCATATAAACAGTTTACAAAATGAAAAATAAGAAACACTAAAATATGTACAGTAAAAAGTTTGAGAAGAAAAAAAAGGGGGGGGGGGGTTAGGTTATGACTTGTACTTAGTTAAGTAAAACTGGACAGAATAAACCATGTATGATTTAAGTCTCCCTTTAAGGTGTTGTTAAACAAAAGGGTTTTGTTAAAGTTAAAGACCTACAGTATATTCTTAAAGTATTCATTGTTATATTCAGTAACAGTGCTGTCCCTGTCTCTCCTTGCTCTTTAGCAAACAGAAAATACATTTTCAGGTGGGTTACACATTTCATTCATCTGCTACAATATTCACCATTTATTTGTTTACAAACATTTCTTTTTTTTTTACTTTATTGCAGGCTCGTACATTACATGTTATTGATTTCATTTAAATATCTTAAAAGTTCTCTTTACTTGTTTAATTCATCCTGCATCATTGTTTTAATCTTAATTACATATACAAACAGAAATGATTAATAATAAAAATAAAAAGGGGGGAAAGAAGGGGGAATAAAGAAGGTAAAATGAGAGAGAAAGTAAACAAAAGAAAAATGTGGGGGGGGGGGGGGGGGGTAGCTTTCCTGTAGTACTACTCCCAAATCTACTTTTACACTTCAGGTATTTCTGAGTCGCATTTACTCCAGTTTATTTCAAATTCATCTTCACGGTTTCTCATTTTGTAAGTAATTATTTCCATCTGTTAATCTCTTCGACTGTTATTTTCCAATTATTAATAGATGGTGGGTTTACATCCAACCATTTCTGATGATTCCCATACGAGTGATTTGTTTTAAGGCACAGCGATACGTAATATTGTATACAGATATTTATCTCCCTCCCTGTATATTTCTAATGGAATAATACCTAATCAAATATGGGGTGTATGGGTTTCCTTAAGGAAAATGTATTGGTTATATTTATTTTCACTATCTCCCAAAACCTTTTCGATTTTTGTGCATAAATAGAAAATGTGTGTATGATTGGCTTCTAGTTCTGCACATTTCCTCCAGCATTCAGCACTGCCTGCTGGTCTATATTTTGATAACATTTTGGGTGTAAAAAAAATCCTCATATTAATCTTCCAAGCAAATTATTTGCAATACTTGGATTGTGTCGCCTTAAATAAATGTTTTGTATGCTTCTATCCAATAATCTCCCAAATTTCTTATTGATAATAAGTTTTCCCATTTCTCTTTGGTATTATCCTCTTTTACCTTCATTTCTTGCAGAATTGTATGAAGTTTTGATATTTTACTCTTTTCACTATTTCTATTTTTGCTCACAAATTCCAGTAGCCCATGCATTATCTGTCCCTGGTCTCTCTGCTGTTTACAAACTTTGAGATTATACAATATCATTCTTACTTATATATATATATATATATATATATATAAATAACAATTAGTTCAATAATCGATGAATCGGGCGATTATTCGAACGATTAATCGGATTATCGCACTAATTTAGCAATTACCTTATAATTTAGATTTTACGTTGTTTTAGGCATGTTCTATCTAACAATAACGACAATACAATACATAATTAATTAAAAAGTATATGTTATACAATTTTGCTCAGCTGCTGATAAGGCTACTACCTATAAAATACATATACCTATATAATACATACTTTTCTTTACGACGTTGTGGGTGAAACACTCTCAGTAAATTGCAGAGGGGCCGCCATTGTTGTTTTCATTTTTCTTCGGAGTCGTTATTGCGCTTGCGTCGGATTGGGAGGGAGGCGAGAAGTTTCATTCCATAGCTTTAGCTACGGCTAGTGCTTTTACAAAACAGTATTAAACTGGGTAAATAGCCGCTGTTGGTAAAACAAAAAGAACGCGATCCGTATCAAATTCGTTGGCAACAAATTTAGTAATCGATTTTAAATCGTTTAATCGATCCGTTGTTGAAGCCGTACTACGTAGGCGCGTTGTGTAATCGTGGCGATGTAGTTTACAGCGGAAAGGTTTATCTCCAGTGTGGACACGCTGGTGTCTCTCCAGGTCACCTGACTTCCAGAAGCTCCTGTCACATTGTTTACAGTGGAAAGATTTTTCTACAGTGTGGATAAGCTGATGTTTTTTTAGGTTACCTGAGTCTCTGAAACTTTTGTCACAATGTTTACAATGGAAAGGTTTTTCTCCAGTGTGGATACGCTCGTGTCTCTTGAGGGAACCTGACTCACTGAAACTCTTGTCACAATGTTTACAATGGAAAGGTTTTTCTCCAGTGTGGATACGCTCGTGTCTCTTGAGGGAACCCGAGTCAGTGAAACATTTGTTACACTGATTACAGTGAAAAGGTTTTTCTCCAGTGTGGATACGCTGGTGTTTCTTGAGGGAACCTGAGTCAGTGAAAAATGTGTTACACTGATTACAGTGAAAAAGTTTTTCTCCAGTGTGGATACGCTGGTGTATCTTCAGTTCAGATGACGTAATGAAACTTTTGTCGCAATGTTCACAGGGGAAAGGTTTTTCTCCAGTGTGGACATACTGGTGTCTCCTCAAGTTTTCAGACCGTGTGAAACTATTGTCGCAATGTTCACAGTGGAAAGGTTTTTCTCCAGTGTGGACACCCGCAAATGTCTCCCCCCAATCATCACTGTCTTCAGCGACTTCAGTGTCAGATTCAAGCTTAACTTCAACTTCAGAGTAGTGTGAAGTGATGTCTTCATCAACTTCAGCTTTCACTGTTAGTAATGTCATTGACCCAACAGGGTCCTCTGGTCTTTGAAGTAGCTCTTCCTGTTCCTCTTTAATCTTTGGAGGCTCTGGTTCCTCCTGGAGCAGACTGGGGCTCCTCTCCTGTTCAGGAGAAACCTCCTCTTTACACACAATCATGTGCAGGATGGCTAGGAGCAGAAAAATAACATGATAGTCAACACTGGATTCCTAAAATGTAAATCTATTTTTCTATCTTCCATGTTCCATGTACAAAGCTATTGTCTACTAAGACTTACCAAACAGTTACTAAATAAAATTGTGTCTATGTCTGGGGCAAATTTAACAAACCACTGTACCGATCAGCGCCAAATTTATTTTGTATGCTGCCAGTAGGCCAAGAACATCTAATAATCTGTAAGAGACTGAAACATGACCATGACTTGCAGCACAATGTACTAAAGTGCAGCCTGTAAGCTTTCTAGTGAAGTGCCATGCACTGAAATCGGGAAATAGTTGAAGAAGATATACTTATTTGAATGTTGTTAACCAGTTAAAGACCAGCTGAAATGGCTTTTTGCAACCATATTTTAACCTAATTTCCAGTGAAACAGGCTGGGTGGCTCTGAGGCAACAACTGAGTTTTCCAGTTCAATGTTTACAACAGTCACACAGCGTACATGTTATCTACACTCGTTATGTTGTACACTGTCAGTGCAACAAGGCAGTGCCGAATCAAGTGCATGTTACTGCACTATTTCTCACCTCAAATGTTTTTGGAAACCAAAAACGTACAATGTGGTGCAGTTTTTCTTTTGTATTGCATTAGAGATGCCGCGATCCGATTTACTGATCGGATATCGGCTCGATATCAATGAAAAAATGTGGATCGGATCGGATTTTCAGCAAAATGACCGATAAAACGCTACGATTAAAGCACTCCATTCCAGGAATCCGCTCCAGCACTTTGATCCTTCCCACTCCCAGCACGTTGGCTCCAGCCAGTGTTGCCATGTCGGCTCAGTATAAGCGACTTTGGGCTTCTTTTTCTGTAAAGTTGCTTGTAAAAATCGGTAGTTGCGCGTTGCGGTTTTTGGGGCTTATTTCTATTGTGTACTTGCGTATTTTGGCTTGCTTCCAATTTTTTTAAATTATTATTTAAACCAGTGGTTCTCAAATATGTTTATACATGTTTTGTGCCCAGGGGAGCATTTATGTTGTTAGAATGTTTCAAAAAAATATTCCAAACATTCCAAATTTTATTGCAAGAGTTTTTGAACATAGCCATGCATAATTGCAAATAGGTTTACAGTGCTCATGTGCCGTGGGCCCGTGGCCTATAGTTGCTTCTTTTGGGCTTGTTTTCCTAGACCTGGTCGCTTATTTCTCTAACAAAATATGGCAACACTGGCTCCAGCATGTAGCTGCCATGTGATCGCACCAGTGTTTGTTATCAGCACGGCTGGAGGCTAGCTCCGAGTCTCCCCGACACAAAGCAGAGCTACAGTACGAGCAGCGATGTCAGCCGTATGGGAGTATTTCGTGTTAAAAGGACCCAACAGCCCATTGCAAGTCGTGTCTAAAAGACGTCCCACGCGGCGGCAACGTAAATACACGGTACAACACGACCAACGTTATTAATCATCTTATAAAACACCATAAAGCTACAGAAAAGAAAAGGCGACCACACGCTGGCCCCCAACAACCAACGTTGGAAGATACATTTGAAAAGCGTGAAAAACTCCCAAGAGAGAGCAAGAAGGCAAGAGAAATAACATAGCACATTGCCCAGTTTATAGTGCTGGATGACCAGCCACTGTCGGTGGTAAATAATGTCAGATTTCAACGCTTAATAGAGAACCTAGAGCCTCGCTACGATATGCCCAGCCCCAGTTATCCTACTATAATTCTAGTAACCTCTGTCCGTCTTTAGTGGTGAGTGAGTGAGTAGGTGAAGCTACCCGGTTCTCCTCAGTGGCTGGACCAATTGCTCTGATTTTGCACACAGCCATTGACCATTACCATCTGAACTTAACTGTGAAGCCCGTTTTTCAATTTCATCAAATCTCAGCTTCTTATTAGCGTTTATGTGTCAAACAATGTCGCCATGGTTACGGGGCTGCCCAGCTATGGGACGAACTGCCTCCCGGGTTGCCAGATCATGTGCGCATATCCCCCCACGGATGCGTCGACCGGGTATGGTCTAGTATTACTGACACAGCCATCCCGCAGATTCATAAAGAAGTGCGAGGTTTCCTTACGCCGCGGCATATGTGGAGAGTGCATAAGCAATTAGTTTCACGACGTGTCCTTACCGAGTCTGACTGCGCACTCGCACTGGGTGGACCCCATCACCAGTGCCAATGGGTTCGCTTTAGCCTAAACAGCAGCATTAAATAAAATACAAATTAAATGAAAAGATCCTGTGTAAGTGTAACAGAAACTTGGCTTCCGTTTGACATGGTCATTTCAGGTAAAAAATAAGTCACATATATAAAAATAAATAAAGCATGTTTTTCTCATAACCTACTGTTGTGGAACTTGTGGACTATTAATAATACGTTTTGTTATTTGTTCATCACCCTATTGTTTTAGTAGACGGGGTGCTCCTTCCATTCCGACATCTCGCCACTCCGACTAGTGGCTTCCGCGTGCGGTTAGGGTTAGGGTTAAGGTATAGGGTTCGTTAACGTCGGAAAGGCGACATGTCGGAAAGGCGAAATGCACCCTTAGTAGACCAATGGTAGCATTGCTTTTGGGCAGAATTGGAGCCCTGGACAATACAGTTGGACAATATTGTGTGTGTATTGTTATTGTATATATACAAGATATTGAATATCTTTTTATACATGTGACTTATTTTTTTTTACCTGAAATGACCATGTCAAACGGAAGCCAAGTTTGTGTTACACAGGATCTTTTATTTTATTTTATTTAATGCTGCTGTTTATGTTAAAGCGAACCCATTGGCACTGGTTGATAATAAATGGGGCAGTTTTTTTCTAAACTACTGTTGTGGAACTTGTTGACTATTATTCTGTGGAGGTTATGTTCTCTGTTTGAGTAATATCACTTGATCAATCCTTTTTTAACATTTAGTAAAATAAATATTTAATATTAATTGCCGTGCCATATCGGATCGGAATTAATCGGAATCGGACCGGTTTTATGCTGCCTGATCGGAATCGGATCGGATCTCAAAAATCATGATCGCAGCACCTCTATATTGCATATTTAAGATGCCTATGCATATTGATTGAGTCATTGATTGATTGAATACTTTATTATAGCAGAGAGGTACAGTAGAAAAGGATAACACAAAAAGGATATTGTAATCGTCACAGTTTTTGCAAAGATTATCGTATAGCTAAAATACTTACTGAGGTGTGGGTGGTCTTCAGGTTCCTCCTGTTTAATAGAAATGTCCCTGGCTGAGTCTGGAGAGTTCATCTTCACCTGCAGTCTGGACTCCACACACTGGGTCTGAAATGAACAAATTGAATAATGACTTTAATACCAAAAAACAAACAATGATATGATGAAAGGATGTCCTTTTCGGGGGAGAAAAACAAAAGAATGATGTAATGATATGATGAAATGCGCTCGCATCTCTGTGTGTGTGTGTGTGTGTGTGTGTGTGTGTGTGTGTGTGTGTGTGTGTGTGTGTGTGTGTGTGTGTGTGTGTGTGTGTGTGTGTGTGTGTGTTTCTCACTTGCAAAGATACCATTACCATACTATACTAGATACCATTACTACACTTACATGCAAGACGTGTGTACGCGAGCCTGTATGGACGTATGGAAATTTGCTAAATCGGCTATTTTCACACTTGTGAAATTTGAAATGTCACAATCTGTGCGTCTTTCTTATATTATTTGACAATTTGGCCAATGTTTGACCAGTTTTTAAATAGTGTAGTTTGTTGATTACTTTTGATACAGTAATGGTATTTTTGGTATAAAAAAGGTCTTAAAAGTCCTTAAATTGTCACTTCACTATCATCTGGGGACCCCCCAAAATCATATGGAGAACCACTTGTGGGTCCTGACCCACAAGTTGAGAACCACTGCCATAGAGAACACACACACACACACACACACACACACACACACACACACACACACACACACACACACACACACACACACACACACACACACACACACACACTTTGTCTTTGGTATTCTGCCCGGTATTAAGGGTTGATTGGTTGATTGATTGAATACTTTAAAAGACACAGGAAAGTCCAGTTCAATACAAGGTCTGCTAAGAGGATTTAAAACCCAAGAAAGCATATGGCGTGTTTCCATTAGGGTCCTTTGTACTCAATTCATGGAGGTTAGCCTCCTCTACTTTTAGCATTTAGCTCCCCTTCTGTAAGTATTGCATGTGTTAATAACATGGTGTAAAATGATGCTTGCTAACACTAGCGTTAGCAGCTATGCTAACACTAGCGTTAGCAGCTATGCTAACACTAGCGTTAGCAGCTATGCTAACACTAGCGTTAGCAGCTATGCTAACACTAGCGTTAGCAGCTATGCTAACACTAGCCCAGAAACATGACTGTCAGCGTAACGAGCGTCATGTGAACCATGGCTATGCTAACACACTCTCCTAAGACCTATTGTTATCTTATCTTATTGTGTGAGCTACAATATAAACGTTGTTATTAAGTGACACAAGAGGAATCTGACCTGAAATAAGGAGAACGTTCAACTATGAACGCAGCTGCTGCCGTGGGAGACTGCCAGTGTTGCCATGACTTGTCACATTCTGTGAGAGAAATAAGCAACCAGGTCTGGGAAAATAAGCCCAAAAGAAGCGACTACATGAGCACACAAGGCGTCGTGATGATGCGTTGTGAGCTTGTAGATCTGCTATTGAAACATCTTGAAATAAAATGTCAATACTTGGAAGATCTTTTTTTTTTAAACATTCTAACAACACAAAAACAGATCGGGGTAACCCAGTTAGGGACAAATAGGCTACATATTAATGTGGGGGTCCATGACATGAAAGTATTTGAGAACTACTCGTTAAAATAAAAAAAATAAAAATGAAAGAAGCCCAATAAGCAACTACTACACTTTAGAAACTAGCTCCCAAAAAAAGTCGCTTATAATAAGCGGACATGGCAACACTGACTGCTACCCACTGTCTGGGCAGGGGTTTCTAAACTTTTTCAGCTCGACACCTGGAAGAGAAATTACATTTAGTGTCTCCCCGCCGGGGCCATTGTTGTTTTCACAATAGACCACCTTAGTCCTGACGTCACTCGTTCATCCCCAGGTTCATAAACAGACTGTATGAAATATAAGAGACTGACTATCATAAACGGTACAGAGCCTCTAGGGGCGGCCATAGCTGAGTGGTTAGTGAGTCCGCCTGAGGAGCCAGAGGCCCTGGTTGCCGCAGGTTCGATTCCCGGCCAGGCCAGCATATGTGTCGATGAAATGAAATTTGTCCCTGAGCAAGACTCTTAACCCCAAATTGCTCACAGGTTCTCATTGGAAACAAGACCGCAAGGACTTTCATGAACGACCTGTTAAAAGGAATTATCCTTTATCCTTTAAAGTAATTTCTCTACGGAGAATAACATTGCGTCATCTTAGAATCGTGATGTCTCATATAAGAATTGTGGTCCAAAAATAAACAAACTGTCTCTCGGCGCTATTGTCAGGGAGGAGGCTCTGTATCGTTTATGATAGTCAGTCTCTTATATTTCATACAGTCTGTTTCTGGTGAAAATGTAACTAATTCGGCAGAAGTAACTTTATCGTTTTCTCACCGTCAGTTGATGCTTCATATCCATAAGAGTCAAACCGCCGGGGTCATTTGTTTATTTTTGGAACACAGTTCTTATTTGACGCGATATTAAACACGTCTATGGGGATTCAGAATGGGGGTGGAAAACTGCGAACTAGGTAGACAAACAAAGGATGCCTAAATTACGTCAGACTTCGGTGGTCTATTGCATTGTGGGTATGTTCTTCTTCTGATGAGTTTGTCTAGAGACGCCAATTGGCGTATTGCTGCCCCACACTGTTAAGTCTCGGTACTGTCCATGTTTATATACAGTAACAGCATCCATCTAGGAGTGTGCAACAGTTCATTTAGTTAGTTAATAGTCAATTAGTTAACTAATCGATTTAATCAATTACAAAAACAATTGATAATGAATTTAATCCATTAATCGACTAATACTCAATGCATATTTTGTACATGTTATTATAGTAGAAAATCTAAAATAAATAAAAAATACCGGCTTAAGAGGCTTAGGGCCCTATCTTGCGCGCCGCCTTACCCCTTATCCCTAAACTTATTTAGGGATAAGGGATAATAAATAATAGTCATAAATAAATTACTATTTTGAAAAACAATTTTTAATAGTTCAACTAGCCGTAGTCGATCTACATCGACACGTTGCAAGCTTTTAGATCGGCTATTTGAACTATTTAAAAATGTTTTTCAAAAGATATTGCCCTCAACATAAAGACCTGTCTGTCTCTCCTGAAAAGATCTAGAGAGGGTAATAGAACACCGAAGTCCTGACGTCACTACCCGTAGAGGGCGCTTTTCGCAGGTTCGTGGCTTTACTTTTTGTGTTGATATCCTCATTGGGGAATCTTAGATCGCTTCATATTGATTGATTGATGTACTTTATTTAGTAAGACATGAGAACAACAGTACATGGAAGTACAAATTCACAATACAAGGTCTACTAAACTGGAAGACTCATAAAAGCACAGAGCTTGTTTCAAATGAGTTCCCCATGCACACAAATCATGATGACATATAAGAGACAGACAGATATACACAACTACTATAGAATGTCATACAATCAGTTTACAGGTTACTGGTATGAAGAGTGAGAAATATGTACAAAAGGAGAAGGAGAGAGAGGGGGGGGGGGGGGGTAGGGGGGTAGGTTAGGTTAGGACTTAGACAGGGGCCATTTTCCAATTGCAGCCTCCTGAAGGTGTATCTTTAGGGCTGTTTTGAAAGAGAGTAGGGTTTTACACTCCTTTACTCCTTTTGGTAGGGCGTTCCACATTTTTGATGAATAGCATGAGAACGAGTTACTTCCCTTTGTTGAGCCAAAAAAGGGTTGGACAAGGTTTGTGGAGCTGCCTCTGGTATTGTGATCGTGGACATCATTAACATTTTGGAAGTATTTTGACAAATACAGGGGGATCCCAATGTTGTGATATATCTTGAAGACCAGGCCCATAGCAAGTTGCTGTACTCTGTCCGCAACCCTAAGCCATCCAATCCTATCAAAATGATCAGGGGTTAGATGGATTTTGTAGTTGAGGCCAAGAAGTAGCCTTACAAGTTTGTTTTGGGATGTTTGGAGCCTTGTTTTTAAGGCCTTGGTGGTGTTGTGATACCATGAAGTACATGCATAATCGTAATGACCTTGTATGAGGGCCACTGCAAGAGTCTTCAGAGTCTTCTTACTGACTTTACGATCAATACTCCGCAAATAGCGTGTTTTTTTGTGGACCGTTTTGATCGTTTTTTCAGCATTTTTGTCACCAGAGAGGTCAGCCTCCAAGATAGAGCCCAGGTAGGTAATTTCGTTTTTTCTTTTGATGATATCATCACCCGCTTTGATCGTGAAGCTCTCTGCCTTTCTGAGGTTAGGAGTGGACCCAAAGAGGATGCATTCCGTTTTGCCCAGGTGTAATGAGAGCTTGTTGTCGGAGAGCCAGATGCAGATCTTGTTGAGTTCAGAGCTGAGAGTTTTCTCAACCTGCAGCCTGTCCCTGTCCGAGACTAGCAGGGCCGAGTCATCTGCGAACAGGAACAGGTTGCAGTCGCAGGCTGACGACATGTCATTCACATATATTAGGAACAGTAAGGGTCCTAGTATACTTCCTTGGGGAACACCACAAGTCACTGGGAGGGGGGGGGACTGGGTGCCGTTTACTTCCACCACTTGCTCCCTCCCTTCCAGGTAGGATCTCATCCAGTTCACTGACGTGTCATCAAAACCTATTGCTCTGAGCTTATTGATCATAATCGGGTGATTAACGGTGTCAAAAGCCTTCTGGAGGTCCAGCATGACCATGCCGCAATATTTGCCCTTTTCAATCTCTTGTTTGATAGAGTCGTTCAAATAGAGAAGGCATGTGTCAGTGGAGTGGTTTGTTCTGAAGCCAGATTGGAATTTGTAGATTAGATTTTTCTCGGCAAGATACTTGTCGACCTGTTCATAGACTATTTTTTCCATGACTTTCGAGATGGAGCTTAGAATAGAAATAGGGCGGTAGTTGCCAGGGTCTAATTGGTTTCCTTTTTTGAACAGAGGGGTCACCCTTGCTTTTTTGAAGTCGTTGGGGACCTGTCCCTGTGTGGTGGAGAGGTTGAATATGTGGGTAATGATTGGAGCAATGGAGGCGGCTGAGTCTTTTAGAAATTTGGGGGGGATATTGTCGAGGCCTGTGGCTCTGTGTTGATGAAGAGCACTCAATTTTTTAAACACCTCTTCTGTTTTCACAGGGGAGAGTTTAAAGTCATCTTTGCAAACACCCTGTTTTTCGTAAAATGAGACAACATACTCCTCACCATATCTCCCAGAGTGTGGAGGAAGTTTTTCAACCAAATCTGAGGCTACGGTCGTGAAGAATATGTTGAGGATTTTACTCACTTCGTGTTTGGATGAAATGAGAGTGTCATTCACCTTGAGGCTTAAGTTTGAAAGCCTGGTTTTCAATTTTTTGCTGCAGCCTAGGAGGTTCTTGAGTAGCCTCCAAAGCTCTCGTGTTTTTTTTTGATTTTCCTCAATCTTGTCATCGAGGTAGCTTTTTTCTGCTAACAGGAGCATGCTATTTACCTTGTTTCTTAGCTTGTTTTTTTCCTTTTCAAGTTCAGCTACGTGGGATTCGAGACCTTTGTTAAAACATTTGGCTAGTTTGATCCTACTTTTATGAAGCTCATATAAGAACTGTGTTCCAAAAATAAACACGCCACCCCGGCGATTTTACTCATATGGATATGAAGCATCGACTGAAGGTGTAAATGTACACATTTACCGAAAGAGTAACACAATATAAACACTAGAAACGAGTCAAACCCAAAGACTACATTTCCCATGAACGCGGCTGCTGTGGGGACAGTGATATCAGACCTGGAAGTAGTAGTTCTTAAGACTTTTAAGGCAGAATTCATTCCATTTTCGCCAGAAATAGTCTGTATCAAATATGAATGAATGTCATAAACGATGCAGAGCCACGCCCCCTGACAAAAACGCCGGGGTGGTGTGTTTATGCTTGGAACATAGTTCTTATATGACGTGATCTATGATTCCCAACACAAAAAATAAGGCCACAAACCCGTGAAACAGCGCCCTCTAGTGGCAGTGACATCAGACTTCAGTGCTCTATACATGCATTAATTTATTCAATTATATTTTTGGGATGACGTCATTTCTGCTTCTATCATTCTCTCAGAGTCAAGGGATCATTCATAGGTTGGGGAAGAGCGCCCTCTAGTGTAATATCAAAACATAATGATTTAAATGACGTAGATCTGCACCAATGGCAAGGAATGTGTTGATTGATTGATTGAATACTTTATTTAGAAGTGTGCAGAAAAAAACACATGAAAGTATAGTTTAAATACAAGGTCAACT
This sequence comes from Gymnoscopelus microlampas, assembly GCF_963454915.1. Classification (NCBI taxonomy): domain Eukaryota; kingdom Metazoa; phylum Chordata; class Actinopteri; order Myctophiformes; family Myctophidae; genus Gymnoscopelus; species Gymnoscopelus microlampas. The sequence continues at coordinate 1,437,165 of NC_139943.1, forward strand.
AAATAGGATTGAAAAACCCATGAAAGCCTAATGGCTTGTTTCAAATAGGGTCCTCATGTACTCATATCATAGTGTTAAATGACATTAAATGACAGACAGATATACACTACTACGCAGAACATCATATAAACAGTTTACAAAACGAAAAATAAGAAAAACTAAAATATGTAAAGTAAAAAGTTTGAGAAGAAAAAAGGGGGGGGGGTTAGGTTATGACTTTTACTTAGTTAAAGGACGACTTCACCACTTTTCAACATATCTTCATATAATAGGTCCTCACTAATGCTCATGATTAAATGGTACAATTTTTTTCTAATCAGTCTGTGTCTCAGAGGAGGGCTGTAGACAGTTCAGAAACCTGTCTACCAGTGACATCATCGATGGGGAATCCAAGCTAATAGAAACTGCAGGCTTTGTATTCCTGGAAAGTTGCAATGCAATTATAGATCCCATTGTTCTCGTCTTAATAAAAATCTGAATAAAAAAATTGTAATCTTTTTGGGAAAAAAAATCCTGCCTAACGATGATGTCACTGGTAGACGGGTTTCTGGACTGTCCACAGCCCTCCTATGAGACACAGACCAAGTAGAAAAAAATGGTATAATTTTATCATGAGCATTAGTAAGGACCTATTATATGAAGATATGTTGAAAAGTGGTGAAGTCGTCCTTTAAGTAAAACTGGACAGAATAAACCATGTATGATGTAAGTCTCCCTTTAAGGTGCTGTTAAACAAAAGGGTTTTGTTAAAGTTAAAGACATACAGTTAAAGTATTCATTGTTATATTCAGTAACAGTGCTGTCCCTGTCTCTCCTTGCTCTTTAGCAAACAGAAAATACATTTTCAGGTGGGTTACAAATTTCATCCAATATTAAAGGAGAGAGAACACATTCATCTGCTACAATATTCACCATTTATTTGTTTACAAACAGGTTCGTACATTACATGTTGATGATTTCATTTAAATATATTACAAGTTTCCTTTACTTGTTTAATTCATCCTGCATCATTTTTATTTGTTTTAATTAAATATACAAACAGAAATGAAAAATACAAAAACATAAAAAGGGGGGGGGGGGGGGGGTGGTGGAATAAAGAAGGTAAAAAAAGGGAGGGGGATAGGGATAGCTTTCCTGTAGTACTACTATGTATTTCTGAGTCCCATTTACTCCAGTTTCTTTCAAATTCATCTTCACGGTCGGTTTCTCATTTTAGTAATTCTAAAAGTAATTAAAGTAATTATTTCCATCGGTTTAATCTCTTCGACTTTTATCTTCCAATTATTAATAGATGGTGGGTTTACATCCAACCATTTCTGTGTGATTTGTTTTAAGGCAGCGTTACGTAATATTGTATACAGATATTTATCCCTTTATATTCCTAATGGAATAATACCTAATAAAATATTGATTGGGTGTATGGGTTTCCTTAAGGAAAATGTATTGGTTATATTTATTTTCACTATCTCCCAAAACCTTTTCAATTTTGGGCATAAATAGAAAATGTGTGTATGATTGGCTTCCAGTTCTGCACATTTCCTCCAGCATTCAGCACTGCCTGCTGGTCTACATTTTGATAACATTTTCATTGTTAAAGAAATCCTCAATTTTCCGATACTTGGATTGTGTCGTCTAAAAATGTATTTTGCATGCTTCTTTCCAATAATCTTCCAAAATTGTTATTGATAATTATTTTTCCCATTTCTCTTTGGTATTATCCTCTTTTACCTTAATTTCTTGCATCATTTTATAAAGTTTTGATATTACTCTTTCAACTATTTCTACTCAAAAATTCCAGTAGTCCATGCACTATCTGTCCCTGGTCTCTCTGCTGTTTACAAACATTGAGATTTAAAATAGTTTAACTAGCCGATCTACATAGACACTTTGTGTAATTGTGGAGATGCAGTTTACAGTGGAAAGGTTTCTCTCCAGTGTGGATAAGCTGATGTTTTTTCAGGTCACCTGACCTACTGAAACTCCAATCACATTGTGTAGGGTGGAAAGGTTTCTCTCCAGTGTGGATAAGCTGATGTTTTTTCAGGTCACCTGGGGCATTGAAAATGGTGTTACAATGTTTACAGTGGGAAGGTTTTTTTCTGTAGTATGGATACGCTGGTGTCTCTCAAGGGAACTTGACACATTGAAACTCTTGTCACAATGTTTACATTGGAAAGGTTTTCTCCAGATATGGACACGCTGGTGACTCTTCAGACGACTTTTCAAACTGAAACATTTGTCACACCGATTACATTGAAAAGGTTTTTCTCCAGTGTGCATCATCTGGTGTATCTTAGAATATGAACGGCAAAAACTCTTGTTACACAGTTTACAGTGGAAAGGCTTTTCTCCAGTGTGGATAAGCTGGTGTCTCTTCAAGCAATCTGACCGTTTGAAACTTTGGTCGCATTGGTCACAGGGGAAAGGTGTTTCTCCAGTGTGAACATACTGGTGTGTCTTGAGAAGACATGAAAAGCTGAAACTCTTGTTACACAGTTCACACTGGAAAGGTTTTTCTCCAGCGTGGACACGCTGGTGTATCTTGAGACGATATAAACCTATGAAAATCTTGTTACACAGTTTACACTGGAAAGATTTTTCTCCAGTGTGGACACCCCCACTTGTCTCCCCCAAATCATCACTGTCTTCAGTGACTTCAGTGTCAGATTCAAGCTCAACTTCAACTTCAGAGCAGTGTGAAGTGATGTCTTCATCAACTTCAGCTTTCACTGTTAGTAATATCCCAACAGGGTCCTCTGGTCTTTGAAGTAGCTCTTCCTGTTTCTCTTTAATGTTTGGAGGCTCTGGTTCCTCCTGGAGCAGACTGGGGCTCCTCTCCTGTTTAGGAGAAACCTCCTCTTTACACACAACCATGTGCAGGATGGCTAGGAGCAGAAAAACAACATGATAGTCAACAATGGATTCCTAAAATGTAAATACATTTTTCTATTGTCCATGTTCCATGTTCAAAGCTATTATCTACTAAGACTGACCAAACAGTTACTAAATAAGAATGTGTCTGTCTGGGGTTAATTTAACAAACCACTGTACCGATCAGCGCCAAAGTTTGTGCATATTGACAGTAATAATAATAATAATAATAATAATGGATTGTATTTATAACGCACTTTACATTTACAGGAAATCTCAAAGTGCTTACAGAAGGCAGTAGCATAAGAACAGAAAACATCACACCAATTTAAAAGAAAACAACTAAAAACAATTAAAACATGGGGCATAAAGCCTAGAGGTAAAACCAGCTAAAAAAATGCTTTGCTAAAAAGGTAAGTCTTTAATCCTCTCTTAAAGCAGTCGACCGACTGTGGTGCTCTTAGGTGGACAGGGAGGGCGTTCCACAGTTCGGGTGCGACTGAGCAGAAAGCCCGGTCGCCCATGGTGCGTAGTTTGGCCTTGCAGGTGTTGAGGAGGTTGGTGTTTGAGGAGCGGAGGTGACGGGTCGAGGGTTGTAGGGAGACTAGGTCCTTGAGGTATGAGGGAGCGTTGCCGTGGATGCACTGATGTGTCAACAGGGATATTTTGTATTGGGTCCGGAAAGCAACGGGAAGCCAATGGAGTGAACGGAGGATGGGTGTGATGTGTTCATGTTTGCGCACTCTCATCAGGACCCTAGCAGCGCTGTTCTGAATATACTGAAGCCTTTGAAGGCTTTTGCTAGGGATCCCGATGGTCTGATCCCGAGTAGGCCAAGCAATTATTTTTACATCTAATAATCTGTAAGAAACTTAAACATGACCGTGACTTGCAGCACAATGTACTAAAGTGCAGCCTGTAAGCTTTCTAGTCACCTGATTCGGATGCTATCAATGCAATGAATGGGACATTATCACCTTTTATTAGACCATTGAATGGGCGAAGTACGCAACCTACTTACCTACAAGCGATTTATCAGACCATTCATTGGGTGTTATCAAGACATACTGACCTACCAACGGAGATGACTTAAATAGTTCAGTTTCTGTTTTGGTTTTGGTTTCGGACCATGACGGAGGCACGCAGTCTCAGGCGAACTGGAGCCCCGTGAAGGACCACCGAGGGAGCTAAAGCGACTGAGTTGCCGTCTTGAACGGTGCGACGTTCGCCTGAGCCTACTCAGCGCCGTTGGAGTTTTGTGCCGATAGGCACAGAATCGTAAATCTTGTTGTGGGACTGCTCCGCCTCCAAGTAGGTCAGTAACTCCTGATTACGCCCAATGAATGGTCTGACAAATCGCGGGTAGGTCAGTATATCGCCTACTCATTCAATGGTCTGATAAAACGTGATAATCTCCCATTCAATGCATTGATAGCATTCGAAGCCGGTCTTCTAGTTAAGTGCCATGCACTGAAATCTAGAAATAGTTGAAGATAAATATTTTAACCTAATTTCCAGTGAAACGGGCTAGGTGACTCTGAGGCAATCACAACTGAGTTTTCCAGCTCAATGTTTACAACAGTCACACAGTGTACATAATGTGATTTAAAGTATGTAATCTAAACGTTACGTTGTACACTGTCAGTGCTACAAGGCAGTGCCGAATGAAGTGTATGTTACTGCACTATTTCTCACCTCAAATGTTCTTGGAAACCAAAAATGTACAATGTGGTGCAGTTTTTCTTTTGTATTGCATCTTTAATAATTCCTATGCATATTGATTGAGTCATTTATTGATTGAATACTTTATTAGTCAAAGATGTGAATAGCACAGAAAAAAAGGATAACACAAAAAGTCTTATAATATCCGGATATTATAATTGTCACAGTTTTTGCAAAGATTATCGTATAGCTAAAATACGTACTGAGGTGTGGGTGGTCTTCAGGTTCCTCCTGTTTAATAGAAATGTCCCTGGCTGAGTCTGGAGAGTTCATCTTCACCTGCAGTCTGGACTCCACACACTGGGTCTGAAATGAACAAATTGAATAATGTCTTTAATACCAAAAAACAAACAATGATATGATGAAAGGATGTCCTTTTCGGGGGAGAAAAACAAAAGAATGATGTAATGATATGATGAAATGATGTTCTTACGTCTAATGTGCTGAAATTGCTAAATAAACACAAAGTTTAAAACAAACAAAATAATTACTGGAGATCCAGCAGTGGTGTCAAAAATAATGATTTGAAGCCAACTTTCCAATTTATGAATCTTGGGTTCAAAGATTGTGGGATTTATATATTAGGGAAGCAATCACACTTAATTTAAGATTACACAAGGAAATACATGTATCAAAAGGTGGACTCCTGCAATGCAAACAATGGTCTTAAGTAAATAAGGTGAAAGTAGCCCATCTGTTCTTAATGTTTCTGCCGCTATGCATCCCATCTTGCTACAATAATTGAGGCCCGGTCCGGCAGCCTGTATTTCTGCGTACGGACTACTAGATTAGAGCCAAGCAGTTGTCCAAACTCATGGCTCTGGCTTGGCAACCATCTTCTTTTCCACCATTGCCACAATGTACAGTTTATATGAAACTTAAATATTAAGCAATAATATTCCAGAAGCACCGGAAGTGGTCTGACGTCACTTACGTCACAAATTAGGCACAAATTAGGAGAACAGATCTACAAGGCAACAACGCGTCACACCTCGACGCATTGTTGCCTTGAAGATCTCACCTCTTGAAAGCAAGTCCAAATAAGCAACTACACTTCAGTAACAAGCCCAAACAAAAGCAACCCGCAACTATGAATATTTACAAGCGACGTTACAGGAAAATAAGCCCAATGTCGCTTAGAACCAGTGTTGATTTCGTTAACGAAAACGAAACGAAATATGTTCGTCAACGCATATTTTTCAAACGACGAAGACGAGATGAGACGAGACCACCACCCACATGAATAAACAATAACTGGGACTAAATCATTATGCAATTTCGTTGACTAATAAAGACGAGACGAAAATGTAGTTCACTAAATAAAAACTAGACTAAAATCTATGGTCATTTTAGTTGACTAACGAAGACGAGACTAAATATATTATATATTTATTATATGATTTTGTCACTCCCTGTCTCCTTTGATGCGCAGCGCAGTGCATGCTGTTCCTCACTCACACACCCCCTTTCTAAGTCGCAGCCGCACACACACACACACACACACACACACACACACACACACACACACACACACACACACACACACACACACACACACACACACACACACACACACACACAACCGTCAAATGAGTGGCACTGTGGCAGGAGGATTCAGATTTCAGAGCGAAACTTTACAAAATAAAACAGTAAAGTGCTTCGCACGGTGCTCGGGAGAAAGAGAAGAGGTGATATTTTCGCTATCGATGTGGAGAACAAAACAATGCTTGATTTTATCCGAAGGCAAGCAATGTGGTCACAAGATAGCAGGGAAAAACACAACAAACTTGAAGAGACACAAGCGTTCACCACAAATAAATCGAGTTAAGTTGACAAAAGGTTTGGTGGGGGTTGTTTACAACGTAACAAACTTAAACCTGGTGTTTGCACTTTGTCCATTTACAGCCCGTACATCTACACAAACGTTCAGATTTCAAATATAAAGTGCTTACCATATGGCCAGGGATGTTACAACTCTGTTCGGGTAACTCATATTTACCGTATTGTTCAATAAAAAACATTTTAATCCGATCGGTGGCCATTTTCTCCGTATTTTCTCCACGCTTTCAACTACGTGACCCTATCGGTTGGGAGGTGTAATTGCACTCTGATACACTATAACTCTATGAGAAAATGACCGCTAAAATGCTTTTTATTGAACAATACGGAAGATACGGGTACTTATACCCACCCGTAAATAGTAAATTGTAAATTGTAACACCCGTGGCCACGGAATAAGCACTTTATATTTGAAATCCGAACGTAGATGTACGGGCTGTAGATGGAGACAGTGCAAAAAAGAGGTTGAAGTTTCGTCATGACTGTCATAATATGAACGTCATGTAATATGTAGTTTGCTGCTATAAATCTAGTAGCAGCAAGCGAACCATAGTAACTTGTAAACAACCCAGTGTGCAGATTGTGCACAAAACATGTGGGCAGCTATACATGGATGCAAACAAGTAATATTTAGGTGACACACTCACCGTTTCCAAAATAACATTAGGACAAAAACTTTTTTTTAGCTGACCTTGTATTGGAACTGTACTATCATGTGCTTTGTTTCTGCAAACTTCTAAAAACAGTATTCAATCAATCAATCAATTAATCAATCACACTACTACTAGTGAATAATTTGTGAGTAGTTTATATTTACCCCGGTATCTGTCACCTTTTTCATTCTCAATGAGAACCACTTACTGGTAAACTTGACCTGAGTTGGCTCTGTCTGTACTTAGTTGGACTGCTTTTTCCTTCTAGTCCAAATCTCTTTGCCAGAAATAACCAATCTACAAGCTCTACAAGCTTTTTGGCTTATGTTTTCCCCTTAGAATATAGATGCTGGGATTCAACTTCAAGTGGTTAAGTCCATGTGGCACTTCATTTTATTCATTTTTTCATCTGAGATGTATTTTATTTATTTTAATGCAAGCATTGGTGTGTCTGTGAATTGTTATAGTTTAAAATAAATATACAAGTTCAATCAGAACATGTTCCATGTCTAGGTGTATTCCTTAAAATTGCATTTTTCATCAAAAGGAAGAGAGGAAATGCTATGTGAAATATTTTTAGATTAGATGGAAATGTTCTATATTATCTGCTGACAAAAAAAAGTAAAGGACTAATATAATTGTCATGACTAAAACTTGACTAAAATGTCAACAGTTTTCTTGGACTAAGATAAAGACTAAAATGCACAACTTTTAGTCGACTAAAACTAGACTAAATTAAAAAAAAGGATGAGTTAGACTAAATGTGATAAAAAACAACCGTCATTGAAACTGGACTAAAACTGGACTAAGACTAAGAAATAGCTGACGAAATCAACACTGCTTAGAACAGGGGTTTTCAACATTTTAGTACTTTTACTTTAGGTACTTTAAGTATATTTTGATGCCAATACTTTTGTACTTTTACTGAACATTGGCCTTTTACTTGTTGTAACAGAGTAGCCTATTTCTTAACATTGTTTGCTACTTTTACTTAAGTAAAATATGATATCTGACTACTTCTTCCACCACTGAATAGCGGAGCTTTTTTTCACTCACTGTAGCCTATACTGTTTGATGGTGTCGTTTGAACTTTATAGGCTATAAATAAATAAGAAGTAATGAGGGTCTCACTATAGGCCTAGTGTGTTTTGGACAATCCTCAAATTTGAAGAACAAAGTGATGTGCAGTAGCTGATGTGTTGTCGGTCCACAGGTATTTGAAAATCCAAGTTCCTCCACTCTTTACAGTGGCGTACCCACCATAGAGGCAAGGCCCAACTAAAATCTCGCCTCCCCTAGAAAATAAAGTAAAAGACTGACTGAGAAACAGGCAGTGAAAAAGAATCCAAACAGAAAACTGGCCGTCGGGCCATTAGCCCGCCAGACCGCCAAATGGGGGGGGGGGGGGGGGGGGGGGGGGGCAAAACAAAATCACGCCTGCCCTAAACGTAATTCCTGGGAACGCCACTGACTCTTTATAAAACGTATGACAATAAATCAAAATAAAATAATAGCCTATACCAGTGGTTCTCAAACTTTTTCATGTCAAGGACCCCCAAATTGACACTTATTAGCCCGCGGACCACCATTTGAAAAGATACGCCAGGGACCACAATAAGAGAAGATTTATACGGCTTTCTAGCAGTGATTCTCAACCATTTTAGTTTCAAGGACCCCCAGTTTGACATGTATTAGGCTACGGAACCCCATTTAATGGCATTTATACCTCCGGGACTCGAATTTATATTATAAAATCAATGTTAATTTAACTCTGAGAGTGTACAAATGGAACCAAATGGACCCGTTAGGGTCCATTTGGCTCCATTTGTACACTCTCACAGTTACAGAACCATAAGGGTCCATTTGGTTCCAATCCATCATTTAGCTGGGGACCCCCTGGAACCGCCTCAAGTACCCCTGGGGGTCCCCGTACCCCACTTTGAAAACCAATGGCCTATACTATATGTATATCAAACATGCACAAAGCACTATTTTTTTTCACTCTGCGTTCTCTCTGTCAGACTGTTGTTCTCTGAACACACCAGCCATGGGACCACGCAAAAAAACATCACTGGACTTTTGCAAAGGCGACTGCCTCGCGCAACAGCTGATTATTTAATTGCGTTGCTTTATTTCCTTTACTTGCTAAGATATTGCGCTCCTTACCTCGCTAACACATCTGCTCTTGAAACGCCTTGGATGAAGACGGTCATATATATAGCTCTTGCTGGATAGGACTAGCGTTAGCAGCTATGCTAACACTAGCGTTAGCAGCTATGCTAACACTAGCCCAGAAACATGACTGTCAGCGTAACGAGCGTCATGTGAACCATGGCTATGCTAACACACTCTCCTAAGACCTATTGTTATCTTATCTTATTGTGTGAGCTACAATATAAACGTTGTTATTAAGTGACACAAGAGGAATCTGACCTGAAATAAGGAGAACGTTCAACTATGAACGCAGCTGCTGCCGTGGGAGACTGCCTGTGTTGCCATTACTTGTCACATTTTGTGAGAGAAATAAGCAACCGGGTCTGGGAAAATAAGCCCAAAAGAAGTGACTACATGAGTTTAAACATAGCTATACGTAACTTGAAAATAGCCGGTCTACAAGCTCACAAGGCATCGCGATGAGTTGTGAGCTTGTAGATCTGCTAGTTTCAAAACATCTTGAAATAAAAGGTTTTTATTTTTAAGAACACAAATCACGGGCAAAAAACAGATGGGGATTATAGGGACAAATACAAATTAATTTGGGGGTCCATGACATGAAAGTATGTGAGAACTACTCGTTAAAATAATTTAGAAAATGTGTGAAACAAGTCCAAATAAGCAACTACACTTTCGAAACAAGCCCAAAAAAATCATTGTAGATTTTGATCATTTAAAAAACATAGGGGTACATTAACCACTTATATACATTTCGGCCATTTGAAAATAGCAGATCTACAAGCTCACAATGCGTTGCGATGCCACATGTTGTGAGCATGCTATTTAAAAAGATTTTCATACATTTTATACATTTGAAAACTTGTGAAATGGGACACTCTGCATAATGAGTAGGCTACTTTCAGTATTTTAAGTACATTTTGATACCAATACCTTTGTACTTTTACTCAAGAAAATGTTGAATTCCAGACTTTTACTTGTAACCAAGTATTTCTACCTTGCAGTATTGATACTTTTACTTAAGTAAAACATGTGAGTACTTCTTCCATCACTGCTATTATTGTACATGATCATCATTTGTTGTTTTCAGGAAAGGGAAGGACAGAGTCGCCTTGATAAGAGTAAGCTGCGTTCACAACAAAAGAAACCGAACAATGAATCAGCTTTTATTTTCAATGTTATCTCTATGCAAATCAGCTTTTTAAATGTTTTGATGAGCTTTTAAAAGCTTAAATAGAAAAGCGTTCTTTTTGAGAAAGAAGCCAGAGAACCAAGACCTCATCCTTGAAGCTGCTTTTTTTTGTGTTCAGCTTCCTTTGGTGTGAACGCAGCATTAGACTGTCAACATATTATGACCAGTTTGAGGCTAGATAGAGAAGAGCAAGGAAACGACAGGAACAGGTCACCGTCATATAATCAAATGATAATAATCACAGATGGACATAACTACCCCCACACATCCTTGGTACAAATGTGTACATTTTAAGGTGATGTGTGAGAATACAAGCCTGTCTGATATGTATTTGCCAATACAGAGAGCACAGAGCAGCAAAGAAGGCATTTATTGTCATAAACCAACATTGTGTTGTCTCTATTTAACCACCAGGTGTCACCATCGCATTGAAGACTTAGCAAAATGTAGTTCTGGCTGTCCTTATAACACACAAACACACACACACACACACACACACACACACACACACACACACACACACACACACACACACACAGTCATATTAATCCTTCAATTCCTATTATGTATATATGTGGAACGTTGTGAGCTTGTAGATCGGCTATTTGAACTATTTTAAAATGTTTTCTCAAAAGATATCGCCCTCAACATAGAGACCTGTCTGTCTCTCCTCAAAAGATCTACAGAGGGTAATACATGCATTCATTTATTCAATTATATTTTTGGGATGACGTCATTTCTGCTTCTATCATTCTCTCAGAGTCAAGGGATCATTCATAGGTTGGGGAAGAGCGCCCTCTACGTAATATAAAAAAAATAATGATTAAAATGACGTAGATCTGCATCAATGGCAGGGAATGTGTTGATTGATTGATTGAATACTTTATTTAGAAGTGTGCAGAAAAAAGCACATGAAAGTATAGTTTGAATACAAGGTCAACTAAATAGGATTGAAAAACCCATGAAAGCCTAATGGCTTGTTTCAAATAGGGTCCTCATGTACTCAAATCATAGTGTTAAATGACAGACAGATATACACATAGTAGTGTATATCTGTCTGTCATTTAATGTCACAAAATTAAAAATAAGAAAAACTAAAAAGTACAGTAAAAAGTTCCAGAAGAAAAAAGGGGGGTTTAGGTTATGACTTTTACTTAGAACCCATTTATCAGCTACAATATTCACCATTTATTTGTTTACAAACATTTCATTTTTTCCTTTATTGCAAGTTCGTATATTACATGTTATTGATTTCATTTAATTATCTTACAAGTTCTCTTTACTTGTTTAATTCATCCTCCATCATTTTTATTTGTTTTAATTACATATACAAACAGAAATTAATAATACAAAACAATTAAAAGGGGAGGTGGAATAAAGAAGGTAAAATAAGAGAGAAAAAAGAAAACAAAAGGGTAGGGATTGCTTTCCTGTATTTCTGAGTCCCATTTACTCCAGTTTCTTTCAAATTCATCTTCACGGTTTCTCATTTTTTAAGTAATTCTTTCCATCTCTTTAATCTCTTCGACTGTTATCTTCCAATTATTAATAGATGGTGGGTTTACGGCAGCGATACGTAATATTGTATACAGATATTTATCCCTGTATATTTCTAATGGAATAATACCTAATCAAATATTGATTGGGTGTATGGGTTTCCTTAAGGAAAATGTATTGGTAATATTTATTTTCACAATCTCCCAAAACCTTTTCAATTTTGGGCATAAATAATGTGTAAAATAAATAATGTGCATAGAAAATGTGTGTATGATTGGCTTCCAGTTCTGCACATTTCCTCCAGCATTCAGCACTGCCTGCTGGTCTATATTTTGATAACATTTTGGTTGTTACAGAAATCCTCATATTCATTTTCCAAGCAAAGTCTTTCCAATACTTGGATTGTGTCGTCTTAAAAAGTATTTTGCATGCTTCTTTCCAATAATCATCCAAAATTGTTACTGACAATTCTTTTTCCCCAATTATCTTTGGTATTATCCTCTTTTACCCTAATTTCTTGCAATATTTTATAAAGTTTTGATATTTTACTCTTTTCACTATTTCTATTTTTGCTCACAAATTCCAGCAGCCCATGCATTATCTCTCCCTGGTCTCTGTGCTGTTTACAAACATTGAGAGTTAAAATAGTTTAACTAGCCGATCTACATAGACACTTTGTGTAATCGTGGAGATGTTGTTTACAGTGGAAAGGTTTCTCTCCAGTGTGGATACGCTGGTGTCTCTCCAGGTCACCTGACCTACTGAAACTCCTATCACATTATGTAGGGTGGAAAGGTTTCTCTCCAGTGTGGATAAGCTGATGTTTTTTCAGGTCACCTGTGGTATTGAAAATGTTGTTACAATGTTTACAGTAGGAAGGTTTTTTTCTCTAGTATGGATACGCTGGTGTCTCTCGAGGGAACTTGACACATTGAAACATTTGTCACAATGTTTACATTGAAAAGGTTTTTCTCCAGTGTGGATACGCTTATGTCTCTTCAGTTCAAATGGCGTAAAGAAACTCTTGTCACAATGTTTACATTGGAAAGGTTTTCTCCAGACATGGACACGCTGATGACTCTTCAGGCTACTTGACACACTGAAACTTTTGTCACACCGATTACATTGAAAAGGTTTTTCTCCAGTGTGGATACGCTTATGTCTCTTCAGTTCAAATGGCATAAAGAAACTTTTGTCGCAATGTTCACAGTGGAAAGGTTTTTCTCCAGTGTGGATATATTGGTGTCTCTTCAAGTTTTCAGACCGTGTGAAACTATTGTCGCAATGTTCACAGTGGAAAGGTTTTTCTCCAGTGTGGACAAGCTGATGATTCTTCAGGCTACTTGACACACTGAAACATTTGTCACACCGATTACATTGAAAAGGTTTTTCTCCAGTGTGGATACGCTTGTGTCTCTTCAGGTCAGATGGTGTAAAGAAACTCTTGTTACAATGTTTACAGTGGAAAGGTTTTTCTCCAGTGTGGATACGCTTGTGTCTCTTCAGGTCAGATGGCGTAATGAAACTCTTGTTACAATGTTTACAGTGGAAAGGTTTTTCTTCAGTGTGGATACGCTTATGTCTCTTCAGGTCAGATGGCGTAATGAAACTCTTGTTACAATGTTTACAGTGGATTTTTTTTCCTCCAGTACGGATACACTTATGTCTCTTCAGTTCAGATGGCGTAATGAAACTCTTGTCGCAATGTTCACAGTGGAAACATTTTTCTCCGGTGTGGACATACTGGTGTCTCTTCAAGTTTTCAGACCGTGTGAAACTATTGTCGCAATGTTCACAGTGGAAAGGTTTTTCTCCAGTGTGGACACCCGCAAATGTCTCCCCCCAATCATCACTGTCTTCAGCGACTTCAGTGTCAGATTCAAACTTAACTTCAACTTCAGAGCAGTGTGAAGTGATGTCTTCATCAACTTCAGCTTTCACTGCTAGTAATGTCAACATTGACCCAACAGGGTCCTCTGGTCTTTGAAGTAGCTCTTTCTGTTCCTCTTTAATCTTTGGAGGCTCTGGTTCCTCCTGGAGCAGACTGGGGCTCCTCTCCTGTTTAGGAGAAACCTCCTCTTTACACACAACCATGTGCAGGATGGCTAGGAGCAGAAAAATAACATGATAGTCAACACTGGATTCTTAAAATGTAAATCTATTGTTCCATCTTCCATGTTCCATGTACAAAGCTAATATCTACTAAGACTGACCAAACAGTTACTAAATAAGAATCCGTCTGTGTCTGGGGCTAATTTAACAAACCACTGTTTGTTTGTATGCTGCCAGTAGGCCAAGAACATCTAATAATCTGTAAGAGACTGAAACATGACCATGACTTGCAGCACAATGTACTAAAGTGCAGCCTGTAAGCTTTCTAGTGAAGTGCCATGGACTGAAATCGGGAAATAGTTGAAGAAGATATACTTATTTGAATGTTGTTGACCACTTAAAGACCAGCTGAAATGGCTTTTTGCAACCATATTTTAACCTAATTTCCAGTGAAACAGGCTGGGTGACTCTGAGGCAATCACAACTGAGTTTTCACGCTCAATGTTTACAACAGTCACACAGCGTACATAATTTGATTTAAAGTATGTGATCCAAACGTTACGTTGTACACTGTCACTGCAACAAGGCAGTGCCGAATCAAGTGTTACTGCACTATTTCCCACCTCAAATGTTTTTGGAAACCAAAAATGTACAATGTGGTGCAGTTTTTCTTTTGTATTGCATATGTAATGATGCCTATGCATATTGATTGAGTCATTGATTGATTGATTGATTGATTGATTTAATACTTTATTAGTCAAAAATGTGAATAGCACAGAGGTACAGTAAAAAAGGGTAACACAAAAAGTCTAATAATATCCGGATATTATAATCGTCACAGTTTTTGCAAAGATTATCGTATAGTTAAAATACGTACTGAGGTGTGGGTGGTCTTCAGGTTCCTCCTGTTTAATAGAAATGTCCCTGGCTGAGTCTGGAGAGTTCATCTTCACCTGCAGTCTGGACTCCACACACTGGGTCTGAAATGAACAAATTGAATAATGACTTTAATACCAAAAAACAAACAATGATATGATGAAAGGATGTCCTTTTAGGGGGAGAAAAACAAAAGAATGATGTAATGATATGATGAAATGATGTTCTTACGTCTAATGTGCTGAAATTGCTAAATAAACACAAAGTTTAAAACAAACAAAATAATTACTGGAGATCCAGCAGTGGTGTCAAAAATAACGATTTGAAGTCAACTTTCCAAAATATGAATCTTGGGTTCAAAGATCGTGGGATTTATATATTAGAGAAGCAATCACACTTAATTTAAGATTACACAAGGAAATACATTTATCAAAAGATGGACTCCTGCAATGCAAACAATGGTCTTAAGTAAATAAGGTGTAAGTAGCCCATCTGTTCTTAATGTTTCTGCTGCCATGCATCCCATCTTGCTACAATTATTGAGGCCCGGTCCGGCAGCCTGTATTTCTGCGTACGGACTACTAGATTAGAGCCAAGCAGTTGTCCAATTCTCTCCCAACTTGCTACAAAAATCGCTCATGGCTCTGGCTTGGCAACCATCTTCTTTTCCACCATTGCCACGATGTACAGTTTATATGAAACTTAAATATTAAGCAATAATATTCCAGAAGCACCGGAAGTGGTCTGACGTCACTTACGTCACAAATTAGGCACAAATTAGGAGAACAGATCTACAAGCCAACAACGCGTCACGCCTCGACGCGTTGTTGCCTTGAAGATCTCACCTCTTGAAAGCAAGCCCAAATAAGCAACTACACTTCAGTAACAAGCCCAAACAAAAGCAACCCGCAACTATGAATATCTACAAGCGACATTACATGAAAATAAGCCCAATGTCGCTTATAATAAGCAGACCTGGCAACACTGATTGCCACACATGCCTGAGTCGCACAGCACAAACACAGGATAACACACACACACACTTTCAATTCAATGGCAGTTTAAGGTCTAATATCATTTGCAAACATATGGTGGACATGGAACAATAACATCAGGGACACAACTTCAGGTTTCACCGTGCTCTGTTGAGTTTCATACACATGGTAGATCATGGAGGTTCCCATAGAACCTCGGCTATTTTCACAATTGTGAAATTTGAAATTTCACACTGTTTGCGTCTTTCTTATATTATTTGGCAATTTTGGCCAATGTTTGACCAGTTTTTAAATAGTGTAGTTTGTTGATGACTTTTGATACAGTAATGGTATTTTTGGTATAAAAAAAGGTCTTAAAAGTCCTTAAATTGTCACTTCACAATTATCTGGGGACCCCCCAAAATCATATGGAGAACCACTTGTGGGTCCTGACCCACAAGTTGAGAACCACTGCCATAGAGAACACACACACACACACACACACACACACACACACACACACACACACACACACACACACACACACACACACACACACACACACACACACACACACACACTCTCTTTGGTATTCTGCCCGGTATTAAGGGTTGATTGGTTGATTGATTGAATACTTTAAAAGACACAGGAAAGTACAGTTCAATACAAGGTCTGGATTTAAAACCCAAGAAAGCCTATGGCTTGTTTCCATTGGGGTCCTTTGTACTCAATTCATGGAGGTTAGCCTCCTCTACTTTTAGCATTTAGCTCCGCTTCTGTAAATGTGAATAGATGCATGCATTCTAAATTAGCCGTCGGTTAACAACATGGTGTAAAATGATCATGAGGTTCCACAACACATTCCAACATCAACAACAACAACAACAACAACACATCTGCTCTTGCAAAGCCTTGGATGAAGACTAGCTGTATATAGGACCGTCTTCATCTAGCTGTAGTATACAACCCTCGTAGACGTATTTATGATTCTGACGTTTTCAATCTAGAAGAGTTGTAGGGTTCACGCCCCATGGAGACATGGACTTTCTGCACTATGCCCCGCAAAGTACTCCAAACATGTACACATTGAAAATAAAGGTGCTTACCTCAAAGCCCTAAATGTTAACTACTTCTACGGGGTAGTAGTTTAATGTAATAATCCATATCTTTCAATAAAGAAGTGTTTTAATGCCGTCTGTGGCCGAACGCCATTTCTTCACCCTCGTTTACTTCCTGTTTACATTTAGTGTAATTCCGGGTTTCAGCGGATGCGCCCCCTCACTACCCGTCACTACCGCCCATTGGGAACTTCCGACAGAATCGGCCACAGACGGCAATAAAACACTTCTTTATTGAAAGATATGGATTATTACATTAAACTACTACCCCGTAGAAGTAGTTAACATTTGGGGCTTTGGGGTAAGCACATTTATTTTCCATGTGTACACGTTTGGAGTACTTTGCTGGGCATAGTGCAGAAAGTCCATGTCTCCATGGGGCGTGAACCCTACAACTATCGTAGATTGAAAACGTCAGAATCATAAATACGTCTACGAGAGTTGTATTCTACAGCTAGATGAAGACGGTCATCTGTATATAGCTCTTGCTTGCTAGGACTAGCGTTAGCAGCTATGCTAACCCTAGCGTTAGCAGCTTTGCTTTGCTTTTTTGCTTTGCTAGCTATGCTAACACTAGCCCAGAAACATGACTGTCAGCTTAACGAGCGTCATGTGAACCATAGCTATGCTAACACACTCTCCTAAGACCTATTGTTATCTTATCTTATTGTGTGAGCTACAATATAAACGTTAGTTATTAAGTGACACAAGAGGAATCTGACCTGAAATAAGGAGAACGTTCAACTATGAACGCAGCTGCTGCCGTGGGAGACTGCCAGTGTTGCCACGACTTGTCGGATTTTGTGAGAGAAATAAGCAACCAGGTCTGGGGAAAACAAGCCCAAAAGAAGCGACTACATGAGCACACAAGGCGTCGCGTCGTGATGCATTGTGAGCTTGTAGATCTGCTATTTTCAAAACATCTTGAAACAAAATGTCAATACTTGGAAGATTTTTTTTTTGGAGACATTCTAACAACACAAATCTGGTGTAGACAGACCGATATACACCAGATTTGTGTTGTTAGAACCAAATCATGATGACAATATATTGTCATCATGATTTGGGTGCATGGGGATCTCATCTTAAAGCTCATCAGTGCTTAATGAGTCTCCCAGTTTAGTAGACCTTGTATTGTGAATGTGTACTTCCATGTACGGTTGTTCTCACGTCTTACTAAATAAAGTACATCAATCAATCAATGGTAGGCCTATGGGCACAAAACAAATGGGGGTATCCCAGTTAGGGACAAATACATATTAATTTGGGGGTCCATGACATGAAAGTATTTGAGAACTACTCGTTAAAAAATAATAATAAAATATAGCTGCAAGCAGCGATAATACGGGGCCAGGAGAGAGAAATGATAATTCCTTTAACAGGTCAGTTCATGAAAGTCCTTGCGGTCTTGTTTCCAATGAGGGCCTGTGAGCAATTAGGGGTTAAGAGTCTTGCTCAGGGACAAATTTCATCGACACATTTGCTGACCTGGCCTGGAATCGTACCTGGGACAACCAGAGCCTCTGGCTCCCTAGGCGGGCTCACTAACCACTCAGCTATGGCCGCCCCTCAGAGGAGGGAGAGAGAGAGAGAGAGAGAGAGAGAGAGAGAGAGAGAGAGAGAGAGAGAGAGAGAGAGAGAGAGAGAGAGAGAGAGAGAGAGAGAGAGAGAGAGAGAGAGAGAGAGAGAGAGAGAGAGAGAGAGAGAGAGAGAGAGAGAGACGGAATAGATTGAAGAGACAGAGAGAGAGACATGGAAACGGAATAGATTGAAGAGACAGAGAGAGAGACATGGAAACGGAATAGATTGAAGAGACAGAGAGAGAGACATGGAAACGGAATAGATTGAAGAGAAAGACATGGAAACGGAATAGATTTAGTCATGTTTTTTGCAATTCAACTTAAATGAGTCTGCATCAAGTGAGGCTTGTTATGACCCTGGCCTAGGGGAACCAGGGAACACAACAAAAATACAGGGGAGACGCAGTTTACAAAGAATATAGTGTTTATTAAAGTAATCAAAATTAACGAATAAATCATGAATGAACAGATGAGGTGTGGAAATCAGTAAAGTCAGTAGTGTAATGCATGTATGCATGAGTGGATTGTGTAGTGTGTGTGAGTGTTGTATGTGTGAACATAAATGTGGGAGGAAAAGGTGTAGCTGGGTTGAGGAGCAAAAGCAAATGAACTGAGGGAGAGAAAGAGGACTGGGGAGGCAGGGTTTTATAGGGCGTCGACACCCGGGCCCAGGTGCACGCCAATCTGGCTGATTGCCAACATGTCACTGCTCCCCAAGTCCTAGGAACCAATGAGAACACAAATGAATACCAAGCAAACCATATACAACCTAAGAGTGACATATATAACATACTACTATAATAGCATACAGGGAACCGTCACACCCCCCCCCATAAAGACGGGGTCCCTAAGGGATCACCGGCATCCAATTTACACAAAATATATACTACCTATCTACTATTCCAAACCTCTACTCCAATGGCCGCCCGCACCCTGTCACAGACCTCCACCCCAGCAACCGGATCCAAGGAAGCATTTAAGGGGTGAAAGACAGAGGCAAGAGGAGGACCTACGGAGATAATCAGAACCTCAGTCATGAGGAGCCCGTGATAACGCATCGGCCACCACATTCTCCGTCCCTTTAACATGACGAATGTCCAAGGTATAGGACTGCAGGAACAGTGACCACCTTATCAACCTCTGGTTTGGACACTGCAGAGAATTCAGGAAAGTCAAGGGGTTATGGTCAGTGTAGATAACAACGGGGGTACTACCGCCCACATAAACGTCAAAATGTTGTAAAGCTAAAATCAAAGCCAATCCTTCCTTTTCTATGACTGAGTAATTTAGCTGGTAAGAGTTGAATTTCTTGGAATAAAAGCTAACAGGCTTATCTATTCCTAGATTGTCCTCCTGCATCAGTACGGCCCCAGCCCCCACATGACTTGCATCAGTGTAGATTTTAAATGGCCTGTCTAAACGTGGAGCCGCCAGAACAGGAGCGGTACACAAGAGCAATTTAGCCTGCTCAAATGCTTCCTGGCAAGCGAGCGACCAGACAAACTGTGCCTTAGCCTTAAGTAGGTTGGTGAGAGGCACCACAACTGTCGCAAAATTCCTACAGAAACTACGATAGTAACCTATTAAACCAAGATAGCACATGAGCTCTTTCTTTGTAGTTGGAACCGGATACTGCTCAACAGCATGAACTTTGGCACCAACCGGACACACTTGGCCCTGCCCAACCACTCGCCCGAGGTAGGTCACTGTCGCCCTTGCAAACTCACACTTTGCAAGATTGACAGTGAGCCTTGCCTCCCTCAAGCGGTTGAACAGTTCCCGAATGCGTTCCATGTGAACCTCCCATGTGTCCGAATAGACAACCACATCGTCCAAATACACTGCACACCCCGGCATATCCCAAATCACTTGATTCATAAGCCGCTGAAAGGTAGCAGGCGCATTTCTAAGTCCGAAAGGCATGACCTTGTATGAATAAAGACCATTAGGGGTTATAAAAGCGGCTATCTCACGCGCTCGTGCTGACAGAGGTACCTGCCAGTATCCCATCAATAGATCGAATTTACTCACGAATTTCGCGGAGCCCACCTGATCGATGCAATCTTCCATTCTAGGAAGTGGAAAAGAATCGGGTTTAGTGATATTATTCACTTTACGGAAATCAGAACAAAAACGAAATGTACCGTCTGACTTGGGAACCAATATACAAGGTGAAGCCCAACTAGATGCACATGGCTCTGCAATGCCATTTGTTAGCATGTAATTGACCTCTGCTTCCAAATATTGACGCTTCACCCTGTAAAATCTCTGTTTTATTGGCTTCGCATCGCCAATGTCAATGTCATGTTCGATTAGATGAGTACAACTCGGTGTATCACCAAATAGGCATGGAAACTCCCCGATTAAACCTGCAAGTTCCCTCCGGCCTGTCGCAGGCAAATGAGCCAACAGTGTATCGAGGCACGCAAGCGCTTCAGAATTTTTCAGCCGCCCGTGCACCAACGCTGGATCAGGTGTACCCAACCCATCTTCCTCTACCTCCCGACTGGGAGACAACACCGGAACCGCCATGCAAACTGCATGAGCCAAGCCTACCTCTGGCTGCACACACAACACCGGTGTCTCAGAAGTGCGTGCATAATAAGGCTTAAGCAAGTTTACATGGCAAAGTTGGGTTGGTTTCTTACGTTTAGGCGTTGAAATAATGTAATTTTGCTCGGAAACCTGTTTTACCACATTGTAGCAGGGCGGGAAATTGATACCATAGTGCACTTGGTGATACAAGCGAGAAATTTGGCTGAGATGTCCTTCATATGACCCTAATTGATAATCAACCTCTGGCCACGCAAAAATCCTAAGATTTCAAGATGGCCACCACCGGTTTTCAAAATGGCTGCAACTGGGCCAACATTTTGGACTATATCACTTTGCTGGGGCTGTAAATCTTTGATTTCCCCCTTATTTTAATGTAGGAGAATATGTTCTGATGGTATTTCTACCAAATAAGATAAAAAAAATAATATTAGGTTCTAATATGGCGGCATATTTTCCAATATGGCTGCCGATAAATTGCATAAATGTACATTCACATGAGCTTGTAGCACATGTATTTGTATTAATTATCATACCCAGAATCAATTTATAGCACATTTTAAAGTGATTTGGTAGCTTTAATGACCTAGGGCAACAGACTTTTCAATATGTTCACCAATAAATACAAAAACTTATATATACTGTATATAGGGATATTTTCTCAAACAGGTCTTCTCTTTCCGTGGAAGGACAAAACTGTATGGCATCTGCTGAACGCATGAAAGAAGCAAAGACCTGATGACTTTGATCCAATAGCCGATGCATTTTTTTCAAGGGGGATCCATCTGAGGTTCTTCAACAGCTTTTTCAAGCCAAGTCTTTGTGTCTGGGTAGCTCAGTTGGTAGAGCTTTCACCTTCGGATCACATGGTCATGGGTTCGGTCAGGATCAGTGTATGAGTAGGTACGGTGAGTGTGGCGCTCCACCTCAGCAATACCAGGGGGTCTATAAGACCCCTGTGTTCTCAGCTGATACTGACAATAAGTCTCAGACTTACTTAATATGAACAAGTGCAACTGCTATGACAACAACGTCAGTATCTGAGCTGCGAATCATGATGTGTCAGATGCTATCCTCTGAGCTCTGCCTCAGATACTGACATTGTTGACATAACAGTTTCACTTGTTCAAAGACTTGGCTTGAATTAGCTGTGGATTGCCTTTGGAAGGAGGGAAGGATCTCAGATGGATCCCTGTTCATGAAATTGCATCAGCTATTGAATCAAAGTCATCAGGTCTTTGCTTCTTTCATGCATTCAGGGGATGCCACACAGTTTCGTCCTTCCATGGAAAGGGAAAAAGGTCAGCATGGCAGACAACTTCTCCAAATTAGGTTCAACACCTTTTGCAATAAATGATAAACATATGCAAGTCATTGAGGAGTTCATAGTACTCATGTACGATAGAACTTCATAGAAGTAGTTCCTACAAGGAAGTGAATGCAAGTGAAGTGCATTCCAAGCAGGACATATACAGGGCCAGTCACTCTTGTGCAGTCCTGTTTGCCAAATTATGCCAGAAGCTGACACGATGTGGATGTAAAAAAGCATGTTCTGGACACTGCAAATGCTTTAAGTTTGGACTTATCTGCACACCCCTCTGTGGTTGCAGTTGCTAGTAAACTGGCCTGTCACTTGCACAGCCACCATTGTAAATGAGAATGTGTTTATAATGACTTATAACAAAACAAAAAGTAAGCACTAAGCTTTACCAAGCTAATAAATCACTTTCAAATGTTCCATAAATGGATTCCGTGTATGGTAATTAATACACAGACATGTACTACAAGCTCATGTGGATAAACCATAAGCAGATGCACATTTCTGCAATTTATCGGCAGCCATATTGGAAAACATGCCGCCATATTGGAACCTAATGTAATTTTTTATCGTACTTGGTAGAAATACCTCCAGAACATATTCTCATATATTAAAATAAGCCCCAGCAAAGTGATATAGTCCAAAACATTGGCCCAGTTGCAGCCATTTGAAAACTGGTGGTGGCCATCTTGAAATCTTAGGATTTTTGCGTGGCCAGAGGTTGATTATCAATTAGGGTCATATGAAGGACATCTGTGCCAAATTTCACGCTTGTATCACCAAGTGCACTATCGTGTATTGAAAACGGCATATTCCCGCCCTGCTATTGTGTGGACCGGAGAATTTTGCCTGAAAGGGTGAAGTAACAATTGGAAGTAGAGCCAACACTTGGTCTCCAGGGCTAAACACACGGCGCTCGGCTTTAGAGTCATACAACAATTTCATCTTTTCCTGAACTGAAGCTAACTTTTCTTTAGCCAACAACCCGGCTGTGTAAAGCCGATGACGAAAACCATTAACATAGTCAATCAAATTTTTGGGAGGCTGTGCCTCTATCCATTCCCCAGACAGCGCAGCTAAAGGACCTCTTACAGTATGAGCAAATACCAGCTCGTTTGGACTGAACCCTGTGCTCTCCTGTGTTACCTCCCTAGCAGCAAGCATCAGCCACGGCAGACCCTCTTCCCAATCTTTACCCAGCTCAGTACAGTAGGCGCGCAAGATGGCTTTTAGCGTTTGGTGAAAGCGTTCTAACGCCCCCTGACTCTGAGCATGGTACGCAGAGCTCCGGTTGTGTTGGACATGTAGCTGCTTCAAAACCTGGGCAAACATGTGAGAACAGAAGTTTGATCCCTGATCAGATTGGATGACCTTCGGAATGCCAAATATAGAAATAAACTGAGAAAGTGCACGTACCACCGACCGAGTGGTAATGGTGCGCAGAG
This sequence comes from Gymnoscopelus microlampas, assembly GCF_963454915.1. Taxonomy (NCBI): domain Eukaryota; kingdom Metazoa; phylum Chordata; class Actinopteri; order Myctophiformes; family Myctophidae; genus Gymnoscopelus; species Gymnoscopelus microlampas. The sequence continues at coordinate 1,461,027 of NC_139943.1, forward strand.
GATATGCAGCAGGATAGCGAGTTGCTTGGCACATTACTGTTAACAAATACACTGCTCCTGACTTTGAACGTGGTAAAGGACCCACACAATCAATTATTAGATGTTCAAATGGCTGGCTAATGGCAGGAATGGGATACAATGGGGCTGGTTTTAGCTTCTGATTAGGCTTATCAGTTAACTGACATGTATGACAAGTTTTGATAAATGCTGACACATCTCTCTTCATTCGAGGCCAAAAGAAATGTCTAAGAAGCCTGTCATAAGTTTTTCTCACACCAGCATGTCCAGATTCATCATGAGCTACTTTAAACACTGACTGGCGAAGTTTGACTGGCAACACAATTTGGAACAATGGTTCACCCACAAACCTTCCCTCATGTGGCAGCCACTTTCTCACCAACAAGGAGTCCTGCAGAAAATACCCACAAGCACTGTCAAGCAGCTCATCCTCTGGCCGTATCAGCGGCACCAGCTCAGTCAGAGAGGGGTCAGCCTGCTGCTCAGCAACCAGATCTGAACGTGTTATGGACAATGGAAAATTAGCAAGAGGTATTGAAAACTTTTCAGATACTTTAGTCTTAATCGATTCTTGTGACTCAGATTTGTCTTTCAACTTAGCCATTGCACGTGTCACCGCACAAGCTGTAAAAACCTCTGGGAAGTCACGTTCACTTTCATCCGTTTCCCCTGTTACCAGGGGAACTGACGTCACCACTGCCGGCGGCGGAACCTCCGCCCACACCCGAGCACCAACCAGGTCGTTACCTAGAATCACCGTTACCCCTGGAATCGGCAGTGCGGGGCGCACGGCAAGCTTTGCTTCTCCCTGAAACAGTTCACATTTGAGCACCACTTTATGCAAGGGAACCAGCAAGACATTCATGTCTATGCCCCGGATAGGCACCGCATCACCCGTGTCAGAATCATTAGTTAAAGGAAGAACACCAGCCTGAATAAATGAGTCAAAAGCCCCAGTGTCCCTCAGGATAGTTACAGGTACTTCTTCCCCACCTTGCACCAAAGACACAGACCCTTTCCTGATAAATGGACGGTAAGAATTCAGTGCTGCAAAGGATGTATCCTTGTTTTGACCGAGATTAGGTGAAACACAAGTGGACACCGGACGAATTGGAGCGGCCATGCCAGCTCCTTTTGGTTGCGAATTTCCTGCATTGAAAGGTCTAGCCCTGGGAGGTCCGTTTAACATAAAACATTCCGGTTTCCAGTGACCCCGCTTATGACAGTAATTGCAAACCTTCTCCGGCTCACGCAAATTACTGCTGTTGTTAGTGTTGCTGTTGCCTTTAACTTCGACAGGAAGAGGTTTATTAAATCGGCCATAAGACTCCTTGGCAACATAGTTGCCACCGCCCGCCTTAAACTCTCCACGGTGCGTTAGGACATAGTCATCAGCGAGCGATGCGGCGTCCGCCGCGTTGCTCGCTTTCTGCTCAGAGATATACGTCGCCACTCGAGCAGGAACAGAATTTTTAAACTGTTCCAAAATCACCAAATCACATAACTCTTCGAAATCTGTTACCTCTGAGGCGTTACACCAACGGTTAAAGTAGGTCGTCAAATCACGTGCAAATTCCAAATGACTCTGTTTGTCATGTTTTTTCCAAGATCTGAACCGCTGTCGGTACGCCTCGGGGACGAGCTCGAACGACTTAAGCACCGCCTCTTTAACCAGAGAGTAGTTTTGACTGTCGGCAACACTCATTGCCGAATAAACCTCCTGCGCTCTGCCTGTTAATACGCATTGTAACATCAATGTGCGCGCCAAGTCAGGCCATTTCCGCACGTCGGCCACGCGCTCAAACATTGTAAAGAATGCCTCAGGGTCACGTTCAGAAAACTTGGGAACCAAACGTATATTTCCATTAACATTAAACTCCCCCATGGACTGTCCTGCAGGTTCTGTAGATACTTTTGCATCAGCTGAAATCTTACCGTCCCTTATCAAGTCTAACCTGCACTGCTCTACTTGTACTTTTGCCTGTTCAGTTTGCTGTTTCATTTTCTCAATTGCGTATTGCGTGTCTAGCCTCACTTTGTCTTGCTCCGCCTGCAACTTTGCTTGCAACATCAGTAGTTATTTTTGTTGGTCGAATGTCAACCCTGGCATCAATACAGGTAACGGCAGCACCGCCGCTGTATCTGACTGGATAGTAGAAGTCTTTTCTGGCTCTTCATATTCCTTTAACAAATCAGTTTCAAATAAATGTACTCTTAACACTGCCACTAAGGTCTCCTTTAATTTCTTGTCACCTGCCTCAATTTTAATCTTAAAATGCTCTGCTATTTTAAGTAACTGGTCTTTGGTGCACTGAAGTAACAGTTCCTCAGAAGGAGCAACCAAAAATGCTTCTAGGGTACACATCCTGGCTAATGTGCGCTAAGTTAGTCACCCAGCTGGTAAACAAAACCAAGTGCCCCTCTGCTCTATTTAAACCCCAAACTAACTCCACCCGTCTTCATGCCGGTTTGCGGAAGGTATTTATGCACTGAAGGCCACCGCAAAGGCCTAGCTCATACCAAGGGGTAGGAAAAGCAACCAGGAACTGGCGACCTACGTCCAGCCCTTAGCTGTGCCCCCGAGACAGAATGTGCACGCACCGGTACACACCCGCTACAGCCGCACCTTGCACCTAAACCACCCCCCGGCCTAACCCTGCGACCTAATATTTTAACCCAGTAACTAAATCGCACCTAACAGGGACACTCATATAATACTGAAACAAAAACCAGCCAGGTAACTTTTTTTTTTTTTTCTTTAACTTAGCAGCACAAATACCAGGAAAAAAACTCCCCCCGTGGAAACTTAATCAAATCTGTAACTTATCAAAATCTAAACAGATTAAATTCAAACCAAAGAAATTAACTGCATCTCCCAAACAAAGTCCAGACAAAAACAAGCGTGTAACATCGCTTTGTCTCTACTCACCGGACCGTTGAACCAACTGGACAAGGGAATCACCGGATTGATTCCTAAATGACACTCCTTTCAAAAACCCACGGCGCAAACGAGCCCTTCAACTGCCAATTTGGCCAATTGACACCTGCGTCGCAGCAAACAAATGCAGAAGGGCGAGTCACTTGACTCACCAAACTTACTGCACACTCTAAACTTTTATGGAACGAGCCCCCATTTTGTTATGACCCTGGCCTAGGGGAACCAGGGAACACAACAAAAATACAGGGGAGACGCAGTTTACAAAGAATATAGTGTTTATTAAAGTAATCAAAATGAACGAATAAATCATGAATGAACAGATGAGGTGTGGAAATCAGTAAAGTCAGTAGTGTAATGCATGTATGCATGAGTGGATTGTGTAGTGTGTGTGAGTGTTGTATGTGTGAACATAAATGTGGGAGGAAAAGGTGTAGCTGGGTTGAGGAGCAAAAGCAAATGAACTGAGGGAGAGAAAGAGGACTGGGGAGGCAGGGTTTTATAGGGCGTCGACACCCGGGCCCAGGTGCACGCCAATCTGGCTGATTGCCAACATGTCACTGCTCCCCAAGTCCTAGGAACCAATGAGAACACAAATGAATACCAAGCAAACCATATACAACCTAAGAGTGACATATATAACATACTACTATAATAGCATACAGGGAACCGTCACAGGCTTGAACCGGCAACATTGCGGTCGTGAGGCACTCTTAGGTAGCTGCAACACTACCTAGTGCTATAGCTTTGTCCAGGCTGATATTGTCTGTTGAGGATCACAAACTCTTGCCTTCTGTCATGACCCAAGCCCCTGTTTCACTAACACTAAGATGACTCGTTCACAAACCATTTACCAATGAAGAAATTGTACATCTCCTCAGAAGCAAAACTAGTGAAAGTAGCCGATCTACAAGCTCACAAACCATTAAAAGTTGTCAGATTGTGCATCGGCTATTTTCACAATGAAGTATGTTATACATTGAAAAAACATACTCTCATTGCTATCTGAAAAGTTGTGAGATTGTAGGTCAGCTATTTTCACAATGAAGTATGTAAAAAACACTCAATTAAGTATTTCATGTTATCTTTAACAATTGCAGATGTATTCATTGATAGTCATGTTGTGTGAAATGCAACTTAGATGAAGTCTGCACCAAGTGAGGCTTGAACCTGTGACCTTGAGGTTGTGAGACATGCACTTAAGCGGGACTCTATTGGACCAACAGAAAAACCTCTGAAAAAAGAGATCACACTGATCATACAGTTTCACGCAAATAGCTCAAAAATCCTGGGTTTAAGTGTTTTTCAAACTGCTCAAGATTGCGGACAATCTAAGGGCGGTGCTTACTGGTCAACGTGATAGATGTGTTCCTCATTAGTCAAGGCACATGTGTAAGCAGGTCTAATGGCTGTCGGCCAAACGAGGCATGACTTTTGCCTGTTTAAAGTTTGCATTTTCAAAAAATTGCTATAGCGCCCCCGTTTGACCAATTGGAGTAAGATTGGTTTCAGTGATACTTGGAATGGCCCTTTACATTTCTGCAAAGTTTCAAAGAATGGTAAGTCTGCATGTATGTGTTAGGGGCAAATGAATAATTGTCATAAAACTGCAATATTCATTGGCTCATTAAAGCTTCATTTTTTTCACTTATGGAAAATATTTTGCAAACGTTTTTTGGCATAGGTCCAAAGTTCATGTGTAAAAAGTTTCGTGCAGATTACTCAAAAATCCCAGGAGGAGATAGGTTTTAACTGTTTTTCATATAATTCGAAATGGTGGGAGATCTAAAGGTCAGAGGTCAAAAGTCAGAGTGTGAAAGTTGTTCATCATGAGGAGACGCATGTGTGTATTGAAGTTTTATGGCTGTAGGTAAAACAGGGCATGAGTTGTACCTGTTCAAAGTTGGCATTTTCAACTGAGTGCTATAGCGCCACCTTTTGACGAAAGATTGTGAGATTTATTTTTTGATCGTTTTTCATGACCATCTATCATATGGCCGAGTTTCATAAAAAGCGTATGCACGGTTCAGCCAGAACTGGCAAAAACGGCAGAAGAAGAAGAAGAAGAAGAAGAAATGGAAATATAGCTGCAAGCAGCGATAATACGGGGCCAGGAGAGAGAAAGATAAATGATAATTCCTTTAACAGGTCAGTTAATGAAAGTCCTTGCGGTCTTGTTTCCAATGAGGGCCTGTGAGCAATAAGGGGTTAAGAGTCTTGCTCAGGGAAAAATTTCATTTCATCGACACATTTGCTGACCTGGCCTGGAATCGTACCTGGGGCAACCAGAGCCTCTGGCTCCCTAACCACTCAGCTATGGCCGACGAGAGAGAGAGAGAGAGAGAGAGAGAGAGAGAGAGAGAGAGAGAGAGAGAGAGAGAGAGAGAGAGAGAGAGAGAGAGAGAGAGAGAGAGAGAGAGAGAGAGAGAGAGAGAGAGAGAGAGAGAGAGAGAGAGAGACGGAATAGATTGAAGAGACAGACATGGAAACGGAATAGATTGAAGATAGAAACGGAATAGATTGAAGAGACAGAGAGAGAGACATGGAAACGGAATAGATTGAAGATAGAAACGGAATAGATTGAAGAGAGAGAGAGAGCCATGGAAACGGAATAGATTGAGTCATGTTTTTTGCAATTCCACTTAAATGAGTCTGCATCAAGTGAGGCTTGAACCGGCAACCTTGCGATCGTGAGGCACTCTTAGGTAGCTGCAACACTACCTATAGTGCTATAGCTTTGTCCAGGCTGATATTGTCTGTTGAGGATCACAAACTCTTGCCTTCTGTCATGACCCAAGCCCCTGTTTCACTAACACAAATATCACTCGTTCACAAACCATTTACCAATGAAGAAATTGTACATCTCCTCAGAACCAAAACTAGTGAAAGTAGCCGATCTACAAGCTCACAAACCATTAAAAGTTGTCAGATTGTACATCGGCTATTTTCACAATGAAGTATATTATACATTGAAAAAACATACTCTCATTGCTATCTGAAAAGTTGTGAGATTGTAGATCAGCTATTTTCACAATGAAGTATGTAAAAAACACTCAATTAAGTATTTCATGTTATCTTTAACAATTGCAAATGAATTCATTGATAGTCATGTTGTGTGAAATGCAACTCAGATGAAGTCTGCACCAAGTGAGACTTGAACCTGTGACCTTGAGGTTGTGAGACATACACTTAAGCAGGAAGCTATTAAACCAACAGACAAACCTCTGAAAAAAGAGATCACTCTGATCATACAGTTTCACGCAAATAGCTGAAAAATCCTGGGTTTAAGTGTTTTTCAAACTGCTCAAGATTGTGGACAATCTAAGGGCGGTGCTTACTGGTCAACGTGATAGATGTGTTCCTCATTAGTCAAGGCACATGTGTAAGCAGGTCTAATGGCAATCGGCCAAACGAGGCATGACTTTTGCCTGTTTAAAGTTTGCATTTTCAAAAAATTGCTATAGCGCCCCCGTTAGACCAATTGGAGTAAGATTGGTTTCAGTGATATTTGGAATGGCCCTTTACATTTCTGCAGAGTTTCAAAGAATGGTAAGTCTGCATGTATGTGTTAGGGGCAGATGAATAATTGTCATAAAACTGCAATATTCATTGGCTCATTAAAGCTTCATTTTTTCACTTATGGAAAATATTTTGCAAACGTTTTTTGGCATAGGTCCAAAGTTCATGTGTAAAGAGTTTCGTGCAGATTACTCAAAAATCCCAGGAGGAGATAGGTTTTAACTGTTTTTCATATAATTGAAAATGGTGGGAGATCTACAGGTCAGAGGTCAAAAGTCAGAGTGTGAAAGTTGTTCAGCATGAGGAGACGCATGTGTGCATCGAAGTTTCATGGCTGTAGGTCAAATAGGGCATGAGTTGTACCTGTTCAAAGTTGGCATTTTCAACTGAGTGCTATAGCGCCACCTTTTGACGAAAGATTGTGAGATTTATTTTTTGATCGTTTTTCATGACCATCTATCATATGGCCGAGTTTCATAAAAAGCGTATGCACGGTTCAGCCAGAACTGGCAAAAATGGCAGAAGAAGAAGAAGAAGAAGAAGAAATGGAATAATGCCAATAACAAAACGGGTCCATGCTGGAAGCCTGGCCCCGTAATAATGCCAATAACAATACGGGTCCATGCTGGAAGCCTGGCCCCGTAAATATAGCTGCAAGCAGCGATAATACGGGGCCAGGAGAGAGAAAGAGAAATGATAATTCCTTTAACAGGTCAGTTCATGAAAGTCCTTGCGGTCTTGTTTCCAATGAGGGCCTGTGAGCAATTAGGGGTTAAGAGTCTTGCTCAGGGACAAATTTCATGTCATCGACACATTTGCTGACCTCGCCTGGAATCGTACCTGGGGCAACCAGAGCCTCTGGCTCCCTAGGCGGGCTCACTAACCACTCAGCTATGGCCGACCCTCAGAGAGAGAGAGAGAGAGAGAGAGAGAGAGAGAGAGAGAGAGAGAGAGAGAGAGAGAGAGAGAGAGAGAGAGAGAGAGAGAGAGAGAGAGAGAGAGAGAGAGAGAGAGAGAGAGAGAGAGAGAGAGAGAGAGAGAGAGAGAAACGGAATAGATTGAAGATAGAAACGGAATAGATCGAAGAGACAGAGAGAGAGACATGGAAACGGAAAAGATTGAAGAGAAAGACATGGAAACGGAATAGATTGAAGAGAGAGAGAGAGAGCCATGGAAACGGAATAGATTGAGTCATGTTTTTTGCAATTCAACTTAAATGAGTGTGCATCAAGTGAGGCTTGAACCAGCAACCTTGTGGTCGTGAGGCACTCTTAGGTAGCTGCAACACTACCTATAGTGCTATAGCTATGTCCAGGCTGATAGTGGCCGGGTTTCCCAAAGAGCTCGTGCGTAGAGCTTCGTCGCAGGTCCGACGACGGGTCTAACGTGTGACGTCACATGCTTCGCAGTACCATAGCAGGCACGTAGATTTCAGGTCATGCGTGGCCGTACGCAGCTTGCGCAAGCGTCTCCTACACAGCTGGGACTCGGCCAAACCTACGCTCTACCCTCATTAGTAGCAGGTGGTTGTGCCCCTGCGTGCCATCTAAACTGGCTGCGATTGTGGTAAAAGTACATTCGTGAGACAGAATGGGTACAAACAGACATGTCCGTTCGCGACGGAACGAACGGCCGGAAGTCCCATCCACTCCCATGTTATAAAAAAAACGGAAACGAAACGCGTCCGTCTTTCCGTTTTTTTTTTTAACATGGGAGTGGATGGGACTTCCGGCCGTTCGTTCCGTCGCGAACGGACATGTCTGTTTGTACCAAATGCGCGCAGCATACTCCCCGCCCACAGTAGGAGGGGAGTACTGTCCTACGAAGCATTTTGTAACGAGCGCCCTGGGCCGCCTGTAACACCCATCGTTCAATGAAATCTAAGAAAAGACCGACACACACACACACACACACACACACACACACACACACACACACACACACACACACACACACACACACACACACGTGCATGTGTGTGTGTGTGTGTGTGTGTATATATATATATATATATATATATATATATATATATATATATATATATATATATATATATATATATATATATATATATATATATATATATATATATATATATATTACGGCCGGGCCGGGCCGGTGCGTAAAAGGGCGAGCGGCTGCAGTGCTTCGTCCTCTATGCATGAACCCGAAGTTTACAAATCGTACTCTCACGGATGATCCGATCATCTAATAAAAATATTAAGCACATGCCAAGTTAACTATTAGGTATATAAATGATGCTGAGCTAAATATGTTTCCTTGATTTCGAAGTTTTATAGTTAAACGTTATGATGAAAGTGCAGTTCCTCTCACAAAGTGACAGCTGTTGCGCTCGGCGAGCGCAACAGCGCATCTACAAGCTTGTGACACGTTCGTTGTGAGCTTGTAGATCTGCTATTTTCAAAAGATGTTTTAACCATTCATAAACATGGCGAGCTGTTGCGCTCGCCGAGCGCAACAGCTGTCACTTTGTGAGAGGAACTGCACTTTCATCATAACGTTTAACTATAAAACTTCGAAATTAAGGAAACATATTTAGCTCAGCATCATTTATATACCTTTAGTTAACTTGGCATGTGCTTAATATTTTTATTAGATGATCGGATTATCCGTGAGAGTACGATTTGTAAACTTCGGGTTCATGCATAGAGGACGAAGCACTGCAGCCGCTCGCCCTACCCAAAATAACAGATCTGCAAGCTATCAACACGGCATGTCGCAGTGTGTTTGTTGTATATATGTCTGTTTTTTTGGGGAGGCGTCGCCCGTTACGCGTTAAGCTGTCAATCATGCAGGGGGACGCCCCCTCTATCCTCTGAATGTTTTGGAACGGCGAACAATGGCCGCAGTGTTTATTTAAGATCATTGAAATGTCACCTTAAAAAATGCATTTTAATACATTACAGAATGTACCTATAAAAATGTAAGTGTCCAATTCATATAAAGGTAAGTTAGATAAAGGTGCGACTTTATCTTAGTATTTTTGCAAAATCCTGTATATATAGATATATGTATGCAAAGGGTGTTTAAACTATAGTAGGATAGCACTACGTAGTTGACGTAGGCTTTACGTAGGCTACGTCCAGGATCTCTTCACGTGCATGCTGTCTCACGAATGTAGTTTTAGCACAGACGAAACGGAACCTACGAAGATGGTGTCTACTGAAGCCAATTTAGATGAGACGTTGGGCACACACAGCTGCTACTAACGAAGATAGTGCGCAGCGGGGTTGCTACTGCGCAGATGCGTGGAGGCACCTACGCAGCTTCTAGGCTACGCAGGAGCTCAAATTCGTTTGGGAAACGCGGCCATTGTCTGTTGAGGATCACAAACTCTTGCCTTCTGTTATGACCCAAGCCCCTGTTTCACTAACACTAAGATCACTCGTTCACAAACCATTTACCAATTAAGAAATTGTACATCTCCTCAGAAGCAAAACTAGTGAAAATAGCCGATCTACAAGCTCACAAACCATTAAAAGTTGTCAGATTGTACATCGGCTATTTTCACAATGAAGTATGTTATACATTGAAAAAACATACTCTCATTGCTATCTGAAAAGTTGTGAGATTGTAGATCAGCTGTATGTAAAAAACACTCAATTAAGTATTTCATGTTATCTTTAACAATTGCAGATGTATTCATTGATAGTCATGTTGTGTGAAATGCAACTTAGATGAAGTCTGCACCAAGTGAGGCTTGAACTGGTGACCTTCAGGTTGTGGGGCACACATTTAAGCGAGAAGCCACCAACAGACAAGAACCTGTGAAAAAGGAGATCACACAGATCATACAGTTTCACGCAAATAGCTGAAAAATCCTGGGTTTAAGTGTTTTTCAAACTGCTCAAGATTGCGGACAATCTAAGGGCGGTGCTTACTGGTCAACGTGATAGATGTGTTCCTCATTAGTCAAGGCACATGTGTAAGCAGGTCTAATGGCTGTCGGCCAAACGAGGCATGACTTTTGCCTGTTTAAAGTTTCAATTTTCAAAAAATTGCTATAGCGCCCCCGTTTGACCAATTGGAGTAAGATTGGATTCAGTGATATTTGGAATGGCCCTTTACATTTCTGCACAGTTTCAAAGAATGGTAAGTCTGCATGTATGTGTTAGGGGCAGATGAATAATTGTCATAAAACTGCAATATTCATTGGCTCATTAAAGCTTCATTTTTTCACTTATGGAAGATATTTTGCAAACGTTTTTTGGCATAGGTCCAAAGTTCATGTGTAAAAAGTTTCGTGCAGATTACTCAAAAATCCCAGGAGGAGATAGGTTTTAACTGTTTTTCATATAATTCAAAATGGTGGGAGATCTAAAGGTCAGAGGTCAAAAGTCAGAGTGTGAAAGTTGTTCAGCATGAGGAGACACATGTGTGCATCGAAGTTTCATGGCTGTAGGTGAAACAGGGCATGAGTTGTACCTGTTCAAAGTTGTCATTTTCAACTGAGTGCTATAGCGCCACCTTTTGACGAAAGATTGTGAGATTTATTATGGGGCCAGGCTTCCAGCATGGACCCATATTGTTATTCGCATTATTCCATTTCTTCTTCTTCTTCTTCTTCTTCTTCTTCTTCTGCCACTTTTGGCAGTTCTGGCTGAACCGTGCAGTCGCTTTTTATGAAACTCGGCCATATGATAGATGGTCATGAAAAACGATCAAAAAATAAATCTCACAATCTTTCGTCAAAAGGTGGCGCTATAGCACTCAGTTGAAAATGACAACTTTGAACAGGTACAACTCATGCCCTGTTTCACCTACAGCCATGAAACTTCGATGCACACATGCGTCTCCTCATGCTGAACAACTTTCACACTCTCACTTTTGACCTCTGACCTTTAGATCTCCCACCATTTTGAATTATATGAAAAACAGTTAAAACCTATCTCCTCCTGGGATTTTTGAGTAATCTGCACGAAACTTTTTACACATGAACTTTGGACCTATACCAAAAAACGTTTGCAAAATATCTTCCATAAGTGAAAAAATGAAGCTTTAATGAGCCAATGAATATTGCAGTTTTATGACAATTATTCATCTGCCCCTAACACATACATGCAGACTTACCATTCTTTGAAACTTTGCAGAAATGTAAAGGGCCATTCCAAATATCACTGAAACCAATCTTACTCCAATTGGTCAAACGGGGGCGCTATAGCAATTTTTTGAAAATTGAAACTTTAAACAGGCAAAAGTCATGCCTCGTTTGGCCGACAGCCATTAGACCTGCTTACACATGTGCCTTGACTAATGAGGAACACATCTATCACGTTGACCAGTAAGCACCGCCCTTAGATTGTCCGCAATCTTGAGCAGTTTGAAAAACACTTAAACCCAGGATTTTTCAGCTATTTGCGTGAAACTGTATGATCTGTGTGATCTCCTTTTTCACAGGTTCTTGTCTGTTGGTGGCTTCTCGCTTAAATGTGTGCCCCACAACCTGAAGGTCACCAGTTCAAGCCTCACTTGGTGCAGACTTCATCTAAGTTGCATTTCACACAACATGACTATCAATGAATACATCTGCAATTGTTAAAGATAACATGAAATACTTAATTGAGTGTTTTTTACATACAGCTGATCTACAATCTCACAACTTTTCAGATAGCAATGAGAGTATCTTTTTTCAATGTATAACATACTTCATTGTGAAAATAGCCAATGTACAATCTGACAACTTTTAATGGTTTGTGAGCTTGTAGATCGTCTACTTTCACTAATTTTGGTTCTGAGGAGATGTACAATTTCTTCATTGGTAAATGGTTTGTGAACGAGTGATCTTAGTGTTAGTGAAACAGGGGCTTGGGTCATGACAGAAGGCAAGAGTTTGTGATCCTCAACAGACAATATCAGCCTGGACAAAGATATAGCACTATAGGTAGTGTTGCAGCTACCTAAGAGTGCTTCATGACCGTAAGGTTGCCGGTTCAAGCCTCACTTGATGCAGACTCATTTAAGTTGAAATGCAAAAAACATGACTCAATCTATTCCGTTTCCATGGCGCTCTCTCTCTCTCTTCAATCTATTCCATTTCCATGTCTTTCTCTTCAATCTATTCCGTTTCCATGTCTCTGTCTCTTCAATCTATTCCATTTGTCTCTCTCTATGTCTCTTCAATCTATTCCGTATCTCTCTCTCTCTCTCTCTCTCTCTCTCTCTCTCTCTCTCTCTCTCTCTCTCTCTCTCTCTCTCTCTCTCTCTCTCTCTCTCTCTCTCTCTCTCTCTCTCTCTCTCTCTCTCTCTCTCTCTCTCTCTCTCTCTCTCTCTCTCTCTCTCTCTCTCTCTCTCTCTCTCTCTGAGGGGTGGCCATAGCTGAGTGGTTAGTGAGCCCGCCTAGGGAGCCAGAGACTCTGCTTGCCCCAGGTACGATTCCAGGCCAGGTCAGCAAATGTGTCGATGAAATGAAATTTGTCCCTGAGCAAGACTCTTAACCCCTAATTGCTCACAGAACTGACCTGTTAAAGGAATTATCATTTCTCTTTCTCTCTCCTGGCCCCATATTATCGCTGCTTGCAGCTATATTTTTTTGATCGTTTTTCATGACCATCTATCATATGGCCGAGTTTCATAAAAAGCGACTGCACGGTTCAGCCAGAACTGGCAAAAAGGGCAGAAGAAATGGAATAATGCCAATAACAATATGGGTCCATGCTGGAAGCCTGGCCCCATAAATAAACAAGCCCAAATAAGCAACTACCCTTTAGAAACAAGCCCAAAAAACGCAACTCGCAACTTCACAGAAGAATAAGCCCAAAGCCGCTTATAATAAGCGGACATGGCAACACTGACTGCTGCCCATTGTCTGGCCTAACACCCTGCAGGGGTTTCTAAACTTTTTCAGCTCGAGACCTGGAAGAGAAATTACATTTAGTGTCTCCCCGCCGGGGCCACAAACAACAATACACAAGAACAAAGCTCTATTTGCACTATTATTCAGTGGTGTAAAGTAACTAAGTAGCCTACATGTACACAATTATGAGGTATTTTTACTTTACTGGAGTACTTCCAGTTTTCTCAGAGGCAAATAAATTGTACTTTTACTCCACTACAATTGTTTGAAAACTTTAGTTATTAGTTACTTTCATTGTAGATTTTGATCATTTCAAAAAACATAGGGGTACATTAACCACTTCAACCCTATACGTTTCAGCCTTTGGAAAATAGCAGATCTAGCTCACAATGCGTTGCGATGCCACATGTTGTGAGCATGCTATTATCAAAAGATTTTCATACAATTTATGCATTTGAAAATTTGAAAAAACGTGAAATGGGACACTCTGCATAATGAGTAGGCTACTTTCTACTTTTGGTAGAAAGTAAGAAAGACATTTTGATACCAATACCTTTCTACTTTTACTCAAGTAATTTTTGAATTCCAGACTTTTACTTGTAACCGAGTATTTCTACCTTGCAGTATTGATACTTTTACTAAAACATGTGAGTACTTCTTCCATCACTGCTATTATTGTACAAGTTCATCTGATTGATTGATTGATGTACTTTATTTAGTAAGACATGAGAACAACAGTACATGGAAGTACAAATTCACAATACAAGGTCTACTAAACTGGAAGACTCATAAAAGCACTGAGCTTGTTTCAAATGAGTTCCCCATGCACACAAATCATGATGACATATAAGAGACAGACAGATATACACAACTACTATAGAATGTCATACAATCAGTTTACAGGTTACTGGTATGAAGAGTGAGAAATATGTACAAAAGGAGAAGGAGAGAGGGGGGGGTAGGGGGGTAGGTTAGGTGATCTTCACCAGATGCTGCTCTACAGCTAACCTGTCCGTCACTCCTCTTTCCAGTGAAAAGGTTAGAAAAGGTAAGAAATTATCTGATCACTACTTCATGTCCTACTCTCTCTCTCTCTCCTCTCCCCCCTCACAGCCCCTCCCTACCCACATGATTTCCTCACGTCGCAACCTTCGCACACTATCCTCCACTGATCTCTCCTCCTCTGTTCTCTCTGCTCTCCCTGCCCCTGAATCATTTGCTCTTCTATCCCCTGACACCGCCACTGATCTTCTTTTCTCTACCCTATCCTCTTCTCTAGACCATCTCTGTCCCCTCACCACCAGGCCTGCACGCCAAACTCCACCTGCCCCCTGGTTGTCGGACTCAGTGCGTACTGAGAGACGGAGCCTGAGAGCGGCTGAGCGCAAGTGGAGAAATGGCAACCTCCCGGAGGACCTTCTTACCTTCCAAACTCTCCTTTCTACCTTTTCCTCCTCTCTATCAGCTGCTAAAGCTGCTTTCTTCTGCACTAAAATTCAGGCTTCTGCTTCCAACCCTAAAAAACTATTTGAAACTTTCTCCTCTCTCCTGCAACCACCTCCCCCTCCTCCCTCCTCCTCCCTCCTCCCTGACGACTTCGCCAACTTCTTTGACAAGAAGGTGAACGATATCCGATCCTCCTTCACTCCTCCCCCGACTGATGCCCTGCGCACTACCCACACCTGTCTGCCTTCCATCCCTCCCTCCCTATCTTCATCTACTCCTCCTCCCTCTCCCCCACCCTCTCTATCCCACTTCTCTCCCCTCTCCTCTAAAGAGGTCCTTCTCCTTGTTACCTCTAGTCGCCCCACCTCATGCTCCCTGGACCCGGTCCCATCCCCTCTGCTGCAGTCCTCTGCACCTGAACTCCTTCCCTTCTTAACCCACCTTATTAACACCTCTCTGACGTCTGGCTACTTTCCCTCTGCTTTCAAGACTGCCAGAGTCACCCCCCTCCTGAAGAAACCGACACTTGACCCCTCTGAGATCAAGAACTACAGACCGGTTTCCCTTCTATCCTTCCTATCTAAAACTCTCGAACGTGCTGTCTTTAAACAACTGTCTTCCTACCTCCACCAGAACAACCTCCTGGACTCCAACCAGTCGGGGTTCAAAGTGGGTCACTCGACAGAGACTGCCCTCCTGGCAGTGACGGAGTCGCTCCATGCCGCTAGAGCGAACTCTCTCTCCTCCGTCCTGATACTCCTGGACCTGTCTGCAGCGTTCGACACAGTGAACCACCAGATCCTCCTCTCCACCCTCGAGGGGATGGGTGTCTCAGGCTCTGCACTCTCCCTGTTTGCATCCTACCTGACGGGTCGCTCCTACCAGGTGATGCTGAGAGGGTCTGTGTCAGAACCACACAGGCTCACTACTGGGGTTCCCCAAGGCTCGGTTCTGGGTCCTCTTCTTTTCTCTCTCTACACTACATCTCTTGGTGCTGTCATCCACTCCCATGGCTTTTCCTACCACTGCTATGCCGATGACACCCAGCTGATCCTCTCATTCCCCCCTTCTGACACACAAGTGGAGGCACGCATTGCTGCTTGTCTGGCTGACATCTCGGAGTGGATGTCGACGAACCACCTGAAGCTCAACCTGGACAAGACCGAGCTGATGTTCATCCCGGGGAAGGGCTGTCCTCACCGAGACATGGCCATCACCATTGAGAATGCTGTGGTGACGTCAACTCGGACTGCGAAGAATCTGGGTGTGACCCTGGACGATCAACTGTCGTTCTCGGCTAACATCGCATCAGTGACACGGCCCTGCAGATTCCTCCTCTACAACATCAGGAGGATTCGCCCCTTCCTCACGGAGAAAACAGCCCAGGTGCTCATCCAGGCTCTTGTCATCTCCCGCCTGGACTACTGCAACTCCCTCCTTGCTGGTGCTCCGGCATCAGCCATCAGACCTCTGGAGCTTGTTCAGAAAGCTGCGGCTCGTCTGGTGTTCAACCGCCCCAAGTTCTCCCACACAACTATCCTTCTCCGTTCTCTGCACTGGCTCCCCGTAGCAGCTCGCATTCAGTTTAAAAACCTGGTGCTAGCCTATAGAGCAGTGAAAGGAACAGCTCCTTCTTACCTCCGGGTTTTGGTCAATGCCCACACCCCTGCCCGACCACTCCGGTCTGCCACCTCGGGGCGACTGACTCCCTCGCCACTCAACGGTCCTTCTGGTCGATCGACACGGTCACGACTTTTTTCTGTTCTGGCCCCACAGTGGTGGAATGAACTTCCCACTGATGTCAGGACAGCAGAGTCACTGCCCATCTTTCGCCGCAGGCTGAAAACCCACCTCTTCAGGAAACACTATCCTTCCTCTTTGCCTGGCCTACTTGTTGTTAACTAGTTGTACGAACTCTTGTTTTATTTTTGTATTGTTTTATTGGATCTTGTTTAGTCGATACACTTATTTGTTTTAGCTCGTGCTCATTTGATTTTGCCATTTTTGTCTCATCTGTTTAAGAAAGTAGGTAGCTGATATATTGCACTTTTACCTTAGCGCTAGGTATACTCTTGGTTGCTTGTTTTTGCAGGAAATGTACTTAAAACTTCTGGTGATTAGTAGTTTTCGTTCCCTACCTATGTTGAATACACTTATTGTAAGTCGCTTTGGATAAAAGCGTCTGCTAAATGACTGTAATGTAATGTAATGTAATGTAATGTTAGGACTTAGACAGGGGCCATTTTCCAATTGCAGCCTCCTGAAGGTGTATCTTTAGGGCTGTTTTGAAAGAGAGTAGGGTTTTACACTCCTTTACTCCTTTTGGTAGGGCGTTCCACATCATTTGTTGTTTTCGGGAAAGGGAAGGACAGAGTCGCCTTGATAAGAGTAAGCTGCGTTCACAACAAAAGAAACCGAACAATGAAGCTTATATTTTCAATGATATCTCTATGCAAATCTGCTTTTTACATTTTTTGACGTAAAAGCTCAAGTGGAAAAAAGTGTGCTTTTTGAGAAAGAAGCCAGATCTCATCCTTGAAGCTGCTTTCTTTTGTGTTCAGCTTCCTTTGGTGTGAACGCAGCATTAGACTGTCAACATATTATGACCAGTTTGAGGCTAGATAGAGAAGAGCAAGGAAACGACAGGAACAGGTCACCGTCATATAATCAAATGATAATAATCACAGATGGACATAACTACCATCCACACATCCTTGGTACAAATGTGTACATTTTAAGGTGATGTGTGAGAATACAAGCCTGTCTGATATGTATTTGGCAATACAGCGAGCACAGAGCAGCAAAGAAGGCATTTATTGTCATAAACCAACGTTGTGTTGTTTCTATTTAACCACCAGGTGTCACCATCGCATTGAAGACCTAGCTAGTTCACTGGCTGTCCTTATCTCTCTCACTCACACACACACACACACACACACACACACACACACACACACACACACACACACACACACACACACACACACACACACACAGATTCTTAAAATGTAAAATTCCCTATTAGCTGTGAAGGGTCTTCTTCCATGTGTATCAGTCATGATTGTTTCGCCATCAAACAATAACAAGCAAAAAGGAAATATCGGCGGGTCCTTCTTCTCCATTGCGCTGCTCGCGCACCTCTCGTCCTAAAACACCTTCCCCCCAGGTCTAATCCGGCGGCCTCGGCCCGCGAAAAAAATGGGGCAGTGTGTTTTGGACGAGCGTTCCGTTTTCCACCCGTTGTCTTTTCTTTTTCTTCGTCCCAGAAGTTAACAATGTTAACATAATCTTTGTCACAGTAATTTATAGTAGTCAGTGCACTGCATTGAGGCATGCACGAAGAGAAACTATCAGCTTTTGAGACAGAATAAATGTGCACAATATATTTTACAATGTATAATTGTATTATGCTTTATATCATACAACGCAATAAAGCCAGTGGCTTGTTGCGGTCTTTTCAGTTACTTTACACTGTGTGTGTGTGTGTGTGTGTGTGTGTGTGTGTGTGTGTGTGTGTGTGTGTGAGATGCGGCCCATGCGGAGATGCCGGTGTTTTCGGCACATGTGGAGGAGGAGGACCATGTATACGTCACGGGAGAAGGGGAAAAAAAAAAAAAAAAGTGTACACGTGATGCGGAAATCTGCCGCGGAGGAGCTGTTGAGAGTGGTCGAGGATACACTTGATGTACACTCGCTCAATGCGGAAGTGGAGAGCCTCCTCGCCTCCTCCACTCGACTCCACTCGCCTCCTCCAAGACGCACATGAACTAGTCTCGCGTGGCCAGACTGTTGCCTCCCACAATTTACAAATGTTTCCGACATACAGTCTGGGACTCGGAAGCTCTGATCATGTGTAAGGGGAAAGCGGATGCCCCTCCCCTACCCACGTCCGTTTCAGCATTGTGCAGTGGCGCAAATGAGTCCGACTGGAATCAACGAATCTCATAAATATCGTTTATGTCTACTAGTGTCTTCTTTCACAGTTTTTTCGGCGTTAATTCCATGATACCTTTCTCAGTTTTCTGTGATAAACAATCCTCGCACAAATAACATGAATCTACCGCTCCTATGACTATGCTTCCGCCTCGGTTCTGTTTCCACTAGGACTACAGGTCCGCGGGCACCGCGTCGTGATTGGTCGAATGTTTTTCCGGTCTGAACAACTTCCGTTACACAGCTTTCGGGAAGTGGAGTCCCAGACTCTATATAGCATTCAGAGATTGTGGAATAGTAGTCTGGTGACGCGAGACTATACACATGAACAGTCGGAGTGACCGAGTGGGAGTGAGCGAGTGGCCGAGATTTTCGGTATTGGAATTTGGCTAATGTGTTGTGGATGGACCGGAAAGAAAGTCACGGGACAATGCTAAAACCGGATGTGGGAGGAGCACTTTGTGCAAATCGGGAATAACACGCTACGCACGCACACGCACACACTCATATTGATCCTTCAATTCCTATTATGTATATATGCGTATACATATGTATACATGTGGAACGTTGTGAGCTTGTAGATCGGCTATTTTAACTATTTTAAAATGTTGTTCAAAAGATATTGCCCTCGCCTCAACATAGAGACCTGTCTGTCTCTCCTCAAAAGATCTAGAGAGGGTAATACATGCATTACTTTATTCAATTATATTTTTGGGATGACGTTATTTCTGCTTCTATCATTCTCTCGGAGCCAAGGGATCATTCATAGGTTGGGGAAGAGCGCCCTCTACATAATATCAAAAAAGTATAATTTAAAGGATGTAGATCTGCATCAATGGCAGGGAATGTGTTGATTGATTGATTGATTGAATGAATACTTTATTTAGAACTTTGCTGAAAAAAGCACATGAAAGTATAGTTTGAATACAAGGTCAACTAAATAGGATTGAAAAACCCATGAAGGCCTAATGGCTTGTTTCAAATAGGGTCCTCATGTACTCATATCGTAGTGTTAAATGACATTAAATGACAGACAGATATACACTACTATGCAGAACATCATATAAACAGTTTACAAAATGAAAAATAAGAAAAACTAAAATATGTACAGTAAAAAGTTCAAGAAGAAAAACACTTTTACTTAGTTATGTAAAACTGGACAGAATAAACCATGTATGATGTAAGTCTCCCTTTAAGGTGCTGTTAAACAAAAGGGTTTTGTTAAAGTTAAAGACCTACAGTATATTCTTAAAGTATTCATTGTTATATTCAGTAACAGTGCTGTCCCTGTCTCTCCTTGCTCTTTAGCAAACAGAAAATACATTTTCAGGTGGGTTACACATTTCATCCAATATTAAAGGAGAGAACACATTCATCTGCTACAATATTCACCATTTATTTGTTTACAAACATTTCTTTTTTTTTTAAACTTTATTGCAGGTTTGTACATTACATGTTATTGATTTAATTTAATTATCTTACACGTTCTCTTTGCTTGTTTAATTCATCCTGCATCATTGTTTTAATCTTAATTACATATACAAACAGAAATTAATAATAATAAAAATAAAAAGGGGGGAAAGAAGGGGGAATAAAGAAGGTAAATGAGAGAGAAAAAAGTTAAAGTAAACAAAATCAATTTTGCTCAGCTGCTGATAAGGCTACTACCTATAAAATACATATACCTACATAATACATACTTTTCTTTACAACGTTGTGGGTGAAACACTCAGTAAATTGCATAGGGGCCGCCATTGTTGTTTTCATTTTCTTCTGAGTCGTTATTAGGCATGCGTCAGATTGGGAGGGAGGCGAGAAGTTTCATTCCATAGCTTTAGCTACGGCTAGTGCTTTTACAAAACAATATTAAACTGGATAAATAGCCGCTGTTGGTAAAACAAAAAGAACGCGATTCGTATCAAATTCGTTGGCAACAAATTTAGTAATCGATTTTAAATCGTTTAATTGATCCGTCGTTGCAGCCTTACTATATAGGCGCGTTGTGTAATCGTGGAGATGGAGTTTACAGTGGAAAGGATTATCTCCAGTGTGGATAAGCTGATGTTTTTTTAGGTTACTTGTCTCACTGAAACTCTTGTCACAATGTTTACAATGGAAAGGTTTTTCTCCAGTGTGGATACGCTCATGTCTCTTGAGGGAACCTGACTCATTGAAACTCTTGTCACAATGTTTACAATGGAAAGGTTTTTCTCCAGTGTGGACACGCTCGTGTCTCTTGAGGGAACCTGAGTCAGTGAAACATTTGTTACACTGATTACAGTGAAAAGGTTTTTCTTGAGTGTGGATACGCTGGTGTTTCTTGAGGGAACCTGAGTCAGTGAAACATTTGTTACACTGATTACAGTGAAAAGTTTTTTCTTGAGTGTGGATACGCTGGTGTTTCTTGAGGGAACCTGAGTCAGTGAAACATTTGTTACACTGATTACAGTGAAAAGGTTTTTCTCCAGTGTGGATACGCTGGTGTATCGTGAGGGAACCAGAGACATTGAAACTCTTGTCACAATGTTTACAGTGGAAAGGCTTTTCTCCAGTGTGGATACGCTGGTGTATCTTGAGGGAACCTAAATAAATGAAACTCTTGTCACAATGTTTACAGTGGAAAGGTTTTTCTCCAGTGTGGATACGCTGGTGTATCTTATAATATGAATGGCAGAAACTCTTGTTACACATTTTACAGTGGAAAGGTTTTTCTCCAGTGTGGACATACTGGTGTCTCTTCAAGTCATCTGGCCGTGTGAAACTTTTGTCGCAATGTTCACAGGGGAAAGGTTTTTCTCCAGTGTGGACATACTGGTGTCTCCTCAAGTTTTCTGACCGTGTGAAACTATTGTCGCAATGTTCACAGTGGAAACGTTTTTCTCCAGTGTGGATACCCCCAAATGTCTCCCCCCAATCATCACTGTCTTCAGCGACTTCAGTGTCAGATTCAAGCTTAACTTCAACTTCAGAGCAGTGTGAATCAACTTCAACTTCAGCTTTCACTGTTAGTGATGTCATTGACCCAACAGGGTCCTCTGGTCTTTGAAGTAGCTCTTCCTGTTCCTCTTTAATCTTTGGAGGCTCTGGTTCTTCCTGGAGCAGACTGGGGCTCCTCTCCTGTTTAGGAGAAACCTCCTCTTTACACACAACCATGTGCAGGATGGCTAGGAGCAGAAAAATAACATGATAGTCAACACTGGATTCCTAAAATGTAAATCTATTTTTCTATCTTCCATGTTCCATGTACAAAGCTATTATCTACTAAGACTGACCAAACAGTTATTAAATAAGAATCCATCTGTGTCTGGGGCTAATTTAACAAACCACTGTACCGATCAGCGCCAAATTTCTTTTGTATGCTGCCAGTAGGCCAAGCACATCTAATAATCTGTAAGAGACTGAAACATGACCATGACTTGCAGCACAATGTACTAAAGTGCAGCCTGTAAGCTTTCTAGTGAAGTGCCATGCACTGAAATCTGGAAATAGTTGAAGAAGATATACTTATTTGAATGTTGTTAACCAGTTAAAGACCAGCTGAAATGGCTTTTTGCAACCATGTTTTAACCTAATTTCCAATGGAACGGGATAGGAGGCTCTGAGGCAATCACAACTGAGTTTTCCACCTTAAATGTCTTTGGAAACTAAAAATGTACAATGTGGTGCATTTCTTTTGTATTGCATATTTAATTATGCCTATGCATATTGATGGAGTGTTTACTGTAGTAAAACATTTAGGCCAAAAGGATAACACAAAAGGTCCTGGGGACTTATAATATCCGGATATTATAATTGTCATATTTTCTGCCAAGATTATCATATAGTTAAAACACGTACTGAGGTGTGGGTGGTCTTCAGGTTCCTCCTGTTTAATAGAAATGTCCCTGGCTGAGTCTGGAGAGTTCATCTTCACCTGCAGTCTGGACTCCACACAGTCACACACTGGGTCTGAAATGAACAAATTCAATAATGACTTTAATTACTGGAGACCCAGCAGTGGTGTAAAAAATGAAAAATAAGTCAACTTTCCAAAATATGAATCTTGGGTTCAAAGATTGTGGGATTTATATATTAGAGAAGCAATCACACTTCATTTAAGATTACACAAGGAAATAAACGTATCAAAAGATGGACTCCTGCAATGCAAACAATGATTTTAAGTAAATAAGGTGAAAGCAGCCCATCTGTTCTTAATGTTTCTGCTGCCATGCATCCCATCTTGCTACAATAATTTAAGCCCGGTCAGGCAACCTGTATTTCTGCGTACGGACTACTATATTAGAGCCAAGCAGTTGTCAAATTCTCTCCCAACTTGCTTCAAAAATTGCTCTGGCTTGGCAACCATCTTCTTTTCCACCTTCGCGTACATTGCACGATGTAGAGTTTATATGAAATGCCATTATTAAGCAATAATATTCCAGAAGCAACGGAAGTGGTCCGACGTCATTAACGTCACACATTTGGAGATAAACAAACAACGTGGCGTGCCTTGACGCGTTGTCTTGAAGATCTCGCCACTTGAAAGCAAGCCCAAATAAGCCACTACATCTCAGTAAGCCCAAACAAATGCAACTATGAATATGAATGTCTATGAATATTTACAAGACGTTACAGGAAAATAAGCCCAAAGTCGCTTATAATAAGCAGACCTGGCAACACTGATTATGCCGCCTTAGGCTTCTACTGCACAAACGCCTGAGTCGCACAACACACACACACACACACACACACACACACACACACACACACACACACACACACACACACACACACACACACACACACACACACACACACACACACACACACACACACACATACTTTCAAATCAATGGCAGTTTAACTTGAAGGTCTAATATCATGTGCAAACATATGGTGGACATGGAACAATAACATCACAGACACAACTAAAGGTTTCACCGCACCCTGTTGTTCTCTGAACACAGCAGCCATGGGACCACGCAATAAACATCACTGGACTTTTACACAAGCGACGCCACGCGAAAACGCCTGCCTCGAGCAACAGCTGATTATTTAATGATGTTGCCTTATTTCCTTTACTTGCTGAGATATTGCGCTCCTTACCTTGCTTATTCAGTGTGTGTGTGTGTGTGTGTGTGTGTGGGGCACGCGCTGACAGATACAGAGATCTCCATATATGCCCATAAAAGGGACAAGGACTGACAGATAGCGATCTCCATAATGGCTATATCAGTTGGATCACTGGTGCAACGTAGCTGTGATGTGGACGCTAGATGTGATGTGAACGCTAGATGTGAGGCCCGCTTTCTACTCCTTCTAATCTACGACACCAATTAGCAGCCCCAACCTTGTGTGGAAAGTAACTATTGTGGCTTGACAGTGGCGCTAGGAGATAGGTCATGGGGACACTCGGTTAGGGTTCATCTTCCAGGGAGCATGCATGTGCAGAGCAAGTTTCATAGCAATCTGTCCATTAGACTTTGAGACATCTTAGCCACGTTTACATGGACACTTTTCTTCCAATCTGATTAAAATAAACCCGATTGAAGGTTTTGGATCAAGTGTTTACATTTCCCTGTATCCATTAGTAACAATATATTATAATAATACTAATAATAATAATTATAATATATATAATATATATTATATATAATACATATGCACATAGCCAGCCCTAGCCTATTAACAATAGGCCTACATATTCGCGCCAATAGACAAGTGCATTCACGATAATAACTAGCTCCATTAAGAACCTCTCACTCCGCTATACAGCTCTGAGATGAGGTTCTATGTCGAGGTCTCCCAGAATCGGTTGACGGCCGCAAAGGCTCCGTTGTTCACCCTTTTATCTACATCGTATCCAAAAACTAATGGTAGATTCCAGAGCGCACAGATGTTTAAGGTTTGGTCGGGCACAAAATATTTTAACATGGCCACAGGCTGACTAAATAAGCGATTTAAACGGGTAGTTTCGTCCCCGACCTAAAATATTTTGTGCCCGACCAAACCTTAAACATCCGTGTGCTTTGGAATTAGTTTTTGGATACGATGTAGATAAAAGGGTAAACAGCGGAGCCTTTGTGGCCGTTCAACCGATTCTGGGAGACCTCGACATAGAACCTCATCTCGGAGCCGTATAGTGTAGTTAACTAATATTTAGGCTACTTCTAAAATGGCCTATTTTCTTATATTCCCATACCCCAGTCCCATAGATTATCTGCAGAAGGATATAGGATATTGTGCTGGTGGCTTCTTAGGCTATTTATGATGGCATATCGTCCTGGGTTGTTCATTAGATCACAACAAAGAAGACATTTTCAAAAAGTTACTGGCCAGCTCAATAGACGGATTTCCGCGCGACGTCATCACAGAGCAGAATGCGCAATCTGCGCATGCCCGGGTGAAGGCGCGTTCGAAAATACAGCCCTGAGCGGCAGTGAGCGCACTGGCCAATACAAACTAATAGGCGAGTGTGCTCCGGTGCGTAATTTCCAAACGCACCCATAGGCTTCCCCCCGCAGCTGCGCGGTCATATTCCTCTCATGTTTACTAACAGGAAACCTCTCTATAGCAGACATACTGTAGGTCTACCCAGGGTGTGTGTGTGTGTGTGTGTGTGTGTGTGTGTGTGTGTGTGTGTGTGTGTGTGTGTGTGTGTGTGTGTGTGGGGTACTGTGGATGGTTGGTCAAAGACGCACGGGAAAGCAGTGGTGTAAAGTAACTAAGTACATTTACTCAAGTACTGTACTTTAGTACAAATCTGAGGAATCTTTAGTTTACTGGAGTATTTCCATTTTTCTATACTTTTACTTCTACTCCACTACATCTGATAGGCAAATTGTACTTTTACTCCACTACAATTATTTGAAAACTTTAGTTATAGTTACTTTGTAGATTTTGATTATTATTACAAAAGATACATTTATCACTTCAGCCCTATTTAAACTTTGGTTATTTGACCAAAGTTTCTACAAGCTCACAACGCATCGATGCAACGAGTTGTGAGCTTGTAGATCTGCTATTTTTAAAAGACTTTTACACATTTTAGACTGCATAACTAGTACTTTTACTTTTGGTATGTTAAGTATATTTATTTATATTTATTTCTGCATTGCACTATTGAAACTTTTACTTAAAGGGTTAGTTCAGATGTTTTGAGTATTTTCTGTAGGAAATACTTACCATTAATGTAGTGGTTGCAAAGGTATTAATTGATTGCCCGAGTCCCGTAGTCAGAGTTATGGTCCGTTTCTGATAAATATGAAGTAGTTCCGGTAGATTAGTAGATTTGGTGGGGGCCGCTCATTAAAAATAAATACATAAAAAAAACTAGCATCATTTGTATAGTTGACCTATTTCTACCATATAGAGCAGGTTTAGTTCAATTTCGACCCCTCTGTCACATGGTAATAATGTTTGTGTCCAGAATCACTGCGCCGCGGCAGCCTACTCGCGCACAAAATATATGACACAAACATTAGTACCATGTGACAGAGGGGTCGAAATTGAACTAAACCTGCTCTATATGGTAGAAATAGGTCAACAATACAAATGACGCTAGTTTTTTTAATGTATTTATTTTTAATGAGCGCCCCCCACCAAATCTACTAATCTACCGGAACTACATTCATATTTATCAGAAATGGACCATAACTCTGACCACGGGACTCGGGCAATCAATTAATACCTTTGCAACCACTACATTAATGGTAAGTATTTCCTACAGAAAATACTCAAAAAATCTGAACTAACCCTTTAAGTAAACAATTTGAGTACTTTTTGCACCACTGCAGGAAAGTATAGACAGGACAGGGTAATGCCAAGTCCAGTCGCGGACACGGTAGAATCGTATCGCATCCGCACGGCGCACACCTCTCTCTCTCTCTCTCTCTCTCTCTCTCTCTCTCTCTCCTCTGATTAATAACAACAGGTTTGCATGGCGACCGCACGCTTGATCTTGTTGTGTGCCTGACCTGGTGAGCGTGAACGCACTACGGGAATGTTCCGGATGTCCCGGACTTTATGACATTATATGAATAATGTCACATATTTATTTTGCATAAATGCGATAAAGTTGTCCTTTTGGAAATTAATGATCTTGGAAGCAAAACCTTTGCATGAGGTTGCAATCATTCCCAAAGTGATGTGGACTGGTTGAGGGATTTATGGCTCCAGATCAAGTCAAGTCAAAGCTCCAATTATGTGTGTTGCGACTCGCGATTATTATTTTATACAGACGTCAGACTCCGGAATATTGCCTTGTCTCCAATCCATGCAGCATTAACAAAAGCAGGGGCCAATCAACAAATATCTGATATACTGTAGATGCTATTAAAACGAAGAGGACGCATCAGAATCAAGGCAGTGCATTTTATCCCACAAATCATTTGACTGATAGAATCTATGCCCATGTATTCCATGAAGTAAAAACAATTACATCATGTCTCCCTTGGGTCCTCAGCAATTATGCATATGAGTTTCTAGTTGTTCGGCCGGACGGTTCTCAATCGAGACGGGAGTCATGGGACTCGCACAAGCGCACGCGGCGAGCACACACATGCGCTCACGTAGCCTACACATATATTCCGCGCATTTATAGATTGCCTATATATAATAGAAAAATTGCCTATATAAAATAAATAATGTAGTGAAACATCACAAATGTATAGTTGCAAAAATAAAAAAGTGCCCCAATAAATGGCCAGGAAGCATGCGCAGAAAGAACAGAATCAGATACTAATCAGGTTAAGGTGTATACATGGACGAAATGTCCTTTTGATCGGGTTGTAAAAAGGTCTAGACCACCCCTCTGCACCTGATTAGAATTTTAATCAGGTTGGGCTTGATCGGGTTTATTTAGGTGTATACATGGAGATTTTTAATCTGGTTTATTTTAAACCAGATTTATTCTTGTTTTAACCCGATTTAGAAAGGTCCATGTAAACGTGGCTGTGCCAGTGGCCTAAAGGTGGAGCATTTGGGCACCACTTGCCGGGTGCATTATAGACTATTTACTGTAACTGTTGGAAGAAGCTGCATGCAGTCATAGTTGGCACAGTGTCCAGTGGAAACGGCCATATGACCAGTGGCGTCGTTAGGCGGGGGCTTCGGTGGCTATAGCCACCAATGTTTTATCCAAAGCCACCAATAAAAAAAAATATTTATTTATTTATTTATTTTGAATTACATATCTATCACCCTAACCTAGCCCTAACACCGAAATAAAGTAACAAAAAACGGGGGGAAAAGTACCCAAATCCGCAAAAAAAGGGGAGGGGCACATGCTGCGCGCGCGTCACGGCGTGCATGTGCCCGTTGCCTGGGGGGCTAAGCCCCCAACCTAGTAGAGACCTAGCAACGCGTCTGCATATGACCAGAAACAATCATCCAGACTATGGATGTGCATACCTGCAATTTTTTTCTTTGAATGCGTTGTAATATTTATTTTTGTATAACTACCATAACCGTTATATCCTATTTCATTGTCTCCGCCAGGCCGAAGGCATGGGTTGAAACAAGTGTTTAAATCGTCAGCCTGTGGCCAGTCAACCCCTGTCCGCATGCGCATTACTGCTCCCGTAGGATTACATTGGGAAAACATGGCCACAGGCTGACATTTTAAGCGATTTAAACGCAAATTTCTTCATAGTCAGTTAGATTTTTCTAACTGACTAGAAGTTAAAACATCTGAGAGTAGTGCAGAAAACCTTTACTTTTTGGATACAATGTGCGGAAAAGGGTAAGAAATTTGCATAGTGGAAAATATTCAAAAATGTCCTGCTCAAACGACAGCGAGCTGCGTGGGACCTCGTCTCGGAGCGGTAGCGGTGGTCCCAAATGGGGTTACTGCTATAATACAAAACGCTACATCAGCCAAGACACACACACACGGGTGCATTTCGCCTTTCCGACATGTCGCCTTTCCAACGTGAACGAACCCTATACCTAACCCTAACCGCACGCGGAAGCCACTAGTCGGAGTGGCGAGATGTCGGAATGGAAGGAGCACCCCCACACACATACGCACACACACACAGAAGGAGGAGTTTCGTTCACGTGGTAGATCACAGAGGTTCCCATAGATTCTAGAACAACTAGGGGTCTATTTCACGAAAGCGGAATTAAATTATCCTGGTTTAAAAGGCAAATCCAGGTTTGACAAGTCTGCGCTGTTCAGCCTGGTTTATTCAGTTCCACGAACGCCAAGCCGGGCTGAGAAGGAGCGGTTTGTCGAGCCAGGATCGTTAAACCAGGCTGAATTTGAGTTCATGTATTCCTATAAAAGACCATGAAAGTCGATAGCAGAATCCTTGAACTTGACCAATCATGGATCCCAAAACCAGAGTGGCATTCTTCTCTGTGGCTGAACAGCAGCACTGCAGCAGCTCATGGAATCATACAAGTAAAATGTATAATAAGCAAGAAAGGAAACACGGCCGCAATAAATATAGATCCAGGGAGAAAGCCTGGCAAAGTATTGCCGACAAATTAAATGCACAAGTTGTAAAAAAAATATGCAATTAATTTAATTTTATCTACCTTACAATTGGAATCTACAGTCATGCGCGAGAACGGTTGTATGTATGTAAGTTGCATCAGTGTTGCCAGATTGCGCGCGAGCACCAAGCAACCAGCTTCATGCAAAAGCACCGCGCTGCGCACTGCGCATGCGTGGACGCACTTTCCCTAACCAATTACACGCCACTTCACGCTTACAACTCCTGGACATGGCAACCCCGCCCCCATCCAAATACTGTCTGTCTGACTCTTTGGGAGCGTTGAACGCAGCGAAGTTGAGCGAACGCCGTCTCGCTGGGCTGAGCGGGCTGCTTCATCAAAATGTGCCGCACATTCTGGTCCTGCAAGAGCCTGTGTGAATACATAGATAGATGAACGGGTGAAATGTGTCCGTCTCTCAGTTTGCTTTCGTTTTCGGTTTGCGTCTCGAAACACTGTTGCACTCGCTTTTGGTTTGCGTGTCGAAAACGAGAGCCTCGCGCCAGCGACTAGACGGAAGGGTCGCGTAGCGACCCGCACCTCTAGTTTATATACAAGTCCATAAATATATAATTCAGTTAGGCTTAAACATGAGGAGTTTAAGTGAATGTTGGAATTATAATTACTAGACCATACCCGCGTGGGGGGATATGCGCACATGATCTGGCAACCCGGGAGGCAGTTTGTCCCATAGCTGGGCAGCCGCAGCTATGGGACGACATTCTTTGACACAAAAACGCTAATAAGAAGCTGAGATTTGATGAAATTGAAAAACGGGCTTCACAGTTAAGTTCAGATGGTAATGGTCAATGGCTGTGTGCAAAATCAGAGCAATTGGTCCAGCCAGTGGGGAGAACCGGGTAGCTTCACCACCACCACCACTACAAACGCACGCACAGAGGTTACTAGAATTATAGTAGGATAAACACTTAGAATAATTTCTAATTTCTAAAATCAAAGATCTACAAGTGAAAAGCTTGCCTTTTGGCGGCGAGGGGTCCCCCGGTCCACGGAGGTCAATGGGGGTCCAGGGGTACACGGGGGGCCGGGGGTCAACGGGGGTACACGGGTCGACGGGGGGGCGGAGACCCCCGTGGACCCCCGGCCGCCATAAGACAAAAAACAAATCAGGCTTGTAGATCTTCGATTTTCGCATAAGAATTGAATAAGTATGGAAAAACTCATTGGTTTACGATTGGAGTCATTGGACTAACAGCTATTTCATAAAACTTGAAGAACAAGGCACTGGATTAATAAAGCTTGGCTGTTAGCCTGGTCCGGACCAGGCTAACTTCACAGCTAAATTGCCATGGTAACTAAGGCAGGATTGCTTCAATTTTCTTTCGTGAAACCGGATCATGGATAAACATATCCAGGTTTACGGGCTAAGTTAATCTGCCGAGCTAACGTGAAACCGATTCCTGGATAATTTAAACCAGGATAGCCGATTAAACCCGGTTTAAACCCGGTTTATCCCTAATCCAGGTTTCGTGAAATAGACCCCTGGTTCTCAACCTTCAGAATCAGTTTTATTATTGTCACATCAGAAGTAATAAAGTGGGTGAAATTTGTTTTCCTGCAAGTTCTATCGTTTTAGTATTTCCAGAGAAAAAAAAAGAAAAGGACCCCTAATTTGAACTGGGGACCCCCCACCCTGACAAGCACTTGAATGTGTGGGTCCTGACCCAAGTTGAGAGCCACTGCCATAAACACACACACACACACACACACACACACACACACACACACACACACACACACACACACACACACACACACACACACACTTTGTCGTTGATATTCAGCCGGTATTAAGGTTTGATTGATTGCGTTCTAAAGACGTCGGTTAATAACATGGTGTAAAATGATCATGAGGTTCCACAACACATTACAACAACAACAACAACAACAACAACAACAACAACAACACATCTGCTCTTACAAAGCCTTGGATGAAGACGGTCATATATATAGCTCTTTCTTGATAGGACTAGCGTTAGCAGCTATGCTAACACTAGCGTTAGCAACTATGCTAACACTAGCGTTTGATTGATTGATGTACTTTATTTAGTAAGACATGAGAACAACAGTACATGGAAGTACAAATTCACAATACAAGGTCTACTAAACTGGAAGACTCATAAAAGCACAGAGCTTGTTTCAAATGAGTTCCCCATGCACACAAATCATGATGACATATAAGAGACAGACAGATATACACAACTACTATAGAATGTCATACAATCAGTTTACAGGTTACTGGTATGAAGAGTGAGAAATATGTACAAAAGGAGAAGGAGAGAGGGGGGGGGGGTAGGTTAGGTTAGGACTTAGACAGGGGCCATTTTCCAATTGCAGCCTCCTGAAGGTGTATCTTTAGGGCTGTTTTGAAAGAGAGTAGGGTTTTACACTCCTTTACTCCTTTTGGTAGGGCGTTCCACATTTTTGATGAATAGCATGAGAACGAGTTACTTCCCTTTGTTGAGCCAAAAAAGGGTTGGACAAGGTTTGTGGAGCTTCCTCTGATATTGTGATCGTGGACATCATTAACTAACACTAGCGTTAGCAGCTATGCTAACACTAGCGTTAGCAGCTATGCTAACACTAGCGTTAGCAGCTATGCTAACACTAGCCCAGAAACATGACTGTCAGCTTAACGAGCGTCATGTGAACCATGGCTATGCTAACACACTCTCCTAAGACCTATTGTTATCTTATCTTATTGTGTGAGCTACAATATAAACGTTGTTATTAAGTGACACAAGAGGAATCTGACCTGAAATAAGGAGAACGTTCAACTATGAACGCAGCTGCTGCCGTGGGAGACTGCAGTGTTGCCATGACTTGTCACATTGTGTGAGAGAAATAAGCAACTGGTCTGGGAAAACAAAACCAAAAGAAGTGACTACAAATTCTAAAATTTACGGCAAAATGCAGCACAAATCCAGCACTAAAGAATGACACAATTTGTATTCATATTTTCATCATATGGGGTGCTAACTTCACTGAGGTGTACTACAAACATAGCTTAGTAATTTTGTACATAATGGTATATTGTTTTTTCCCTCTGTATTCTTATGTTGATTTTTGAACTGTTTGGTTGCTACTATATATGTCTATGAAATTAATTCAAGGACCCCAATGGAAACAAGCCCGCAAGGACTTTTTTGGCCGGACCTTTTAGACAAAAGCATTATAAATGTAACTGTGTGTTTTACATTCTTTTGCCTAATAAAAATGTCAATCAATCAATCAAGTATGCCTAGCTTGAAAATAGCCGGTCTACAAGCTCACAAGGCATCGCAATGAGTTGTGGGTTGTAGATCTGCTATTTTCAAAAAATCTTGAAATAAAAGGTTTTTATTTTTAATTCTAACAACACAAATCACGGGCAAAAAACAGATGGGGGGGTTTGGGGACAAATACATTTTAATTTGGGGGTCCATCACATGAAAGTATTTGAGAACTACTCGTTAAAATAATTTAGAAAATGTGTGAAACAAGTCCAAATAATCAACTACACTTTAGAAACAAGGCCAAAAAAAAACGCAACTCGCAACTTCACAGAAGAATAAGCCCAAAGTCGCTTATAAAAAGCGGACATGGCAACACTGACTGCTGCCCATTGTCTGGCCTAACACCCTGCAGGGGTTTCTAAACTTTTTCAGCTCGAGACCTGGAAGAGAAATTACATTTAGTGTCTCCCCACTGGGGCCACAAACAACAATACACAAGAACAAAGCTCTATTTGCTCTATTATTCAGTGGTGTAAAGTAACTAAATACATGTACTCAAGTACAATTTTGAGGTATTTTTTACTTTACTGGAGTATTATTTCCAGTTCTCAGTAGTTTTACTTCTACTCCACTACATCTCAGAGGCAAATATATTGTACTTTTACTCCACTACAATTATTTTCAAACTTTAGTTACTAGTTACATTCTTTGTAGATTTTGATCATTTAAAAAACATAGGGGTACATTAACCACTTATATACATTTCGGCCATTTGAAAATAGCAGATCAACAAGCTCACATTGCGTTGCGATGCCATATGTTGTGAGCATGCTATTTCAAAAGATTTTCATACATTTTATACATTTGAAAACTTGTGAAATGGGACACTCTGCATAATGATCATTATGCAGAGAGTACCGAAAGTAGCCTGCTCGAGCAGGCTACTTTCGGTATTTTAAGTACATTTTCATACCAATACCTTTGTACTTTTATTCAAGATTTTTTTGAATTCCAGACTTTTACTTGTAACCAAGTATTTCTACCTTGCAATATTGATACTTTTACTTAAGTATAACATGTGAGTACTTCTTCCATCACTGCTATTATTGTACAAGTTCATCATTTGTTGTTTTCAGGAAAGGGAAGGACAGAGTAGCCTTGATAAGAGTAAGCTGCGTTCACAAAAGAAACCGAACAATGAATCAGCTTATATTTTCAATGTTATCTCTATGCAAATCAGCTTTTTAAATGTTTTGATGAGCTTTTAAAAGCTTAAATAGAAAAGCGTGCTTTTTTGAGAAAGAACCCAGAGAACCAAGACCTCATCCTTGAAGCTGCTTTTTGTTTGTGTTCAGCTTCCTTTGGTGTGAACGCAGCATTAGACTGTCAACATATTATGACCAGTTTGAGGCTAGATAGAGAAGAGCAAGGAAACGACAGGAACAGGTCACCGTCATATAATCAAATGATAATAATCACAGATGGACATAACTACCATCCACACATCCTTGGTACAAATGTGTACATTTTAAGGTGATGTGTGAGAATGCAAGCCTGTCTGATATGTATTTGCCACGAGAGCAAAGAGAAGCAAAGAGGGCATTTATTGTCATAAACCAACATTGTGTTGTTCATATTTAACCACCAGGTGTCACTCATCTCATTGAAGACCTAGCAAAATGTAGTTCTGGCTGTCCTCATAACACACAAACACACACACACACACACACACACACACACACACACACACACACACACACACACACACACACACAGTCATATTAATCCTGCAATTCCTATTATGTATATATGTGGAACGTTGTGAGCTTGTAGATCGGCTAATTGAACTATTTTAAAATGTTTTCTCAAAAGATATCGCCTTCAACATAAAGACCTGTCTGTCTCTCCTCAAAAGATCTACAGAGGGTAATACATGCATTAATTTATTCAATTATATTTTTGGGATGACGTCATTTCTGCTTCTATGATTCTCTCGGAGCCAAGGGATCAAGTTGGGGAAGAGCGCCCTCTACATAATATCAAAAAAGTATAATTTAAAGGATGTAGATCTGCATCAATGGCAGGGAATGTGTTGATTGATTGATTGAATGAATACTTTATTTAGAAGTGTGCAGAAAAAAGCACATGAAAGTATAGTTTGAATACAAGGTCAACTAAATAGGATTGAAAAACCCATGAAAGCCTAATGGCTTGTTTCAAATGGGGTCCTCATGTACTCATATCATAGTGTTAAATGACAGACAGATATACACATAGTAGTGTATATCTGTATGTCATTTAATGTCACAAAATGAAAAATAAGAAAAACGAAATAGTACAGTAAAAGGTTCGAGAAGAAAAAAGGCTACATCAGCTACAATATTCACCATTTATTTGTTTACAAACATTTCATTTTCTTTCCTTTATTGCAGGTTCGTATATTACATGTTATTGATTTCATTTAATTATCTTACAAGTTCTCTTTACTTGTTTAATTCATCCTGCATCATTTTTATTTGTTTTAATTACATATACAAATAGAAATTAATAATACAAAAAAAATAAAAAGGGGAGGTGGAATAAAGAAGGTAAAATAAGAGAGAAAAAAGAAAACAAAAGAAAGGGGGGGTAGAGATTGCTTTCCTGTATTTCTGAGTCCCATTTACTCCAGTTTCTTTCAAATTCATCTTCACGGTTTCTCATTTTTTAAGTAATTCTTTCCATCTCTTTAATCTCTTCACATGGGCCTGGTCTTCAAGATACACCACAACATTGGGATCCCCCTGTATTTGTCAAAATACTTCCAAAATGTTAATGAAGTCCATGATCATAACACCAGAGGCATCTCCACTAATCATGTTCAACCCAGATTTGGCTCAACAAAGGGAATGAAATCGTTCTCATGCTATTCATCAAAAATGTGGAATGCCCTACCAAAAGGAGTAAAGGAGTGTAAAACCCTACTCACTTTCAAAACTGCCCTAAAGATACACCTTCAGGAGGCTGCAATTGATAAATGGCCCCTGTCCAAGTCCTAACCTGCCCCACCCCCTACCCCCCCCTCTCTTTCTTCTTTTGTACATATTTTTCACTTTTCATACCAGTAACCTGTAAATTGATTGTATGACATTCTATAGTAGTATTCCATGTACTGTTGTTCTCATGTCTTACTAAATAAAGTACATCAATTAATTCGACTTCCAATTATTAATAGATGGTGGGTTTACGGCAGCGATACGTAATATTGTATACAGATATTTATCCCTGTATATTTCTAATGGAATAATACCTAATCAAATATTGATTGGGTGTATGGGTTTCCTTAAGGAAAATGTATTGGTAATATTTATTTTCACTATCTCACAAAACCTTTTCAATTTTGGGCATAAATAATGTGCATAGAAAATGTGTGTATGATTGGCTTCCAGTTCTGCACATTTCCTCCAGCATTCAGCACTGCATCATGGTCTATATTTTGATAACATTTTGGTTGTTACAGAAATCCTCATATTAATTTTCCAAGCAAGGTCTTTCCAATACTTGGATTGTGTCGTCTTAAAAAGTCTTTTGCATTCTTCTTTCCAATAATCATCCAAAATTGTTATTGACAATTCTTTTTCCCATTTCTCTTTGGTATTATCCTCTTTTACCTTAATTTCTTGCAACATTTTATGAAGTTTTGATATTTTACTCTTTTCCCTATTTCTATTTTTGCTCACAAATTCCAACAGCCCATGCATTATCTGTCCCTGGTCTCTCTGCTGTTTACAAACAGTTAAAATACTAGCCGATCTACGTAGACACTTTATGTAATTGTGGAGATGTAGTTTACAGTGGAAAGGTTTCTCTCCAGTCTGGACACACTGGTGTCTGTCCAGGTCACCTGACCTACCACCTGATTCGGATGCTATCAATGCATTGAATGGGAGATTATCACGTTTTATCAGACCATTGAATGGGCTAAGTAGGCGACCTACTTACCTAGCCGCGATTTATCAGACCATTCATTGGGTGTTATCAAGACATACTGACCTACCGACGGAGATGACTTAAATAGTTCAGTTTCGGTTTTAGTTGTTTTGGTGTCGGACCATGACGGAGGCGCACAGTCTCAGGCGAGCTGGAGCCCCGCGGAAGGACCACCGAGGGAGCTAAAGCGACCGAGTTGCCGTCCTGAGCGGTGCGACGCTCGCCTGAGCCTACTCAGCGCCGTTGGAGTTATGTACCGATAGGCACAGAATCGTAAATATTGTTGTGGGGACTGCTCCGCCTCCTAAGTAGGTCAGTAGCTCCTGATTACGCCCAATGAATGGTCTGACAAGTCGCGGTAGGTCCGTGTATCGCCTACTCCTCACCTACTCGCCCCATTCAATGGTCTGATAAAACGTGATAATCTCCCATTCAATGCATTGATAGCATTCGAAGCCGGTGGACCTACTGAAACTCCTATCACATTGTGTAGGGTGGAAAGGTTTCTCTCCAGTGTGGATAAGCTGATGTTTTTTCAGGTCACCTGGGGTATTGAAAGTGTTGTTACAATGTTTGCAGGGGGAAAGTTTTTTCTCTAGTATGGATACGCTGGTGTCTCTCGAGGGAACTTGACACATTGAAACTCTTGTCACAATGTTTACATTGGAAAGGTTTTCTCCACACATGGACACGCTGATGACGATTCAGGGCACTTGACCAACTGAAACATTTGTCACACCGATTACATTGAAAAGGTTTTTCTCCAGTGTGGATACGCTTGTGTCTCTTCAAGTAAGATGGCATAATGAAACTCTTGTTACAATGTTCACAGTGGAAAGGTTTTTCTTCAATGTGGATACGCTTATGTATCTTCAAGTAAGATGGCGTAATGAAACTCTTGTTACAATGTTCACAGTGGAAAGGTTTTTCTTCAGTGTGGATACGCTTATGTCTCTTCAGTTTAGATGGCGTAATGAAACTCTTGTTACAATGTTCACAGTGGAAAGGTTTTTCTCCAGTGTGGATATATTGGTGTCTCTTCAAGGTTTCAGACCGTGTGAAACTATTGTCGCAATGTTCACAGTGGAATTTTTTTTCTTCAATGTGGATACGCTTATGTATCTTCAGGACAGATGGCAAAAAGAAACTCTTGTTACAATGTTTACAGTGGAAACATTTTTCTCCAGTGTGGACATACTGGTGTCTCTTCAAGTTTTCAGACCGTGTGAAACTATTGTCGCAATGTTCACAGTGAAAAGGTTTTTCTCCAGTGTGGACACCCGCAAATGTCTCCCCCCAATCATCACTGACTTCAGTGTCAGATTCAAGCTTAACTTCAACTTCAGAGCAGTGTGAAGTGATGTCTTCATCAACTTCAGCTTTCACTGCTAGTAATGTCAACATTGACCCAACAGGGTCCTCTGGTCTTTGAAGTAGCTCTTCCTGTTCCTCTTTAATCTTTGGAGGCTCTGGTTCCTCCTGGAGCAGACTGGGGCTCCTCTCCTGCTCAGGAGAAACCTCCTCTTTATACACAACCATGTGCAGGATGGCTAGGAGCAGAAAAATAACATGATAGTCAACACTGGATTACTAAAATGTAAATCTATTTTTCTATCTTCCATATTCCATGTACAAAGCTATTATCTACTAAGACTGACCAAACAGTTACTAAATAAGAATCCGTCTGTGTCTGGGGCTAATTTAACAAACCACTGTACCGATCAGCGCCAAATGTCTTTTGTATGCTGCCAGTAGGCCAAGAACATCTAATAATCTGTAAGAGACTGAAACATGACCATGACTTGCAGCAAAATTTACTAAAGTGCAGCCTGTAAGCTTTCTAGTGAAGTGCCATGCACTGGAATCAGGAAATAGTTGAAGAAGATATACTTATTTGAATGTTGTTGACCACTTAAAGACCAGCTGAAATGGCTTTTTGCAACCATATTTTAACCTAATTTCCAGTGAAACAGGCTGGGTGACTCTGAGGCAATCACAACTGAGTTTTCCAGCTCAATGTTTACAACAGTCACACAGCGTACATAATGTGATTTAAAGTATGTGATCTAAACGTTACGTTGTACACTGTCAGTGCAACAAGGCAGTGCCGAATCAAGTGTATGTTACTGCCCTATTTCTCACCTCAAATGTTTTTGGAAACCAAAAATGTACAATGTGGTGCAGTTTTTCTTTTGTATTGCATATGTAATGATGCCTATGCATATTGATTGAGTCATTGATTGATTGATTGAATACTTTATTAGTCAAAAATGTGAATAGCACAGAGGTACAGTAAAAAAGGATAACACAAAAAGTCTGATAATATCCGGATATTATAATCGTCACAGTTTTTGCAAAGATTATCATATAGTTAAAACACATACTGAGGTGTGGGTGGTCTTCAGGTTCCTCCTGTTTAATAGAAATGTCCCTGGCTGAGTCTGGAGAGTTCATCTTCACCTGCAGTCTGGACTCCACACACTGGGTCTGAAATGAACAAATTGAATAATGACTTTAATACCAAAAAACAAACAATGATATGATGAAAGGATGTCCTTTTCGGGGGAGAAAAACAAAAGAATGATGTAATGATATGATGAAATGATGTTCTTACGTCTAATGTGCTGAAATAGCTAAATAAAAACAAAGTTTAAAACAAACAAAATAATTACTGGAGATCCAGCAGTGGTGTCAAAAATAACGATTTGAAGTCAACTTTCCAAAATATGAATCTTGGGTTCAAAGATCGTGGGATTTATATATTAGAGAAGCAATCACACTTAATTTAAGATTACACAAGGAAATACATTTATCAAAAGATGGACTCCTGCAATGCAAACAATGGTCTTAAGTAAATAAGGTGTAAGTAGCCCATCTGTTCTTAATGTTTTCTGCTGCCATGCATCCCATCTTGCTACAATAATTGAGGCCCGGTCCGGCAGTCCTTAAATTGTCACTTCACTATCATCTGGGGACCCCCCAAAATCATATGGAGAACCCACAAGTTGAGAACCACTGCCATAGAGAACACACACACACACACACACACACACACACACACACACACACACACACACACACACACACACACACACACACACACACACACACACACACACACACACACACACACACACACACACTTTCTCTTTGGTATTCTGCCCGGTATTAAGGGTTGATTGGTTGATTGATTGAATACTTTAAAAGGCACAGGAAAGTACAGTTCAATACAAGGTCTGGATTTAAAACCCAAGAAAGCCTATGGCTTGTTTCCATTGGGGTCCTTTGTACTCAATTCATGGAGGTTAGCCTCCTCTACTTTTAGCATTAAGCTCCCCTTCTGTAAATGTGAATAGATGCATGCATTCTAAATTAGCCGTCGGTTAACAACATGGTGTAAAATGATCATGAGGTTCCACAACACATTCCAACATCAACAACAACAACAACAACAACACATCTGCTCTTGCAAAGCCTTGGATGAAGACTAGCTGTAGTATACAACCCTCGTAGACGTATTTATGATTCTGACGTTTTCAATCTACGAGAGTTGTAGGGTTCACGCCCCATGGAGACATGGACTTTCTGCACTATGCTCCGCAAAGTACTCCAAACGTGTACACATTGAAAATGAAGGTGCTTACCCCAAAGCCCCAAATATTAACTACTTCTACGGGGTAGTAGTTTAATGTAATAATCCATATCTTTCAATAAAGAAGTGTTTTATTGCCCCCCCGTAGAAGTAGTTAACATTTGGGGCTTTGGGGTAAGCACCTTTATTTTCAATGTGTACATGTTTGGAGTACTTTGCGGGGCATAGTGCGTGCAGAAAGTCCATGTCTCCATGGGGCGTGAACCCTACAACTCTCGTAGATTGAAAACGTCAGAATCATAAATACGTCTACGAGGGTTGTATTCTACAGCTAGATGAAGACGGTCCTATAGACAGGTTTCCTGTTAGTACACATGAGAGGATATGACCGCGCAGAGGAGGGGGAAGCCTGATTGATTGATTGATGTACTTTATTTAGTAAGACATGAGAACAACAGTACATGGAAGTACAATATCACAATACAAGGTCTACTAAACTGGAAGACTCATTAAAGCACTGAGCTTGTTTCAAATGAGTTCCCCACGCACACAAATCATGATGACATAGCCTATAAGAGACAGACAGATATACACAACTACTATAGAATGTCATACAATCAGTTTACAGGTTACTGGTATGAAGAGTGAGAAATATGTACAAAAGGAGAAGGAGAGAGGGGGGGGGGTAGGGGGGTAGGTTAGGTTAGGACTTAGACAGGGGCCATTTTCCAATTGCAGCCTCCTGAAGGTGTATCTTTAGGGCTGTTTTGAAAGAGAGTAGGGTTTTACACTCCTTTACTCCTTTTGGTAGGGCGTTCCACATTTTTGATGAATAGCATGAGAACGAGTTACTTCCCTTTGTTGAGCCAAAAAAGGGTTGGCCTATAGAGGGCGCCATTACCCGCAGCAGCTCTGGTCAAATGTCCATTCATAAAAGAAATGATCTTCACCGGGTTTAATGAAAGTAGATTAAATTATGCAGTTTGTAATACCTTGTTTACTCAATAAAAATGATTTGTCGGAAGTTGGATCTGTTTGTATATAATAGCAGCATTATGCCTATTATGCCTATAATAGCAGAATTATGGCTATCTAACTCCCGAACACAACAACAGAGTGAACGGCGCAACAATTCGTTTCCCCCGAGCATGTGCAGATTGCGCATTCTGCTCCGTGATGACGTCGCGCGGAAATCCGTCTATATATATATATATATATATATATATAGCTCTTGCTTGCTAGGACTAGCGTTAGCAGCTATGCTAACACTAGCGTTAGCAGCTATGCTAACACTAGCGTTAGCAGCTATGCTAACACTAGCGTTAGCAGCTATGCTAACACTAGCCCAGAAACATGACTGTCAGCTTAACGAGCGTCATGTGAACCATGGCTATGCTAACACACTCTCCTAAGACCTATTGTTATCTTATCTTATTGTGTGAGCTACAATATAAACGTTGTTATTAAGTGACACAAGAGGAATCTGACCTGAAATAAGGAGAACGTTCAACTATGAACGCAGCTGCTGCCGTGGGAGACTGCAGTGTTGCCATGACTTGTCACATTGTGTGAGAGAAATAAGCAACTGGTCTGGGAAAACAAAACCAAAAGAAGTGACTACAAATTCTAAAATTTACGGCAAAATGCAGCACAAATCCAGCACTAAAGAATGACACAATTTGTATTCATATTTTCATCATATGGGGTGCTAACTTCACTGAGGTGTACTACAAACATAGCTTAGTAATTTTGTACATAATGGTATATTGTTTTTTCCCTCTGTATTCTTATGTTGATTTTTGAACTGTTTGGTTGCTACTATATATGTCTATGAAATTAATTCAAGGACCCCAATGGAAACAAGCCCGCAAGGACTTTTTTGGCCGGACCTTTTAGACAAAAGCATTATAAATGTAACTGTGTGTTTTACATTCTTTTGCCTAATAAAAATGTCAATCAATCAATCAAGTATGCCTAGCTTGAAAATAGCCGGTCTACAAGCTCACAAGGCATCGCAATGAGTTGTGGGTTGTAGATCTGCTATTTTCAAAAAATCTTGAAATAAAAGGTTTTTATTTTTAATTCTAACAACACAAATCACGGGCAAAAAACAGATGGGGGGGTTTGGGGACAAATACATTTTAATTTGGGGGTCCATCACATGAAAGTATTTGAGAACTACTCGTTAAAATAATTTAGAAAATGTGTGAAACAAGTCCAAATAATCAACTACACTTTAGAAACAAGGCCAAAAAAAAACGCAACTCGCAACTTCACAGAAGAATAAGCCCAAAGTCGCTTATAAAAAGCGGACATGGCAACACTGACTGCTGCCCATTGTCTGGCCTAACACCCTGCAGGGGTTTCTAAACTTTTTCAGCTCGAGACCTGGAAGAGAAATTACATTTAGTGTCTCCCCACTGGGGCCACAAACAACAATACACAAGAACAAAGCTCTATTTGCTCTATTATTCAGTGGTGTAAAGTAACTAAATACATGTACTCAAGTACAATTTTGAGGTATTTTTTACTTTACTGGAGTATTATTTCCAGTTCTCAGTAGTTTTACTTCTACTCCACTACATCTCAGAGGCAAATATATTGTACTTTTACTCCACTACAATTATTTTCAAACTTTAGTTACTAGTT
Organism: Gymnoscopelus microlampas; assembly: GCF_963454915.1. NCBI lineage: Eukaryota > Metazoa > Chordata > Actinopteri > Myctophiformes > Myctophidae > Gymnoscopelus > Gymnoscopelus microlampas. Next base: position 1,503,617 of record NC_139943.1, read on the forward strand.
ACATTCTTTGTAGATTTTGATCATTTAAAAAACATAGGGGTACATTAACCACTTATATACATTTCGGCCATTTGAAAATAGCAGATCAACTCAATTCAATTCAATTCAATTTTATTAAAGTGTCAAATCACAACAAGTTGTCTCAAGACACTTTACATGTAGAGAAGAGACCCAACATCCCACCCTGAGCAAGCAATTTTGCGACAGTGGCAACGAAAAACTCCCTCTTAATTCAACAGGAAGAAACGTCAGGCAGACCCTAGGCTCTAGGGCGGGGGCCTTCTGCCTCGACCGTGTTGGGGGAAAGAAGAGAGAGAGAAAGGGAGAGACAGAGGAGAGACAGAAAGAGATACAGTGCAAGCAGTAACAATAACAACAATAGCAAATATAATAGTGTAAGATACTAGCATATGATAGTATAATATAGTACAGCAATAGTGTGTATGCAGTATATAATGGAATAATATAAAAATGTTTAAGATAATATAATATGCGGTATAGTGTAGTGTAGTAGAAGTCCACGGTCGTGTCCAGGTCGTGCTCCATGGAGAGAGGCCCGGTCCGGTCCGCAGTCACAGTCTTGAGCCGCAGCTGGGGGTCCGTAGTAACAGTCCATAGACTCCATGGAGAGGCCCAGGCCCGGTCCGCAGTCACAGTCTTGAGCCGCAGCTGGGGGTCCATAGTAATAGTCCATGGACCTGCGACGTGGGTGGTAGAAGAAACTCCGGGGAACGAGTCCCCGGTTGTAGAATTAGTGGCAGGCCTTACTAGAGCGTGAATCCGTACAGGGTTAATTACGATTGTACCAATGGGACACAAACCCACACAACCAAAGGGAGGACGGGAAGAGAGAGGACGAGGGGAGAGAAGCTCACATTGCGTTGCGATGCCATATGTTGTGAGCATGCTATTTCAAAAGATTTTCATACATTTTATACATTTGAAAACTTGTGAAATGGGACACTCTGCATAATGATCATTATGCAGAGAGTACCGAAAGTAGCCTGCTCGAGCAGGCTACTTTCGGTATTTTAAGTACATTTTCATACCAATACCTTTGTACTTTTATTCAAGATTTTTTTGAATTCCAGACTTTTACTTGTAACCAAGTATTTCTACCTTGCAATATTGATACTTTTACTTAAGTATAACATGTGAGTACTTCTTCCATCACTGCTATTATTGTACAAGTTCATCATTTGTTGTTTTCAGGAAAGGGAAGGACAGAGTAGCCTTGATAAGAGTAAGCTGCGTTCACAAAAGAAACCGAACAATGAATCAGCTTATATTTTCAATGTTATCTCTATGCAAATCAGCTTTTTAAATGTTTTGATGAGCTTTTAAAAGCTTAAATAGAAAAGCGTGCTTTTTTGAGAAAGAACCCAGAGAACCAAGACCTCATCCTTGAAGCTGCTTTTTGTTTGTGTTCAGCTTCCTTTGGTGTGAACGCAGCATTAGACTGTCAACATATTATGACCAGTTTGAGGCTAGATAGAGAAGAGCAAGGAAACGACAGGAACAGGTCACCGTCATATAATCAAATGATAATAATCACAGATGGACATAACTACCATCAACACATCCTTGGTACAAATGTGTACATTTTAAGGTGATGTGTGAGAATGCAAGCCTGTCTGATATGTATTTGCCACGAGAGCAAAGAGAAGCAAAGAGGGCATTTATTGTCATAAACCAACATTGTGTTGTTCATATTTAACCACCAGGTGTCACTCATCTCATTGAAGACCTAGCAAAATGTAGTTCTGGCTGTCCTCATAACACACAAACACACACACACACACACACACACACACACACACACACACACACACACACACACAGTCATATTAATCCTGCAATTCCTATTATGTATATATGTGGAACGTTGTGAGCTTGTAGATCGGCTAATTGAACTATTTTAAAATGTTTTCTCAAAAGATATCGCCTTCAACATAAAGACCTGTCTGTCTCTCCTCAAAAGATCTACAGAGGGTAATACATGCATTAATTTATTCAATTATATTTTTGGGATGACGTCATTTCTGCTTCTATGATTCTCTCGGAGCCAAGGGATCAAGTTGGGGAAGAGCGCCCTCTACATAATATCAAAAAAGTATAATTTAAAGGATGTAGATCTGCATCAATGGCAGGGAATGTGTTGATTGATTGATTGAATGAATACTTTATTTAGAAGTGTGCAGAAAAAAGCACATGAAAGTATAGTTTGAATACAAGGTCAACTAAATAGGATTGAAAAACCCATGAAAGCCTAATGGCTTGTTTCAAATGGGGTCCTCATGTACTCATATCATAGTGTTAAATGACAGACAGATATACACATAGTAGTGTATATCTGTATGTCATTTAATGTCACAAAATGAAAAATAAGAAAAACGAAATAGTACAGTAAAAGGTTCGAGAAGAAAAAAGGCTACATCAGCTACAATATTCACCATTTATTTGTTTACAAACATTTCATTTTCTTTCCTTTATTGCAGGTTCGTATATTACATGTTATTGATTTCATTTAATTATCTTACAAGTTCTCTTTACTTGTTTAATTCATCCTGCATCATTTTTATTTGTTTTAATTACATATACAAATAGAAATTAATAATACAAAAAAAATAAAAAGGGGAGGTGGAATAAAGAAGGTAAAATAAGAGAGAAAAAAGAAAACAAAAGAAAGGGGGGGTAGAGATTGCTTTCCTGTATTTCTGAGTCCCATTTACTCCAGTTTCTTTCAAATTCATCTTCACGGTTTCTCATTTTTTAAGTAATTCTTTCCATCTCTTTAATCTCTTCACATGGGCCTGGTCTTCAAGATACACCACAACATTGGGATCCCCCTGTATTTGTCAAAATACTTCCAAAATGTTAATGAAGTCCATGATCATAACACCAGAGGCATCTCCACTAATCATGTTCAACCCAGATTTGGCTCAACAAAGGGAATGAAATCGTTCTCATGCTATTCATCAAAAATGTGGAATGCCCTACCAAAAGGAGTAAAGGAGTGTAAAACCCTACTCACTTTCAAAACTGCCCTAAAGATACACCTTCAGGAGGCTGCAATTGATAAATGGCCCCTGTCCAAGTCCTAACCTGCCCCACCCCCTACCCCCCCCCTCTCTTTCTTCTTTTGTACATATTTTTCACTTTTCATACCAGTAACCTGTAAATTGATTGTATGACATTCTATAGTAGTATTCCATGTACTGTTGTTCTCATGTCTTACTAAATAAAGTACATCAATTAATTCGACTTCCAATTATTAATAGATGGTGGGTTTACGGCAGCGATACGTAATATTGTATACAGATATTTATCCCTGTATATTTCTAATGGAATAATACCTAATCAAATATTGATTGGGTGTATGGGTTTCCTTAAGGAAAATGTATTGGTAATATTTATTTTCACTATCTCACAAAACCTTTTCAATTTTGGGCATAAATAATGTGCATAGAAAATGTGTGTATGATTGGCTTCCAGTTCTGCACATTTCCTCCAGCATTCAGCACTGCATCATGGTCTATATTTTGATAACATTTTGGTTGTTACAGAAATCCTCATATTAATTTTCCAAGCAAGGTCTTTCCAATACTTGGATTGTGTCGTCTTAAAAAGTCTTTTGCATTCTTCTTTCCAATAATCATCCAAAATTGTTATTGACAATTCTTTTTCCCATTTCTCTTTGGTATTATCCTCTTTTACCTTAATTTCTTGCAACATTTTATGAAGTTTTGATATTTTACTCTTTTCCCTATTTCTATTTTTGCTCACAAATTCCAACAGCCCATGCATTATCTGTCCCTGGTCTCTCTGCTGTTTACAAACAGTTAAAATACTAGCCGATCTACGTAGACACTTTATGTAATTGTGGAGATGTAGTTTACAGTGGAAAGGTTTCTCTCCAGTCTGGACACACTGGTGTCTGTCCAGGTCACCTGACCTACCACCTGATTCGGATGCTATCAATGCATTGAATGGGAGATTATCACGTTTTATCAGACCATTGAATGGGCTAAGTAGGCGACCTACTTACCTAGCCGCGATTTATCAGACCATTCATTGGGTGTTATCAAGACATACTGACCTACCGACGGAGATGACTTAAATAGTTCAGTTTCGGTTTTAGTTGTTTTGGTGTCGGACCATGACGGAGGCGCACAGTCTCAGGCGAGCTGGAGCCCCGCGGAAGGACCACCGAGGGAGCTAAAGCGACCGAGTTGCCGTCCTGAGCGGTGCGACGCTCGCCTGAGCCTACTCAGCGCCGTTGGAGTTATGTACCGATAGGCACAGAATCGTAAATATTGTTGTGGGGACTGCTCCGCCTCCTAAGTAGGTCAGTAGCTCCTGATTACGCCCAATGAATGGTCTGACAAGTCGCGGTAGGTCCGTGTATCGCCTACTCCTCACCTACTCGCCCCATTCAATGGTCTGATAAAACGTGATAATCTCCCATTCAATGCATTGATAGCATTCGAAGCCGGTGGACCTACTGAAACTCCTATCACATTGTGTAGGGTGGAAAGGTTTCTCTCCAGTGTGGATAAGCTGATGTTTTTTCAGGTCACCTGGGGTATTGAAAGTGTTGTTACAATGTTTGCAGGGGGAAAGTTTTTTCTCTAGTATGGATACGCTGGTGTCTCTCGAGGGAACTTGACACATTGAAACTCTTGTCACAATGTTTACATTGGAAAGGTTTTCTCCACACATGGACACGCTGATGACGATTCAGGGCACTTGACCAACTGAAACATTTGTCACACCGATTACATTGAAAAGGTTTTTCTCCAGTGTGGATACGCTTGTGTCTCTTCAAGTAAGATGGCATAATGAAACTCTTGTTACAATGTTCACAGTGGAAAGGTTTTTCTTCAATGTGGATACGCTTATGTATCTTCAAGTAAGATGGCGTAATGAAACTCTTGTTACAATGTTCACAGTGGAAAGGTTTTTCTTCAGTGTGGATACGCTTATGTCTCTTCAGTTTAGATGGCGTAATGAAACTCTTGTTACAATGTTCACAGTGGAAAGGTTTTTCTCCAGTGTGGATATATTGGTGTCTCTTCAAGGTTTCAGACCGTGTGAAACTATTGTCGCAATGTTCACAGTGGAATTTTTTTTCTTCAATGTGGATACGCTTATGTATCTTCAGGACAGATGGCAAAAAGAAACTCTTGTTACAATGTTTACAGTGGAAACATTTTTCTCCAGTGTGGACATACTGGTGTCTCTTCAAGTTTTCAGACCGTGTGAAACTATTGTCGCAATGTTCACAGTGAAAAGGTTTTTCTCCAGTGTGGACACCCGCAAATGTCTCCCCCCAATCATCACTGACTTCAGTGTCAGATTCAAGCTTAACTTCAACTTCAGAGCAGTGTGAAGTGATGTCTTCATCAACTTCAGCTTTCACTGCTAGTAATGTCAACATTGACCCAACAGGGTCCTCTGGTCTTTGAAGTAGCTCTTCCTGTTCCTCTTTAATCTTTGGAGGCTCTGGTTCCTCCTGGAGCAGACTGGGGCTCCTCTCCTGCTCAGGAGAAACCTCCTCTTTATACACAACCATGTGCAGGATGGCTAGGAGCAGAAAAATAACATGATAGTCAACACTGGATTACTAAAATGTAAATCTATTTTTCTATCTTCCATATTCCATGTACAAAGCTATTATCTACTAAGACTGACCAAACAGTTACTAAATAAGAATCCGTCTGTGTCTGGGGCTAATTTAACAAACCACTGTACCGATCAGCGCCAAATGTCTTTTGTATGCTGCCAGTAGGCCAAGAACATCTAATAATCTGTAAGAGACTGAAACATGACCATGACTTGCAGCAAAATTTACTAAAGTGCAGCCTGTAAGCTTTCTAGTGAAGTGCCATGCACTGGAATCAGGAAATAGTTGAAGAAGATATACTTATTTGAATGTTGTTGACCACTTAAAGACCAGCTGAAATGGCTTTTTGCAACCATATTTTAACCTAATTTCCAGTGAAACAGGCTGGGTGACTCTGAGGCAATCACAACTGAGTTTTCCAGCTCAATGTTTACAACAGTCACACAGCGTACATAATGTGATTTAAAGTATGTGATCTAAACGTTACGTTGTACACTGTCAGTGCAACAAGGCAGTGCCGAATCAAGTGTATGTTACTGCCCTATTTCTCACCTCAAATGTTTTTGGAAACCAAAAATGTACAATGTGGTGCAGTTTTTCTTTTGTATTGCATATGTAATGATGCCTATGCATATTGATTGAGTCATTGATTGATTGATTGAATACTTTATTAGTCAAAAATGTGAATAGCACAGAGGTACAGTAAAAAAGGATAACACAAAAAGTCTGATAATATCCGGATATTATAATCGTCACAGTTTTTGCAAAGATTATCATATAGTTAAAACACATACTGAGGTGTGGGTGGTCTTCAGGTTCCTCCTGTTTAATAGAAATGTCCCTGGCTGAGTCTGGAGAGTTCATCTTCACCTGCAGTCTGGACTCCACACACTGGGTCTGAAATGAACAAATTGAATAATGACTTTAATACCAAAAAACAAACAATGATATGATGAAAGGATGTCCTTTTCGGGGGAGAAAAACAAAAGAATGATGTAATGATATGATGAAATGATGTTCTTACGTCTAATGTGCTGAAATAGCTAAATAAAAACAAAGTTTAAAACAAACAAAATAATTACTGGAGATCCAGCAGTGGTGTCAAAAATAACGATTTGAAGTCAACTTTCCAAAATATGAATCTTGGGTTCAAAGATCGTGGGATTTATATATTAGAGAAGCAATCACACTTAATTTAAGATTACACAAGGAAATACATTTATCAAAAGATGGACTCCTGCAATGCAAACAATGGTCTTAAGTAAATAAGGTGTAAGTAGCCCATCTGTTCTTAATGTTTTCTGCTGCCATGCATCCCATCTTGCTACAATAATTGAGGCCCGGTCCGGCAGTCCTTAAATTGTCACTTCACTATCATCTGGGGACCCCCCAAAATCATATGGAGAACCCACAAGTTGAGAACCACTGCCATAGAGAACACACACACACACACACACACACACACACACACACACACACACACACACACACACACACACACACACACACACACACACACACACACACACACACACACACACACACACACACTTTCTCTTTGGTATTCTGCCCGGTATTAAGGGTTGATTGGTTGATTGATTGAATACTTTAAAAGGCACAGGAAAGTACAGTTCAATACAAGGTCTGGATTTAAAACCCAAGAAAGCCTATGGCTTGTTTCCATTGGGGTCCTTTGTACTCAATTCATGGAGGTTAGCCTCCTCTACTTTTAGCATTAAGCTCCCCTTCTGTAAATGTGAATAGATGCATGCATTCTAAATTAGCCGTCGGTTAACAACATGGTGTAAAATGATCATGAGGTTCCACAACACATTCCAACATCAACAACAACAACAACAACAACACATCTGCTCTTGCAAAGCCTTGGATGAAGACTAGCTGTAGTATACAACCCTCGTAGACGTATTTATGATTCTGACGTTTTCAATCTACGAGAGTTGTAGGGTTCACGCCCCATGGAGACATGGACTTTCTGCACTATGCTCCGCAAAGTACTCCAAACGTGTACACATTGAAAATGAAGGTGCTTACCCCAAAGCCCCAAATATTAACTACTTCTACGGGGTAGTAGTTTAATGTAATAATCCATATCTTTCAATAAAGAAGTGTTTTATTGCCCCCCCGTAGAAGTAGTTAACATTTGGGGCTTTGGGGTAAGCACCTTTATTTTCAATGTGTACATGTTTGGAGTACTTTGCGGGGCATAGTGCGTGCAGAAAGTCCATGTCTCCATGGGGCGTGAACCCTACAACTCTCGTAGATTGAAAACGTCAGAATCATAAATACGTCTACGAGGGTTGTATTCTACAGCTAGATGAAGACGGTCCTATAGACAGGTTTCCTGTTAGTACACATGAGAGGATATGACCGCGCAGAGGAGGGGGAAGCCTGATTGATTGATTGATGTACTTTATTTAGTAAGACATGAGAACAACAGTACATGGAAGTACAATATCACAATACAAGGTCTACTAAACTGGAAGACTCATTAAAGCACTGAGCTTGTTTCAAATGAGTTCCCCACGCACACAAATCATGATGACATAGCCTATAAGAGACAGACAGATATACACAACTACTATAGAATGTCATACAATCAGTTTACAGGTTACTGGTATGAAGAGTGAGAAATATGTACAAAAGGAGAAGGAGAGAGGGGGGGGGGTAGGGGGGTAGGTTAGGTTAGGACTTAGACAGGGGCCATTTTCCAATTGCAGCCTCCTGAAGGTGTATCTTTAGGGCTGTTTTGAAAGAGAGTAGGGTTTTACACTCCTTTACTCCTTTTGGTAGGGCGTTCCACATTTTTGATGAATAGCATGAGAACGAGTTACTTCCCTTTGTTGAGCCAAAAAAGGGTTGGCCTATAGAGGGCGCCATTACCCGCAGCAGCTCTGGTCAAATGTCCATTCATAAAAGAAATGATCTTCACCGGGTTTAATGAAAGTAGATTAAATTATGCAGTTTGTAATACCTTGTTTACTCAATAAAAATGATTTGTCGGAAGTTGGATCTGTTTGTATATAATAGCAGCATTATGCCTATTATGCCTATAATAGCAGAATTATGGCTATCTAACTCCCGAACACAACAACAGAGTGAACGGCGCAACAATTCGTTTCCCCCGAGCATGTGCAGATTGCGCATTCTGCTCCGTGATGACGTCGCGCGGAAATCCGTCTATATATATATATATACCCTGCTGAAAAAAACAGCCTAGACCAGCCTAAGCTGGACCAGCTGGTTTTAGCTGGTCTTGGTGGTTGACCAGCCTAAGGTGTGTTTTCGCCAGTTTAAGCTGTGTTTTCACCAGCTTCAGGTGTGTTTTCGCCACCTTTTAGCTGGTCTTGGTGGTTGACCAGCTTAAGATGGTAGGTTTTGCTGGTTTAAGCTGGTAGCTGGTTTAAGCTGGTAGCTGGTTTAAGCTGGTAGCTGGTCTAAGCTGGTAGCTGGTATTTATGATGATTTTGCTGGTCAAGGCTGGTTTAAGCTGGGAGCTGGTATTCATGATGGTTTTAGCTGGTTTAGCTGGTAGGCAGCTGGTTTAAGCTGGTTTAAGCTGCTATCTGTTTTCTTTTTTATTTTATTCAGGTGTATTCTGGTATGCAGTGAACAACTTTGCTGGAGAGGATGCATGATCACGGTGAATTTCAGCCAGGTTCCCACAGCACGTGGTATATTAAAAAAACAGTAGCCTAAAATAGCCTATATAAAAGTGAGCAAAATCCACAAAGGAATAAATAATCATGTATCAATTTCATACATAACAATAATTTATTAAACACTTATTAAAAAACTAAAAAACAACATTCAAATAACAAATATGTAAATAAACAAATACATTCATAAACTTCAACCTGAGGAACACACACACACACACACACACACACACACACACACACACAAATTCAAATGACTGGAAAATAGTGAGAAAATATGAAAAATCGGACAGATCTGTCTTGATCACATGACTATGGAGATACTGTATACCGATTTGTGTGATGTTTGGAAAACATCTGCAAAAGTTGTAGTCAAAAATGTTTTTGCAAAAATCGGCTTGCTGGTGGCGCTATTACGCACACCCCCATATCACCCCCCATACACAGACACACAATTTCTTGTCCTTTCTATTGATGTCCTGGATTTTTTTCTGAAATGTATCATATCCCCATGGCCTTCTTCCTCTTTGTGAGATCTTCCCCATTAATGTTCTGTCCCTCCAGCCACCAATGGAAACAGTCTGAAAGAAAACAAACAAGAACCCCCACCAATAAAACAAATATAATTAGCTTAGACATGCATGGGGTGAGTTGTATGAATTGTGATGTTTTGAGAATAACTTAAAGTAACTTAAACTTCACCCATTTTCAACCTTATCTTCATATAACTGGTCCTCGCTAATGTTCATTATACAATGGCACCATTTCTGTCTACTCGTTCTGCCACTCATTGGTGGAATGTGGACAGTTCAGAAACCTGCCTACCAGTGACATCACCAATGGAAATTCCAAGCTAATAGAAAGTAGAAGCCATTGTTCTTGCATTAATAATTAACAAATAAAAAAGTTAAAAATGTTGATCAAAATGACCAAACCTGCCTACCGATGATGTCAAAGGTAGGCAGGTTTCTAAACTGTCCACGACCCATCAATGAAACACAGAGTGAGTAGACATAGATGGTGCCATCTTAAAATGTATATTAGTGAGGACCAATTATATGAAGATGAGTTGAAAGTGGGGTGAAGTGTTTTTTTAACCCCCTTTTTCAGTTATGGAAAAATGCATTTGAATGGAAAAGGTAGGTGGGTGGGCAGTGGGCAGGCAATAAGCCAGATGGCTACAATGGACAACAACAATTGGGGGAAAAAAGCTACCCCTGCCACACATGCACGTAGGGCTGCCACTACCAATTATTCTACACGATTATTCTATTGATTATTTTTTTGATCTACAAGCTCACAACGCGTCCAACAAGTTCCAAGCTTGTAGATCTGCAATTCTTTCAGCCCTAAAATGGATTATTTTATTACAATAGAGTATTTTCCTTTATGATTGATTAATAAGCTTAATAAGGCTTGCATAGTAAACTAATAACACTTGCATAATAAACTAATAATAGGCTTCTGTGCATGACTGTAGTTCTCTTTTCTCGAAGGTGACATTCCCATTTCCCGCTCAGTTTTTCATAGCTTCAGTTGATTGGCTTGGCAGGTTTCTGGTTGAAATTGATGCCACTGAGACAACCAAATGAAGGTATGAACAGTAACGCTAACAGGAATTCCACCTTCTGGAAAACTTAAAGAGAACTACAGTCATGCACAGAGCCAAAACAGCCCCCCCCACCGCTCAGTAAACATACCTCTGAGTCCTGGGGTCAGGGGGGTTTGGCCTCGCACTTGCTAGTGGGGCATTCTTTGTCTGTAAGGCTCATGGTCTTCAGGGTTCTTGTCCCCCAAATGGCAACAGCAAGCTCCTTCATGAACAGGGAGTCCTTGGTGTTTGCTGCCACCATCTTCCAGATCTCCTTTTGGAGCCACACACCAGAGCCAATATGGACCTGAAACAAGAAAACAAGACATGTTTTAGAAATTAAAACACATTTTACCATGACATTTCCCAGACTTTCATTTTGGACAAAAGCAGGCACACTTCAAACAGTTTACTGTAAAGAAATTACATTTTCATGTCAAGGACCCCCAAATGTGGACCCCATTTGGAAAAGAGTTGGTGCCATGGACCTCCAATAGAGAAGATGTTAATTGTTGGATTAGATTTAGTACAGAATTCTACAACTGTCTATACTGTAGGTGGGGAGAGTTAAAGTAATTATTATACAGTACAATGTCATTGGATTACATACTAGCTGGTAAAACAGTAGTGAAATAACCCTTTGCGCCTGGCATCCCTATTTTGTGCATGCCATACATCCACACGGCGTAGTGTCATCAGTGGGCCGTACCTACGGAGGCAGAGTCGCGCTCGGGGGAAAACACAAATTTCCCCCAGCTGGTATAGACAGAGGGATGTGGGGTTTTCAAACTCACATGCTGTAAAAGTATACCAATTTAAAAAGCAGGCGTCATGGCTTGCCAGATCACAGGCACAGAACCTTGTTGCCACTCGACAAGGAACGTTACATTAGCAAATTAAACAAGAGTCCGATTGGAATGTTGTCCTGACTGGACAGAGGATCCAACACAACACAATGGCCCGAGGTTATCTGATTTAATCGCCTGGTAAGAGACACTATTACATTTTCTATAGATATGATCAATTAAACTTATCATAATATCAAAAAGCAAAAGCCATTCATTCATCAATGAAGTTTATAGAACACGTTTTAGTGAATTCCTAGTACAGGAGACATCGACGCCATTACAGTTTGGAACGCAACATGCAGCGATTTACACACAAAACAAGCCAAACCCTAACCTATCCTCGTTTAAAAACCTACAGAAAACACAATTGTTAATCTGGCAATGAACACGGAGCTAAAGCAGTGTGTAAATCCTGCATGATATTAAATGACGCATGTCACCAAAGAGCTATATTGAGGCCCTTCCTCCAGTTTCTGTTTTGCAATCTCTAATTTGTTGCATCTTAAAGCATGAACAGGGTAGGAAAAATAAAAAAATAAAAACTGAATTGATGTATGCGTTAGTAGGATAACAGTTTAATAATGAACCTAGCATCTGTCCACTCCATATAACATGCTTTCTATATAATGTTTTTTTTAACATTTGTGGTCAAGATCTAAGTAAAAAAGAACATGAGAACAATTAACCAACATATAGATATATACAAAAAGAGAAGAGCAAACTCATGCAACTGTTTCGTTAAAATTAGTCATTGCTTACTTAGTTTTAAGATGCTGTAGGTCCAGCTCCAACTCTTTGGCCTTCGCCTGGGTACGACTGTACTTGACATTTCGTCGTGGATAGCTTGGGGTACAACAGCATCTCCACCATATTCAGACGAGTCAGAGTCTAAAGCTAGTGCAAGATATATTTTGGATAAAACAAGATATTTTTTGTTATAAAGTTAAAGTGGAATAAAATGTAATTTTATGCAATCTGTATCGTATAGTATATTAATACAATAACTTATACAATCTGTATGTTAGAGTATGTTAATACAAATAATACTATATAACTTATACAATTGGGGTGGTTGTATTTCGTCTCCCTGCTCTTCTATTGAGACATTTAGTGTCAAAGGTCATGTCTCACCTAGACACAGGATCTGACATGAATTTTGATCTGATGGTCAAGATTCAATGTATCACCTGAGCAAGCAGGCAGGCTCTATTAGCTCAATGGTAAAAGCTCAGGAAACCGGGTTCAAATCCGGGGGAGAAGAGGAAAGTTACATAGTGCAGCTTTAACCCATTAAGACCTGAGGCCGATTCTAAAAATGTTCTCTAAATCCTAAAAGTTTTAATAAAAATAAAAAGATTTGAGGTACAAATGTTCGCTTTAAAAAATATATATTCAAAGATTTTCAAAAATAGCAATCTACAAGCTCATAGCGTGCCACCGAGTGCCGCGCTATGAGCTTGTGGATCTGCTGTTTTTGAATGGCCAAAGAAATAAAACAAAATGACACAGATGCGTTCCCAGTCTTAATAAGCAGGGGTCTCTCGATCTCTTTAATAAGTAGACAATTCAGTTTCAGATGGGTTGCCAATTTCAGGAGAGAGTACCTATTCATTAGCTTCAATGTTAGTGTTCCTGTTCCAATGTTATATGCCCACTTCTTTGTGTCATCACTTCCAATTGCACTTATTTATCCTGTATCCAGAGTTCTGATTGGTTAAATTTGATATTCCTGGAAATGCATTTTCGGCTTACTAAAGAGGTGGAGAGTCTGGGTCTGGGAGACCCCTGTTACTGATTACTTTAATATTACACAAAACAATATCACTTTACCTTCAAACTGTTTTCTTTTCTTTGTGGGAGGGGGGGGGGGGCATAACACATAATGGTTCTCTCTTCTTGGGTTCCTTTTTCTGTTTTAGTAGGGCTGCCTGCAAACCATTCGTCTTGGCCACTGCAGCCAAAGAAATGTGTAATAATAACACACACACACACACACACACACACACACACACACACACACACACACACACACACACACACACACACACACACACACACACACACACACACACACACAGACAGACAGACAGACAGACAGACAGACAGACAGACAGACAGACAAGCGAATCATTAATGTTCAGTTCAGAGTTCACAGGATATTAAAACACTCTGTAGCTTCATCACTGAAAGCCGCACACACACACACACACACACACACACACACACACACACACACACACGTCAGATTCTGAATTTAGTTTTGAGCAGCACACAGCCAAGCAGTACAGATAGTGGCCTATATTAAACATTATATTGTATGTTCCCACTGTCATTTCTTGTAATTATTGTCATAATCCCTTTATCAAGACACATTAAATAACTAAACAATGTTGGGTCATGACTTGTGATTGGCTTCGAACACAGCAGCCTACGCACTTATAAATACAGTCAGTAATAGTAGGCTAAAAAGCCTACATAAATAGTATTTCTGTGTGTCAACACTCACCTAAAATGTCCGCCGCTTCTTCTTCTTTCTTTTATCTTCTCTGAAGCCGGTTTATAATTATTTTTGATGAATCCAAAGCAACGTAATTTATCTAACTTTCTATTGAAGTGACTCGAGACAGCATTCATTCTCCCCGCGCGTCGCGAGCGGTAGCGAGCATAGAGTTCAAGGGTCGCGAGCCAGCTGAGGCATTGTTGCCAGATTTTGTGAGAAAAATAAGCAGCCAGGTCTGTGAAAACAATTAAGCCCAAAAGAAGCGACATTTGCACTTTAAACCTATACACAGGTTTATAGAGCTTTATCTACAAGCTCACAGTGCGTCGCATTTGCAACACATTGTGAGCTTGTAGATCTGCTATTTTCAAAAAGAATAAGTGAAATATTTCACTAATATTTACAAGCAACAGAAAAACAAGCCCAAAGTCGCTTATAATAAGCAGATATGGCAACACTGCTCAGGCCCCATAAAGGGAGAAGCGTCTGGCTGCAGACCTGTTCTGACCCTATTGCATAAAGGGCCCACTTCTCTGTAAAAACAGATCACAAAGCTCACAACGCGTCGAATTGCGACAAGATGTAGATCTGTAGATCTGTTTTGGTAACCATAGCAAAAAAAAGTGTTATTCAGAATCAAACTAGCATATTATTTGCCAATTGCGAAATTAAGTAAATAAGTTTGGATGAATGTCATGATAATAATAATACATTATTATTATTACCATTATTATTATTATTATTATTATTATTATTATTATTATTATTATTATTATTATTATTATTATTAAATCTATTATTTATGTCACATCACAAGAAAAGCATAAGAAATGTAAAGTGAAATAAAAAAAAATACAATACAATAAAATACAATACATTACAATACCATACAATACAATACAATAATATATACCGGGGGGGGGGGGGGCAATTGTAACAGAAGAAAAATGGCAGGTATGATGTCTCCCCGGGATCCAAACTAGTTAAAATAGCAGATCTGCAAGCTCACAACGCTTGTAGATCTGCTATTTTTTTATTAATTGATGGATTTTTTTATATTTTGTATATTATATATAATATTATATTATATTATATTATATATTTTAGATTTTTATATAATCATATTTGAGCTGGGGACCCCCCACCCTGATAAGCACTTGGAATGTAGGAGTTGATGCATTTACGTTTAGTTTGACTCTATTGTTAAAATAGCAGATCTTCAAGCTCACAACGCCTCGCAAGGAAGGTGTTGTGAGCTTGTAGATCTGATATTTAAAAACAAAAATTATAGTATAGTTTGTTGATTACTTTTGATGCAGTAATGGTGGGGGTTTTTTTGGTACTAAAAAGGTCTTAAAGGTCCTTAAATTGTCACTTCACTGTCATCTGGGGACCACCCCCAAATCACGTGGGGACCCCCCTGGGAGTCCCGATCCACATGTTGAGAACCACTGATCTAACCAAACTTGACCAGCTGCTAAGCTGGTCTTTGCTGGTCTTTGCTGGTCTGTCCAGATTCCAGCCATCTGACCAGCTAAGTCTAGCTGGTAAGCTGGTCTTTGCTGGTCAGTCCACCCATTTGACCAGCAAAGACCAGCTACCAGCTTGGCTTTGCTGGTCAGTCCAGCCAGCCAGCTGGCTGACCAGCAAAGACCAGCAGAATCCAGCTTAGTGACCAGCTAACCAACTACACTGGCAAACCAGCCTGACCAGCCTGACCAGCTTGTCCAGCCTGGTATGCCATCTAAACCAGCTTAAGACCAGCCAAGACCAGCTAATACCAGCTAAAACCAGCTAAAACCAGCAACCATCATAAGCTGGTTTGTGCTGGTTTTTTCAGCAGGGTATATATATATATATAGCTCTTGCTTGCTAGGACTAGCGTTAGCAGCTATGCTAACACTAGCGTTAGCAGCTATGCTAACACTAGCGTTAGCAGCTATGCTAACACTAGCGTTAGCAGCTATGCTAACACTAGCCCAGACACGCGTTATTATGATTCCCACACCGCGTCGTGGCAAACCCGCTGAGCGGGCGCTGTGATTGGTCAGTAGTCGCTGTGATTGACAGTTCTCGTTTTTGCTACTATGCCTATACCTAACCTCAACCCTAACCCTAACCTCAGTAAAACTATGCCTAAACCTAACCCTAACCCTAACCCTAACCTCAGTAAGACTATGCCTAAACCTAACCCTAACCCTAACCCTAACCTCAGTAAAACTATGCCTGCCGGGGAGCCAATCAGACACGTAAGGCGGGTCTAAATCCAGGACGCGGCGTGGGATTCATAATAACGCCCCAGACACATGACTGTCAGCTTAACGAGCGTCATGTGAACCATGGCTATGCTAACACACTCTCCTAAGACCTATTGTTATCTTATCTTATTGTGTGAGCTACAATATAAACGTTGTTATTAAGTGACACAAGAGGAATCTGACCTGAAATAAGGAGAACGTTCAACTATAACGCAGCTGCTGCCGTGGGAGACTGCCTGTGTTGCCATGACTTGTCGGATTTTGTGAGAGAAATAAGCAACCAGGTCTTTGATTGATTGATGTACTTTATTTAGTAAGACATGAGAACAGTACATAACAGTACATGGAAGTACAAATTCGCAATACAAGGTCTACTAAACTGGATAGCTCAGTTAAGCACGTAGCTTGTTTAAGATGAGATCCCCACGCACACAAATCATGATGAAAACAATGGGGAAAACAAGCCCAAAAGAAGTGACTACATGAGCACACAAGGCGTCGCGTCGTGATGCATTGTGAGCTTGTAGATCTGCTATTTTCAAAACACCTTGAAACAAAATGTCAATACTTGGAAGATTAATTTTTTTGAAACATTCTAACAACACAAATCTGGTGTATATCGGTCTGTCTCTATGTCATCATGATTTGTGTGCATCATTGCATGGGGATCTCATCTTAAACAAGCTCAGTGCTTAATAAGTCTTTCAGTTAGACCTTGTATTGTGAATTTGTACTTCCATGTACGGTTGTTCTCATGTCTTACTAAATAAAGTACATCAATCAATCAATGGTAGGCCTATGGGCATAAAACAAATGGGGGTGTCTCAGTTAGGGACAAATACATATTAATTTGGGGGTCCATGACATTAAAGTATTTGAGAACTACTCGTTAAAAAATACTAATAAATAAACAAGCCCAAATAAGCAACTACACTTTAGAAACAAGCCCAAAAAACGCAACTCGCAACTTCACAGAAGAATAAGCCCAAAGCCGCTTATAATAAGCGGACATGGCAACACTGACTGCTGCCCATTGTCTGGCCTAACACCCTGCAGGGGTTTCTAAACTTTTTCAGCTCGAGACCTGGAAGAGAAATTACATTTAGTGTCTCCCCGCCGGGGCCACAAACAACAATACACAAGAACAAAGCTCTATTTGCACTATTATTCAGTGGTGTAAAGTAACTAAGTAGCCTACATGTACACAATTATGAGGTATTTTTTACTTTACTGGAGTACTTCCAGTTTTCTCAGAGGCAAATATATTGTACTTTTACTCCACTACAATTGTTTGAAAACTTTAGTTATTAGTTACTTTCATTGTAGATTTTGATCATTTCAAAAAACATAGGGGTACATTAACCACTTCAACCCTATACGTTTCAGCCTTTGGAAAATAGCAGATCTACAAGCTCACAATGCGTTGCGATGCCACATGTTGTGAGCATGCTATTATCAAAAGATTTTCATACAATTTATGCATTTGAAAATTTGAAAAAACGTGAAATGGGACATTCTGCATAATGAGTAGGCTACTTTCTACTTTTGGTACTTACATTTTGATACCAATACCTTTCTACTTTTACTCAAGTAATTTTTGAATTCCAGACTTTTACTTGTAACCGAGTATTTCTACCTTGCAGTATTGATACTTTTACTAAAACATGTGAGTACTTCTTCCATCACTGCTATTATTGTTCATCTGATTGATTGATTGATGTACTTTATTTAGTAAGACATGAGAACAACAGTACATGGAAGTACAAATTCACAATACAAGGTCTACTAAACTGGAAGACTCATAAAAGCACTGAGCTTGTTTCAAATGAGTTCCCCATGCACACAAATCATGATGACATATAAGAGACAGACAGATATACACAACTACTATAGAATGTCATACAATCAGTTTACAGGTTACTGGTATGAAGAGTGAGAAATATGTACAAAAGGAGAAGGAGAGAGGGGGGGGTAGGGGGGTAGGTTAGGTTAGGACTTAGACAGGGGCCATTTTCCAATTGCAGCCTCCTGAAGGTGTATCTTTAGGGCTGTTTTGAAAGAGAGTAGGGTTTTACACTCCTTTACTCCTTTTGGTAGGGCGTTCCACATCATTTGTTGTTTTCGGGAAAGGGAAGGACAGAGTCGCCTTGATAAGAGTAAGCTGCGTTCACAACAAAAGAAACCGAACAATGAATCAGCTTATATTTTCAATGATATCTCTATGCAAATCTGCTTTTTACATTTTTTGACGTAAAAGCTCAAGTGGAAAAAAGTGTGCTTTTTGAGAAAGAAGCCAGATCTCATCCTTGAAGCTGCTTTTTTTTGTGTTCAGCTTCCTTTGGTGTGAACGCAGCATTAGACTGTCAACATATTATGACCAGTTTGAGGCTAGATAGAGAAGAGCAAGGAAATGACAGGAACAGGTCACCGTCATATAATCAAATGATAATAATCACAGATGGACATAACTACCATCCACACATCCTTGGTACAAATGTGTACATTGTAAGGTGATGTGTGAGAATGCAAGCCTGTCTGATGTATTTGGCAATACAGAGAGCACAGAGCAGCAAAGAAGGCATTTATTGTCATAAACCAACGTTGTGTTGTTTCTATTTAACCACCAGGTGTCACCATCGCATTGAAGACCTAGCTAGTTCACTGGCTGTCCTTATCTCTCTCACTCACACACACACACACACACACACACACACACACACACACACACACACACACACACACACACACACACACACACACACACACACACACACACACAGATTCTTAAAATGTAAAATTCCCTATTAGCTGTGAAGGGTCTTCTTCCATGTGTATCAGTCATGATTGTTTCGCCATCAAACAATAACAAGCAAAAAGGAAATATCGGCGGGTCCTTCTTCTCCATTGCGCTGCTCGCGCACCTCTCGTCCTAAAACACCTTCCCCCCAGGTCTAATCCGGCGGCCTCGGCCCGCGAAAAAAATGGGGCAGTGTGTTTTGGACGAGCGTTCCGTTTTCCACCCGTTGTCTTTTCTTTTTCTTCGTCCCAGAAGTTAACAATGTTAACATAATCTTTGTCACAGTAATTTATAGTAGTCAGTGCACTGCATTGAGGCATGCACGAAGAGAAACTATCAGCTTTTGAGACAGAATAAATGTGCACAATATATTTTACAATGTATAATTGTATTATGCTTTATATCATACAACGCAATAAAGCCAGTGGCTTGTTGCGGTCTTTTCAGTTACTTTACACTGTGTGTGTGTGTGTGTGTGTGTGTGTGTGTGTGTGTGTGTGAGATGCGGCCCATGCGGAGATGCCGGTGTTTTCGGCACATGTGGAGGAGGAGGACCATGTATACGTCACGGGAGAAGGGGAAAAAAAAAAAAAAAAGTGTACACGTGATGCGGAAATCTGCCGCGGAGGAGCTGTTGAGAGTGGTCGAGGATACACTTGATGTACACTCGCTCAATGCGGAAGTGGAGAGCCTCCTCGCCTCCTCCACTCGACTCCACTCGCCTCCTCCAAGACGCACATGAACTAGTCTCGCGTGGCCAGACTGTTGCCTCCCACAATTTACAAATGTTTCCGACATACAGTCTGGGACTCGGAAGCTCTGATCATGTGTAAGGGGAAAGCGGATGCCCCTCCCCTACCCACGTCCGTTTCAGCATTGTGCAGTGGCGCAAATGAGTCCGACTGGAATCAACGAATCTCATAAATATCGTTTATGTCTACTAGTGTCTTCTTTCACAGTTTTTTCGGCGTTAATTCCATGATACCTTTCTCAGTTTTCTGTGATAAACAATCCTCGCACAAATAACATGAATCTACCGCTCCTATGACTATGCTTCCGCCTCGGTTCTGTTTCCACTAGGACTACAGGTCCGCGGGCACCGCGTCGTGATTGGTCGAATGTTTTTCCGGTCTGAACAACTTCCGTTACACAGCTTTCGGGAAGTGGAGTCCCAGACTCTATATAGCATTCAGAGATTGTGGAATAGTAGTCTGGTGACGCGAGACTATACACATGAACAGTCGGAGTGACCGAGTGGGAGTGAGCGAGTGGCCGAGATTTTCGGTATTGGAATTTGGCTAATGTGTTGTGGATGGACCGGAAAGAAAGTCACGGGACAATGCTAAAACCGGATGTGGGAGGAGCACTTTGTGCAAATCGGGAATAACACGCTACGCACGCACACGCACACACTCATATTGATCCTTCAATTCCTATTATGTATATATGCGTATACATATGTATACATGTGGAACGTTGTGAGCTTGTAGATCGGCTATTTTAACTATTTTAAAATGTTGTTCAAAAGATATTGCCCTCGCCTCAACATAGAGACCTGTCTGTCTCTCCTCAAAAGATCTAGAGAGGGTAATACATGCATTACTTTATTCAATTATATTTTTGGGATGACGTTATTTCTGCTTCTATCATTCTCTCGGAGCCAAGGGATCATTCATAGGTTGGGGAAGAGCGCCCTCTACATAATATCAAAAAAGTATAATTTAAAGGATGTAGATCTGCATCAATGGCAGGGAATGTGTTGATTGATTGATTGATTGAATGAATACTTTATTTAGAACTTTGCTGAAAAAAGCACATGAAAGTATAGTTTGAATACAAGGTCAACTAAATAGGATTGAAAAACCCATGAAGGCCTAATGGCTTGTTTCAAATAGGGTCCTCATGTACTCATATCGTAGTGTTAAATGACATTAAATGACAGACAGATATACACTACTATGCAGAACATCATATAAACAGTTTACAAAATGAAAAATAAGAAAAACTAAAATATGTAAAGTAAAAAGTTCAAGAAGAAAAACACTTTTACTTAGTTATGTAAAACTGGACAGAATAAACCATGTATGATGTAAGTCTCCCTTTAAGGTGCTGTTAAACAAAAGGGTTTTGTTAAAGTTAAAGACCTACAGTATATTCTTAAAGTATTCATTGTTATATTCAGTAACAGTGCTGTCCCTGTCTCTCCTTGCTCTTTAGCAAACAGAAAATACATTTTCAGGTGGGTTACACATTTCATCCAATATTAAAGGAGAGAACACATTCATCTGCTACAATATTCACCATTTATTTGTTTACAAACATTTCTTTTTTTTTTAAACTTTATTGCAGGTTTGTACATTACATGTTATTGATTTCATTTAATTATCTTACAAGTTCTCTTTGCTTGTTTAATTCATCCTGCATCATTGTTTTAATCTTAATTACATATACAAACAGAAATTAATAATAATAAAAATAAAAAGGGGGGAAAGAAGGGGGAATAAAGAAGGTAAATGAGAGAGAAAAAAGTTAAAGTAAACAAAATCAATTTTGCTCAGCTGCTGATAAGGCTACTACCTATAAAATACATATACCTACATAATACATACTTTTCTTTACAACGTTGTGGGTGAAACACTCAGTAAATTGCATAGGGGCCGCCATTGTTGTTTTCATTTTCTTCTGAGTCGTTATTAGGCATGCGTCAGATTGGGAGGGAGGCGAGAAGTTTCATTCCATAGCTTTAGCTACGGCTAGTGCTTTTACAAAACAATATTAAACTGGATAAATAGCCGCTGTTGGTAAAACAAAAAGAACGCGATTCGTATCAAATTCGTTGGCAACAAATTTAGTAATCGATTTTAAATCGTTTAATCGATCCGTCGTTGCAGCCTTACTATATAGGCGCGTTGTGTAATCGTGGAGATGGAGTTTACAGTGGAAAGGTTTATCTCCAGTGTGGATAAGCTGATGTTTTTTTAGGTTACTTGTCTCACTGAAACTCTTGTCACAATGTTTACAATGGAAAGGTTTTTCTCCAGTGTGGATACGCTCGTGTCTCTTGAGGGAACCTGACTCACTGAAACTCTTGTCACAATGTTTACAATGGAAAGGTTTTTCTCCAGTGTGGACACGCTCGTGTCTCTTGAGGGAACCTGAGTCAGTGAAACATTTGTTACACTGATTACAGTGAAAAGGTTTTTCTTGAGTGTGGATACGCTGGTGTTTCTTGAGGGAACCTGAGTCAGTGAAACATTTGTTACACTGATTACAGTGAAAAGTTTTTTCTTGAGTGTGGATACGCTGGTGTTTCTTGAGGGAACCTGAGTCAGTGAAACATTTGTTACACTGATTACAGTGAAAAGGTTTTTCTCCAGTGTGGATACGCTGGTGTATCGTGAGGGAACCAGAGACATTGAAACTCTTGTCACAATGTTTACAGTGGAAAGGCTTTTCTCCAGTGTGGATACGCTGGTGTATCTTGAGGGAACCTAAATAAATGAAACTCTTGTCACAATGTTTACAGTGGAAAGGTTTTTCTCCAGTGTGGATACGCTGGTGTATCTTATAATATGAATGGCAGAAACTCTTGTTACACATTTTACAGTGGAAAGGTTTTTCTCCAGTGTGGACATACTGGTGTCTCTTCAAGTCATCTGGCCGTGTGAAACTTTTGTCGCAATGTTCACAGTGGAAAGGTTTTTCTCCAGTGTGGACATACTGGTGTCTCCTCAAGTTTTCTGACCGTGTGAAACTATTGTCGCAATGTTCACAGTGGAAACGTTTTTCTCCAGTGTGGATACCCCCAAATGTCTCCCCCCA
The DNA here is from genome assembly GCF_963454915.1 of Gymnoscopelus microlampas. Lineage (NCBI taxonomy): Eukaryota > Metazoa > Chordata > Actinopteri > Myctophiformes > Myctophidae > Gymnoscopelus > Gymnoscopelus microlampas. The sequence continues at coordinate 1,526,736 of NC_139943.1, forward strand.
ATCATCACTGTCTTCAGCGACTTCAGTGTCAGATTCAAGCTTAACTTCAACTTCAGAGCAGTGTGAATCAACTTCAACTTCATCTTTCACTGTTAGTGATGTCATTGACCCAACAGGGTCCTCTGGTCTTTGAAGTAGCTCTTCCTGTTCCTCTTTAATCTTTGGAGGCTCTGGTTCTTCCTGGAGCAGACTGGGGCTCCTCTCCTGTTTAGGAGAAACCTCCTCTTTACACACAACCATGTGCAGGATGGCTAGGAGCAGAAAAATAACATGATAGTCAACACTGGATTCCTAAAATGTAAATCTATTTTTCTATCTTCCATGTTCCATGTACAAAGCTATTATCTACTAAGACTGACCAAACAGTTATTAAATAAGAATCCATCTGTGTCTGGGGCTAATTTAACAAACCACTGTACCGATCAGTGCCAAATTTCTTTTGTATGCTGCCAGTAGGCCAAGAACATCTAATAATCTGTAAGAGACTGAAACATGACCATGACTTGCAGCACAATGTACTAAAGTGCAGCCTGTAAGCTTTCTAGTGAAGTGCCATGCACTGAAATCTGGAAATAGTTGAAGAAGATATACTTATTTGAATGTTGTTAACCAGTTAAAGACCAGCTGAAATGGCTTTTTGCAACCATGTTTTAACCTAATTTCCAATGGAACGGGATAGGAGGCTCTGAGGCAATCACAACTGAGTTTTCCACCTTAAATGTCTTTGGAAACTAAAAATGTACAATGTGGTGCATTTCTTTTGTATTGCATATTTAATTATGCCTATGCATATTGATGGAGTGTTTACTGTAGTAAAACATTTAGGCCAAAAGGATAACACAAAAGGTCCTGGGGACTTATAATATCCGGATATTATAATTGTCATATTTTCTGCCAAGATTATCATATAGTTAAAACACGTACTGAGGTGTGGGTGGTCTTCAGGTTCCTCCTGTTTAATAGAAATGTCCCTGGCTGAGTCTGGAGAGTTCATCTTCACCTGCAGTCTGGACTCCACACAGTCACACACTGGGTCTGAAATGAACAAATTCAATAATGACTTTAATTACTGGAGACCCAGCAGTGGTGTAAAAAATGAAAAATAAGTCAACTTTCCAAAATATGAATCTTGGGTTCAAAGATTGTGGGATTTATATATTAGAGAAGCAATCACACTTCATTTAAGATTACACAAGGAAATAAACGTATCAAAAGATGGACTCCTGCAATGCAAACAATGATTTTAAGTAAATAAGGTGAAAGCAGCCCATCTGTTCTTAATGTTTCTGCTGCCATGCATCCCATCTTGCTACAATAATTTAAGCCCGGTCAGGCAACCTGTATTTCTGCGTACGGACTACTATATTAGAGCCAAGCAGTTGTCAAATTCTCTCCCAACTTGCTTCAAAAATTGCTCTGGCTTGGCAACCATCTTCTTTTCCACCTTCGCGTACATTGCACGATGTAGAGTTTATATGAAATGCCATTATTAAGCAATAATATTCCAGAAGCAACGGAAGTGGTCCGACGTCATTAACGTCACACATTTGGAGATAAACAAACAACGTGGCGTGCCTTGACGCGTTGTCTTGAAGATCTCGCCACTTGAAAGCAAGCCCAAATAAGCCACTACATCTCAGTAAGCCCAAACAAATGCAACTATGAATATGAATGTCTATGAATATTTACAAGACGTTACAGGAAAATAAGCCCAAAGTCGCTTATAATAAGCAGACCTGGCAACACTGATTATGCCGCCTTAGGCTTCTACTGCACAAACGCCTGAGTCGCACAACACACACACACACACACACACACACACACACACACACACACACACACACACACACACACACACACACACACACACACACACACATACTTTCAAATCAATGGCAGTTTAACTTGAAGGTCTAATATCATGTGCAAACATATGGTGGACATGGAACAATAACATCACAGACACAACTAAAGGTTTCACCGCACCCTGTTGTTCTCTGAACACAGCAGCCATGGGACCACGCAATAAACATCACTGGACTTTTACACAAGCGACGCCACGCGAAAACGCCTGCCTCGAGCAACAGCTGATTATTTAATGATGTTGCCTTATTTCCTTTACTTGCTGAGATATTGCGCTCCTTACCTTGCTTATTCAGTGTGTGTGTGTGTGTGTGTGTGTGTGGGGCACGCGCTGACAGATACAGAGATCTCCATATATGCCCATAAAAGGGACAAGGACTGACAGATAGCGATCTCCATAATGGCTATATCAGTTGGATCACTGGTGCAACGTAGCTGTGATGTGGACGCTAGATGTGATGTGAACGCTAGATGTGAGGCCCGCTTTCTACTCCTTCTAATCTACGACACCAATTAGCAGCCCCAACCTTGTGTGGAAAGTAACTATTGTGGCTTGACAGTGGCGCTAGGAGATAGGTCATGGGGACACTCGGTTAGGGTTCATCTTCCAGGGAGCATGCATGTGCAGAGCAAGTTTCATAGCAATCTGTCCATTAGACTTTGAGACATCTTAGCCACGTTTACATGGACAATTTTCTTCCAATCTGATTAAAATAAACCCGATTGAAGGTTTTGGATCAAGTGTTTACATTTCCCTGTATCCATTAGTAACAATATATTATAATAATACTAATAATAATAATTATAATATATATAATATATATTATATATAATACATATGCACATAGCCAGCCCTAGCCTATTAACAATAGGCCTACATATTCGCGCCAATAGACAAGTGCATTCACGATAATAACTAGCTCCATTAAGAACCTCTCACTCCGCTATACAGCTCTGAGATGAGGTTCTATGTCGAGGTCTCCCAGAATCGGTTGACGGCCGCAAAGGCTCCGTTGTTCACCCTTTTATCTACATCGTATCCAAAAACTAATGGTAGATTCCAGAGCGCACAGATGTTTAAGGTTTGGTCGGGCACAAAATATTTTAACATGGCCACAGGCTGACTAAATAAGCGATTTAAACGGGTAGTTTCGTCCCCGACCTAAAATATTTTGTGCCCGACCAAACCTTAAACATCCGTGTGCTTTGGAATTAGTTTTTGGATACGATGTAGATAAAAGGGTAAACAGCGGAGCCTTTGTGGCCGTTCAACCGATTCTGGGAGACCTCGACATAGAACCTCATCTCGGAGCCGTATAGTGTAGTTAACTAATATTTAGGCTACTTCTAAAATGGCCTATTTTCTTATATTCCCATACCCCAGTCCCATAGATTATCTGCAGAAGGATATAGGATATTGTGCTGGTGGTTTCTTAGGCTATTTATGATGGCATATCGTCCTGGGTTGTTCATTAGATCACAACAAAGAAGACATTTTCAAAAAGTTACTGGCCAGCTCAATAGCAGACATACTGTAGGTCTACCCAGGGTGTGTGTGTGTGTGTGTGTGTGTGTGTGTGTGTGTGTGTGTGTGTGTGTGTGTGTGTGTGTGTGTGTGTGTGTGTGTGTGTGTGTGTGTGTGTGTGTGGGGTACTGTGGATGGTTGGTCAAAGACGCACGGGAAAGCAGTGGTGTAAAGTAACTAAGTACATTTACTCAAGTACTGTACTTTAGTACAAATCTGAGGAATCTTTAGTTTACTGGAGTATTTCCATTTTTCTATACTTTTACTTCTACTCCACTACATCTGATAGGCAAATTGTACTTTTACTCCACTACAATTATTTGAAAACTTTAGTTATAGTTACTTTGTAGATTTTGATTATTATTACAAAAGATACATTTATCACTTCAGCCCTATTTAAACTTTGGTTATTTGACCAAAGTTTCTACAAGCTCACAACGCATCGATGCAACGAGTTGTGAGCTTGTAGATCTGCTATTTTTAAAAGACTTTTACACATTTTAGACTGCATAACTAGTACTTTTACTTTTGGTATGTTAAGTATATTTATTTATATTTATTTCTGCATTGCACTATTGAAACTTTTACTTAAAGGGTTAGTTCAGATGTTTTGAGTATTTTCTGTAGGAAATACTTACCATTAATGTAGTGGTTGCAAAGGTATTAATTGATTGCCCGAGTCCCGTAGTCAGAGTTATGGTCCGTTTCTGATAAATATGAAGTAGTTCCGGTAGATTAGTAGATTTGGTGGGGGCCGCTCATTAAAAATAAATACATAAAAAAAACTAGCATCATTTGTATAGTTGACCTATTTCTACCATATAGAGCAGGTTTAGTTCAATTTCGACCCCTCTGTCACATGGTAATAATGTTTGTGTCCAGAATCACTGCGCCGCGGCAGCCTACTCGCGCACAAAATATATGACACAAACATTAGTACCATGTGACAGAGGGGTCGAAATTGAACTAAACCTGCTCTATATGGTAGAAATAGGTCAACAATACAAATGACGCTAGTTTTTTTAATGTATTTATTTTTAATGAGCGCCCCCCACCAAATCTACTAATCTACCGGAACTACATTCATATTTATCAGAAATGGACCATAACTCTGACCACGGGACTCGGGCAATCAATTAATACCTTTGCAACCACTACATTAATGGTAAGTATTTCCTACAGAAAATACTCAAAAAATCTGAACTAACCCTTTAAGTAAACAATTTGAGTACTTTTTGCACCACTGCAGGAAAGTATAGACAGGACAGGGTAATGCCAAGTCCAGTCGCGGACACGGTAGAATCGTATCGCATCCGCACGGCGCACACCTCTCTCTCTCTCTCTCTCTCTCTCTCTCTCTCTCTCTCTCTCTCTCTCTCTCTCTCTCTCTCTCTCTCTCTCTCTCTCTCTCTCTCTCTCTCTCTCCTCTGATTAATAACAACAGGTTTGCATGGCGACCGCACGCTTGATCTTGTTGTGTGCCTGACCTGGTGAGCGTGAACGCACTACGGGAATGTTCCGGATGTCCCGGACTTTATGACATTATATGAATAATGTCACATATTTATTTTGCATAAATGCGATAAAGTTGTCCTTTTGGAAATTAATGATCTTGGAAGCAAAACCTTTGCATGAGGTTGCAATCATTCCCAAAGTGATGTGGACTGGTTGAGGGATTTATGGCTCCAGATCAAGTCAAGTCAAAGCTCCAATTATGTGTGTTGCGACTCGCGATTATTATTTTATACAGACGTCAGACTCCGGAATATTGCCTTGTCTCCAATCCATGCAGCATTAACAAAAGCAGGGGCCAATCAACAAATATCTGATATACTGTAGATGCTATTAAAACGAAGAGGACGCATCAGAATCAAGGCAGTGCATTTTATCCCACAAATCATTTGACTGATAGAATCTATGCCCATGTATTCCATGAAGTAAAAACAATTACATCATGTCTCCCTTGGGTCCTCAGCAATTATGCATATGAGTTTCTAGTTGTTCGGCCGGACGGTTCTCAATCGAGACGGGAGTCATGGGACTCGCACAAGCGCACGCGGCGAGCACACACATGCGCTCACGTAGCCTACACATATATTCCGCGCATTTATAGATTGCCTATATATAATAGAAAAATTGCCTATATAAAATAAATAATGTAGTGAAACATCACAAATGTATAGTTGCAAAAATAAAAAAGTGCCCCAATAAATGGCCAGGAAGCATGCGCAGAAAGAACAGAATCAGATACTAATCAGGTTAAGGTGTATACATGGACGAAATGTCCTTTTGATCGGGTTGTAAAAAGGTCTAGACCACCCCTCTGCACCTGATTAGAATTTTAATCAGGTTGGGCTTGATCGGGTTTATTTAGGTGTATACATGGAGATTTTTAATCTGGTTTATTTTAAACCAGATTTATTCTTGTTTTAACCCGATTTAGAAAGGTCCATGTAAACGTGGCTGTGCCAGTGGCCTAAAGGTGGAGCATTTGGGCACCACTTGCCGGGTGCATTATAGACTATTTACTGTAACTGTTGGAAGAAGCTGCATGCAGTCATAGTTGGCACAGTGTCCAGTGGAAACGGCCATATGACCAGTGGCGTCGTTAGGCGGGGGCTTCGGTGGCTATAGCCACCAATGTTTTATCCAAAGCCACCAATAAAAAAAAATATTTATTTATTTATTTATTTTGAATTACATATCTATCACCCTAACCTAGCCCTAACACCGAAATAAAGTAACAAAAAACGGGGGGAAAAGTACCCAAATCCGCAAAAAAAGGGGAGGGGCACATGCTGCGCGCGCGTCACGGCGTGCATGTGCCCGTTGCCTGGGGGGCTAAGCCCCCAACCTAGTAGAGACCTAGCAACGCGTCTGCATATGACCAGAAACAATCATCCAGACTATGGATGTGCATACCTGCAATTTTTTTCTTTGAATGCGTTGTAATATTTATTTTTGTATAACTACCATAACCGTTATATCCTATTTCATTGTCTCCGCCAGGCCGAAGGCATGGGTTGAAACAAGTGTTTAAATCGTCAGCCTGTGGCCAGTCAACCCCTGTCCGCATGCGCATTACTGCTCCCGTAGGATTACATTGGGAAAACATGGCCACAGGCTGACATTTTAAGCGATTTAAACGCTAATTTCTTCATAGTCAGTTAGATTTTTCTAACTGACTAGAAGTTAAAACATCTGAGAGTAGTGCAGAAAACCTTTACTTTTTGGATACAATGTGCGGAAAAGGGTAAGAAATTTGCATAGTGGAAAATATTCAAAAATGTCCTGCTCAAACGACAGCGAGCTGCGTGGGACCTCATCTCGGAGCGGTAGCGGTGGTCCCAAATGGGGTTACTGCTATAATACAAAACGCTACATCAGCCAAGACACACACACACGGGTGCATTTCGCCTTTCCGACATGTCGCCTTTCCAACGTGAACGAACCCTATACCTAACCCTAACCGCACGCGGAAGCCACTAGTCGGAGTGGCGAGATGTCGGAATGGAAGGAGCACCCCCACACACATACGCACACACACACACAGAAGGAGGAGTTTCGTTCACGTGGTAGATCACAGAGGTTCCCATAGATTCTAGAACAACTAGGGGTCTATTTCACGAAAGCGGAATTAAATTATCCTGGTTTAAAAGGCAAATCCAGGTTTGACAAGTCTGCGCTGTTCAGCCTGGTTTATTCAGTTCCACGAACGCCAAGCCGGGCTGAGAAGGAGCGGTTTGTCGAGCCAGGATCGTTAAACCAGGCTGAATTTGAGTTCATGTATTCCTATAAAAGACCATGAAAGTCGATAGCAGAATCCTTGAACTTGACCAATCATGGATCCCAAAACCAGAGTGGCATTCTTCTCTGTGGCTGAACAGCAGCACTGCAGCAGCTCATGGAATCATACAAGTAAAATGTATAATAAGCAAGAAAGGAAACACGGCCGCAATAAATATAGATCCAGGGAGAAAGCCTGGCAAAGTATTGCCGACAAATTAAATGCACAAGTTGTAAAAAAAATATGCAATTAATTTAATTTTATCTACCTTACAATTGGAATCTACAGTCATGCGCGAGAACGGTTGTATGTATGTAAGTTGCATCAGTGTTGCCAGATTGCGCGCGAGCACCAAGCAACCAGCTTCATGCAAAAGCACCGCGCTGCGCATGCGTGGACGCACTTTCCCTAACCAATTACACGCCACTTCACGCTTACAACTCCTGGACATGGCAACCCCGCCCCCATCCAAATACTGTCTGTCTGACTCTTTGGGAGCGTTGAACGCAGCGAAGTTGAGCGAACGCCGTCTCGCTGGGCTGAGCGGGCTGCTTCATCAAAATGTGCCGCACATTCTGGTCCTGCAAGAGCCTGTGTGAATACATAGATAGATGAACGGGTGAAATGTGTCCGTCTCTCAGTTTGCTTTCGTTTTCGGTTTGCGTCTCGAAACACTGTTGCACTCGCTTTTGGTTTGCGTGTCGAAAACGAGAGCCTCGCGCCAGCGACTAGACGGAAGGGTCGCGTAGCGACCCGCACCTCTAGTTTATATACAAGTCCATAAATATATAATTCAGTTAGGCTTAAACATGAGGAGTTTAAGTGAATGTTGGAATTATAATTACTAGACCATACCCGCGTGGGGGGATATGCGCACATGATCTGGCAACCCGGGAGGCAGTTTGTCCCATAGCTGGGCAGCCGCAGCTATGGGACGACATTCTTTGACACAAAAACGCTAATAAGAAGCTGAGATTTGATGAAATTGAAAAACGGGCTTCACAGTTAAGTTCAGATGGTAATGGTCAATGGCTGTGTGCAAAATCAGAGCAATTGGTCCAGCCAGTGGGGAGAACCGGGTAGCTTCACCACCACCACCACTACAAACGCACGCACAGAGGTTACTAGAATTATAGTAGGATAAACACTTAGAATAATTTCTAATTTCTAAAATCAAAGATCTACAAGTGAAAAGCTTGCCTTTTGGCGGCGAGGGGTCCCCCGGTCCACGGAGGTCAATGGGGGTCCAGGGGTACACGGGGGGCCGGGGGTCAACGGGGGTACACGGGTCGACGGGGGGGCGGAGACCCCCGTGGACCCCCGGCCGCCATAAGACAAAAAACAAATCAGGCTTGTAGATCTTCGATTTTCGCATAAGAATTGAATAAGTATGGAAAAACTCATTGGTTTACGATTGGAGTCATTGGACTAACAGCTATTTCATAAAACTTGAAGAACAAGGCACTGGATTAATAAAGCTTGGCTGTTAGCCTGGTCCGGACCAGGCTAACTTCAAAGCTAAATTGCCATGGTAACTAAGGCAGGATTGCTTCAATTTTCTTTCGTGAAACCGGATCATGGATAAACATATCCAGGTTTACGGGCTAAGTTAATCTGCCGAGCTAACGTGAAACCGATTCCTGGATAATTTAAACCAGGATAGCCGATTAAACCCGGTTTAAACCCGGTTTATCCCTAATCCAGGTTTCGTGAAATAGACCCCTGGTTCTCAACCTTCAGAATCAGTTTTATTATTGTCACATCAGAAGTAATAAAGTGGGTGAAATTTGTTTTCCTGCAAGTTCTATCGTTTTAGTATTTCCAGAGAAAAAAAAAGAAAAGGACCCCTAATTTGAACTGGGGACCCCCCACCCTGACAAGCACTTGAATGTGTGGGTCCTGACCCAAGTTGAGAGCCACTGCCATAAACACACACACACACACACACACACACACACACACACACTTTGTCGTTGATATTCAGCCGGTATTAAGGTTTGATTGATTGCGTTCTAAAGACGTCGGTTAATAACATGTTGTAAAATGATCATGAGGTTCCACAACACATTACAACAACAACAACAACAACAACAACAACAACACATCTGCTCTTACAAAGCCTTGGATGAAGACGGTCATATATATAGCTCTTTCTTGATAGGACTAGCGTTAGCAGCTATGCTAACACTAGCGTTAGCAACTATGCTAACACTAGCGTTTGATTGATTGATGTACTTTATTTAGTAAGACATGAGAACAACAGTACATGGAAGTACAAATTCACAATACAAGGTCTACTAAACTGGAAGACTCATAAAAGCACAGAGCTTGTTTCAAATGAGTTCCCCATGCACACAAATCATGATGACATATAAGAGACAGACAGATATACACAACTACTATAGAATGTCATACAATCAGTTTACAGGTTACTGGTATGAAGAGTGAGAAATATGTACAAAAGGAGAAGGAGAGAGGGGGGGGGGGGTAGGTTAGGTTAGGACTTAGACAGGGGCCATTTTCCAATTGCAGCCTCCTGAAGGTGTATCTTTAGGGCTGTTTTGAAAGAGAGTAGGGTTTTACACTCCTTTACTCCTTTTGGTAGGGCGTTCCACATTTTTGATGAATAGCATGAGAACGAGTTACTTCCCTTTGTTGAGCCAAAAAAGGGTTGGACAAGGTTTGTGGAGCTGCCTCTGATATTGTGATCGTGGACATCATTAACTAACACTAGCGTTAGCAGCTATGCTAACACTAGCGTTAGCAGCTATGCTAACACTAGCGTTAGCAGCTATGCTAACACTAGCCCAGAAACATGACTGTCAGCTTAACGAGCGTCATGTGAACCATGGCTATGCTAACACACTCTCCTAAGACCTATTGTTATCTTATCTTATTGTGTGAGCTACAATATAAACGTTGTTATTAAGTGACACAAGAGGAATCTGACCTGAAATAAGGAGAACGTTCAACTATGAACGCAGCTGCTGCCGTGGGAGACTGCAGTGTTGCCATGACTTGTCACATTGTGTGAGAGAAATAAGCAACTGGTCTGGGAAAACAAAACCAAAAGAAGTGACTACAAATTCTAAAATTTACGGCAAAATGCAGCACAAATCCAGCACTAAAGAATGACACAATTTGTATTCATATTTTCATCATATGGGGTGCTAACTTCACTGAGGTGTACTACAAACATAGCTTAGTAATTTTGTACATAATGGTATATTGTTTTTTCCCTCTGTATTCTTATGTTGATTTTTGAACTGTTTGGTTGCTACTATATATGTCTATGAAATTAATTCAAGGACCCCAATGGAAACAAGCCCGCAAGGACTTTTTTGGCCGGACCTTTTAGACAAAAGCATTATAAATGTAACTGTGTGTTTTACATTCTTTTGCCTAATAAAAATTTCAATCAATCAATCAAGTATGCGTAGCTTGAAAATAGCCGGTCTACAAGCTCACAAGGCATCGCAATGAGTTGTGGGTTGTAGATCTGCTATTTTCAAAAAATCTTGAAATAAAAGGTTTTTATTTTTAATTCTAACAACACAAATCACGGGCAAAAAACAGATGGGGGGGTTTGGGGACAAATACATTTTAATTTGGGGGTCCATCACATGAAAGTATTTGAGAACTACTCGTTAAAATAATTTAGAAAATGTGTGAAACAAGTCCAAATAATCAACTACACTTTAGAAACAAGGCCAAAAAAAAACGCAACTCGCAACTTCACAGAAGAATAAGCCCAAAGTCGCTTATAAAAAGCGGACATGGCAACACTGACTGCTGCCCATTGTCTGGCCTAACACCCTGCAGGGGTTTCTAAACTTTTTCAGCTCGAGACCTGGAAGAGAAATTACATTTAGTGTCTCCCCGCCGGGGCCACAAACAACAATACACAAGAACAAATCTCTATTTGCTCTATTATTCAGTGGTGTAAAGTAACTAAATACATGTACTCAAGTACAATTTTGAGGTATTTTTTACTTTACTGGAGTATTATTTCCAGTTCTCAGTAGTTTGACTTCTACTCCACTACATCTCAGAGGCAAATATATTGTACTTTTACTCCACTACAATTATTTTCAAACTTTAGTTACTAGTTACATTCTTTGTAGATTTTGATCATTTAAAAAACATAGGGGTACATTAACCACTTATATACATTTCGGCCATTTGAAAATAGCAGATCAACAAGCTCACATTGCGTTGCGATGCCATATGTTGTGAGCATGCTATTTCAAAAGATTTTCATACATTTTATACATTTGAAAACTTGTGAAATGGGACACTCTGCATAATGATCATTATGCAGAGAGTACCGAAAGTAGCCTGCTCGAGCAGGCTACTTTCGGTATTTTAAGTACATTTTCATACCAATACCTTTGTACTTTTATTCAAGATTTTTTTGAATTCCAGACTTTTACTTGTAACCAAGTATTTCTACCTTGCAATATTGATACTTTTACTTAAGTATAACATGTGAGTACTTCTTCCATCACTGCTATTATTGTACAAGTTCATCATTTGTTGTTTTCAGGAAAGGGAAGGACAGAGTAGCCTTGATAAGAGTAAGCTGCGTTCACAAAAGAAACCGAACAATGAATCAGCTTATATTTTCAATGTTATCTCTATGCAAATCAGCTTTTTAAATGTTTTGATGAGCTTTTAAAAGCTTAAATAGAAAAGCGTGCTTTTTTGAGAAAGAACCCAGAGAACCAAGACCTCATCCTTGAAGCTGCTTTTTGTTTGTGTTCAGCTTCCTTTGGTGTGAACGCAGCATTAGACTGTCAACATATTATGACCAGTTTGAGGCTAGATAGAGAAGAGCAAGGAAACGACAGGAACAGGTCACCGTCATATAATCAAATGATAATAATCACAGATGGACATAACTACCATCAACACATCCTTGGTACAAATGTGTACATTTTAAGGTGATGTGTGAGAATGCAAGCCTGTCTGATATGTATTTGCCACGAGAGCAAAGAGAAGCAAAGAGGGCATTTATTGTCATAAACCAACATTGTGTTGTTCATATTTAACCACCAGGTGTCACTCATCTCATTGAAGACCTAGCAAAATGTAGTTCTGGCTGTCCTCATAACACACAAACACACACACACACACACACACACACACACACACACACACACACACACACACACACACACACACACACAGTCATATTAATCCTGCAATTCCTATTATGTATATATGTGGAACGTTGTGAGCTTGTAGATCGGCTAATTGAACTATTTTAAAATGTTTTCTCAAAAGATATCGCCTTCAACATAAAGACCTGTCTGTCTCTCCTCAAAAGATCTACAGAGGGTAATACATGCATTAATTTATTCAATTATATTTTTGGGATGACGTCATTTCTGCTTCTATGATTCTCTCGGAGCCAAGGGATCAAGTTGGGGAAGAGCGCCCTCTACATAATATCAAAAAAGTATAATTTAAAGGATGTAGATCTGCATCAATGGCAGGGAATGTGTTGATTGATTGATTGAATGAATACTTTATTTAGAAGTGTGCAGAAAAAAGCACATGAAAGTATAGTTTGAATACAAGGTCAACTAAATAGGATTGAAAAACCCATGAAAGCCTAATGGCTTGTTTCAAATGGGGTCCTCATGTACTCATATCATAGTGTTAAATGACAGACAGATATACACATAGTAGTGTATATCTGTATGTCATTTAATGTCACAAAATGAAAAATAAGAAAAACGAAATAGTACAGTAAAAGGTTCGAGAAGAAAAAAGGCTACATCAGCTACAATATTCACCATTTATTTGTTTACAAACATTTCATTTTCTTTCCTTTATTGCAGGTTCGTATATTACATGTTATTGATTTCATTTAATTATCTTACAAGTTCTCTTTACTTGTTTAATTCATCCTGCATCATTTTTATTTGTTTTAATTACATATACAAATAGAAATTAATAATACAAAAAAAATAAAAAGGGGAGGTGGAATAAAGAAGGTAAAATAAGAGAGAAAAAAGAAAACAAAAGGGTAGGGATTGCTTTCCTGTATTTCTGAGTCCCATTTACTCCAGTTTCTTTCAAATTCATCTTCACGGTTTCTCATTTTTTAAGTAATTCTTTCCATCTCTTTAATCTCTTCGACTGTTATCTTCCAATTATTAATAGATGGTGGGTTTACGGCAGCGATACGTAATATTGTATACAGATATTTATCCCTGTATATTTCTAATGGAATAATACCTAATCAAATATTGATTGGGTGTATGGGTTTCCTTAAGGAAAATGTATTGGTAATATTTATTTTCACAATCTCCCAAAACCTTTTCAATTTTGGGCATAAATAATGTGTAAAATAAATAATGTGCATAGAAAATGTGTGTATGATTGGCTTCCAGTTCTGCACATTTCCTCCAGCATTCAGCACTGCCTGCTGGTCTATATTTTGATAACATTTTGGTTGTTACAGAAATCCTCATATTCATTTTCCAAGCAAAGTCTTTCCAATACTTGGATTGTGTCATCTTAAAAAGTCTTTTGCATGCTTCTTTCCAATAATCATCCAAAATTGTTACTGACAATTCTTTTTCCCCAATTATCTTTGGTATTATCCTCTTTTACCCTAATTTCTTGCAATATTTTATAAAGTTTTGATATTTTACTCTTTTCACTATTTCTATTTTTGCTCACAAATTCCAGCAGCCCATGCATTATCTCTCCCTGGTCTCTGTGCTGTTTACAAACATTGAGAGTTAAAATAGTTTAACTAGCCGATCTACATAGACACTTTGTGTAATCGTGGAGATGTTGTTTACAGTGGAAAGGTTTCTCTCCAGTGTGGATACGCTGGTGTCTCTCCAGGTCACCTGACCTACTGAAACTCCTATCACATTATGTAGGGTGGAAAGGTTTCTCTCCAGTGTGGATAAGCTGATGTTTTTTCAGGTCACCTGTGGTATTGAAAATGTTGTTACAATGTTTACAGTAGGAAGGTTTTTTTCTCTAGTATGGATACGCTGGTGTCTCTCGAGGGAACTTGACACATTGAAACATTTGTCACACTGATTACATTGAAAAGGTTTTTCTCCAGTGTGGATACGCTTATGTCTCTTCAGTTCAAATGGCGTAAAGAAACTCTTGTCACAATGTTTACATTGGAAAGGTTTTCTCCAGACATGGACACGCTGATGACTCTTCAGGCTACTTGACACACTGAAACTTTTGTCACACCGATTACATTGAAAAGGTTTTTCTCCAGTGTGGATACGCTTATGTCTCTTCAGTTCAAATGGCATAAAGAAACTTTTGTCGCAATGTTCACAGTGGAAAGGTTTTTCTCCAGTGTGGATATATTGGTGTCTCTTCAAGTTTTCAGACCGTGTGAAACTATTGTCGCAATGTTCACAGTGGAAAGGTTTTTCTCCAGTGTGGACAAGCTGATGATTCTTCAGGCTACTTGACACACTGAAACATTTGTCACACCGATTACATTGAAAAGGTTTTTCTCCAGTGTGGATACGCTTGTGTCTCTTCAGGTCAGATGGTGTAAAGAAACTCTTGTTACAATGTTTACAGTGGAAAGGTTTTTCTCCAGTGTGGATACGCTTGTGTCTCTTCAGGTCAGATGGCGTAATGAAACTCTTGTTACAATGTTTACAGTGGAAAGGTTTTTCTTCAGTGTGGATACGCTTATGTCTCTTCAGGTCAGATGGCGTAATGAAACTCTTGTTACAATGTTTACAGTGGATTTTTTTTCCTCCAGTACGGATACACTTATGTCTCTTCAGTTCAGATGGCGTAATGAAACTCTTGTCGCAATGTTCACAGTGGAAACATTTTTCTCCGGTGTGGACATACTGGTGTCTCTTCAAGTTTTCAGACCGTGTGAAACTATTGTCGCAATGTTCACAGTGGAAAGGTTTTTCTCCAGTGTGGACACCCGCAAATGTCTCCCCCCAATCATCACTGTCTTCAGCGACTTCAGTGTCAGATTCAAGCTTAACTTCAACTTCAGAGCAGTGTGAAGTGATGTCTTCATCAACTTCAGCTTTCACTGCTAGTAATGTCAACATTGACCCAACAGGGTCCTCTGGTCTTTGAAGTAGCTCTTTCTGTTCCTCTTTAATCTTTGGAGGCTCTGGTTCCTCCTGGAGCAGACTGGGGCTCCTCTCCTGTTTAGGAGAAACCTCCTCTTTACACACAACCATGTGCAGGATGGCTAGGAGCAGAAAAATAACATGATAGTCAACACTGGATTCTTAAAATGTAAATCTATTGTTCCATCTTCCATGTTCCATGTACAAAGCTAATATCTACTAAGACTGACCAAACAGTTACTAAATAAGAATCCGTCTGTGTCTGGGGCTAATTTAACAAACCACTGTTTGTTTGTATGCTGCCAGTAGGCCAAGAACATCTAATAATCTGTAAGAGACTGAAACATGACCATGACTTGCAGCACAATGTACTAAAGTGCAGCCTGTAAGCTTTCTAGTGAAGTGCCATGGACTGAAATCGGGAAATAGTTGAAGAAGATATACTTATTTGAATGTTGTTGACCACTTAAAGACCAGCTGAAATGGCTTTTTGCAACCATATTTTAACCTAATTTCCAGTGAAACAGGCTGGGTGACTCTGAGGCAATCACAACTGAGTTTTCACGCTCAATGTTTACAACAGTCACACAGCGTACATAATTTGATTTAAAGTATGTGATCCAAACGTTACGTTGTACACTGTCACTGCAACAAGGCAGTGCCGAATCAAGTGTTACTGCACTATTTCCCACCTCAAATGTTTTTGGAAACCAAAAATGTACAATGTGGTGCAGTTTTTCTTTTGTATTGCATATGTAATGATGCCTATGCATATTGATTGAGTCATTGATTGATTGATTGATTGATTGATTTAATACTTTATTAGTCAAAAATGTGAATAGCACAGAGGTACAGTAAAAAAGGGTAACACAAAAAGTCTAATAATATCCGGATATTATAATCGTCACAGTTTTTGCAAAGATTATCGTATAGTTAAAATACGTACTGAGGTGTGGGTGGTCTTCAGGTTCCTCCTGTTTAATAGAAATGTCCCTGGCTGAGTCTGGAGAGTTCATCTTCACCTGCAGTCTGGACTCCACACACTGGGTCTGAAATGAACAAATTGAATAATGACTTTAATACCAAAAAACAAACAATGATATGATGAAAGGATGTCCTTTTAGGGGGAGAAAAACAAAAGAATGATGTAATGATATGATGAAATGATGTTCTTACGTCTAATGTGCTGAAATTGCTAAATAAACACAAAGTTTAAAACAAACAAAATAATTACTGGAGATCCAGCAGTGGTGTCAAAAATAACGATTTGAAGTCAACTTTCCAAAATATGAATCTTGGGTTCAAAGATCGTGGGATTTATATATTAGAGAAGCAATCACACTTAATTTAAGATTACACAAGGAAATACATTTATCAAAAGATGGACTCCTGCAATGCAAACAATGGTCTTAAGTAAATAAGGTGTAAGTAGCCCATCTGTTCTTAATGTTTCTGCTGCCATGCATCCCATCTTGCTACAATTATTGAGGCCCGGTCCGGCAGCCTGTATTTCTGCGTACGGACTACTAGATTAGAGCCAAGCAGTTGTCCAATTCTCTCCCAACTTGCTACAAAAATCGCTCATGGCTCTGGCTTGGCAACCATCTTCTTTTCCACCATTGCCACGATGTACAGTTTATATGAAACTTAAATATTAAGCAATAATATTCCAGAAGCACCGGAAGTGGTCTGACGTCACTTACGTCACAAATTAGGCACAAATTAGGAGAACCGATCTACAAGCCAACAACGCGTCACGCCTCGACGCGTTGTTGCCTTGAAGATCTCACCTCTTGAAAGCAAGCCCAAATAAGCAACTACACTTCAGTAACAAGCCCAAACAAAAGCAACCCGCAACTATGAATATCTACAAGCGACATTACATGAAAATAAGCCCAATGTCGCTTATAATAAGCAGACCTGGCAACACTGATTGCCACACATGCCTGAGTCGCACAGCACAAACACAGGATAACACACACACACACTTTCAATTCAATGGCAGTTTAAGGTCTAATATCATTTGCAAACATATGGTGGACATGGAACAATAACATCAGGGACACAACTTCAGGTTTCACCGTGCTCTGTTGAGTTTCATACACATGGTAGATCATGGAGGTTCCCATAGAACCTCGGCTATTTTCACAATTGTGAAATTTGAAATTTCACACTGTTTGCGTCTTTCTTATATTATTTGGCAATTTTGGCCAATGTTTGACCAGTTTTTAAATAGTGTAGTTTGTTGATGACTTTTGATACAGTAATGGTATTTTTGGTATAAAAAAAGGTCTTAAAAGTCCTTAAATTGTCACTTCACAATTATCTGGGGACCCCCCAAAATCATATGGAGAACCACTTGTGGGTCCTGACCCACAAGTTGAGAACCACTGCCATAGAGAACACACACACACACACACACACACACACACACACACACACACACACACACAC
This sequence comes from Gymnoscopelus microlampas, assembly GCF_963454915.1. Lineage (NCBI taxonomy): Eukaryota > Metazoa > Chordata > Actinopteri > Myctophiformes > Myctophidae > Gymnoscopelus > Gymnoscopelus microlampas. The sequence goes on from NC_139943.1 coordinate 1,544,464, forward strand.
ACACACACACACACACACACACACACACACACACACACACACACACACACACACACACACACACACACACACACTCTCTTTGGTATTCTGCCCGGTATTAAGGGTTGATTGGTTGATTGATTGAATACTTTAAAAGACACAGGAAAGTACAGTTCAATACAAGGTCTGGATTTAAAACCCAAGAAAGCCTATGGCTTGTTTCCATTGGGGTCCTTTGTACTCAATTCATGGAGGTTAGCCTCCTCTACTTTTAGCATTTAGCTCCGCTTCTGTAAATGTGAATAGATGCATGCATTCTAAATTAGCCGTCGGTTAACAACATGGTGTAAAATGATCATGAGGTTCCACAACACATTCCAACATCAACAACAACAACAACAACAACACATCTGCTCTTGCAAAGCCTTGGATGAAGACTAGCTGTATATAGGACCGTCTTCATCTAGCTGTAGTATACAACCCTCGTAGACGTATTTATGATTCTGACGTTTTCAATCTAGAAGAGTTGTAGGGTTCACGCCCCATGGAGACATGGACTTTCTGCACTATGCCCCGCAAAGTACTCCAAACATGTACACATTGAAAATAAAGGTGCTTACCTCAAAGCCCTAAATGTTAACTACTTCTACGGGGTAGTAGTTTAATGTAATAATCCATATCTTTCAATAAAGAAGTGTTTTAATGCCGTCTGTGGCCGAACGCCATTTCTTCACCCTCGTTTACTTCCTGTTTACATTTAGTGTAATTCCGGGTTTCAGCGGATGCGCCCCCTCACTACCCGTCACTACCGCCCATTGGGAACTTCCGACAGAATCGGCCACAGACGGCAATAAAACACTTCTTTATTGAAAGATATGGATTATTACATTAAACTACTACCCCGTAGAAGTAGTTAACATTTGGGGCTTTGGGGTAAGCACATTTATTTTCCATGTGTACACGTTTGGAGTACTTTGCTGGGCATAGTGCAGAAAGTCCATGTCTCCATGGGGCGTGAACCCTACAACTATCGTAGATTGAAAACGTCAGAATCATAAATACGTCTACGAGAGTTGTATTCTACAGCTAGATGAAGACGGTCATCTGTATATAGCTCTTGCTTGCTAGGACTAGCGTTAGCAGCTATGCTAACCCTAGCGTTAGCAGCTTTGCTTTGCTTTTTTGCTTTGCTAGCTATGCTAACACTAGCCCAGAAACATGACTGTCAGCTTAACGAGCGTCATGTGAACCATAGCTATGCTAACACACTCTCCTAAGACCTATTGTTATCTTATCTTATTGTGTGAGCTACAATATAAACGTTAGTTATTAAGTGACACAAGAGGAATCTGACCTGAAATAAGGAGAACGTTCAACTATGAACGCAGCTGCTGCCGTGGGAGACTGCCAGTGTTGCCACGACTTGTCGGATTTTGTGAGAGAAATAAGCAACCAGGTCTGGGGAAAACAAGCCCAAAAGAAGCGACTACATGAGCACACAAGGCGTCGCGTCGTGATGCATTGTGAGCTTGTAGATCTGCTATTTTCAAAACATCTTGAAACAAAATGTCAATACTTGGAAGATTTTTTTTTTGGAGACATTCTAACAACACAAATCTGGTGTAGACAGACCGATATACACCAGATTTGTGTTGTTAGAACCAAATCATGATGACAATATATTGTCATCATGATTTGGGTGCATGGGGATCTCATCTTAAAGCTCATCAGTGCTTAATGAGTCTCCCAGTTTAGTAGACCTTGTATTGTGAATGTGTACTTCCATGTACGGTTGTTCTCACGTCTTACTAAATAAAGTACATCAATCAATCAATGGTAGGCCTATGGGCACAAAACAAATGGGGGTATCCCAGTTAGGGACAAATACATATTAATTTGGGGGTCCATGACATGAAAGTATTTGAGAACTACTCGTTAAAAAATAATAATAAAATATAGCTGCAAGCAGCGATAATACGGGGCCAGGAGAGAGAAATGATAATTCCTTTAACAGGTCAGTTCATGAAAGTCCTTGCGGTCTTGTTTCCAATGAGGGCCTGTGAGCAATTAGGGGTTAAGAGTCTTGCTCAGGGACAAATTTCATCGACACATTTGCTGACCTGGCCTGGAATCGTACCTGGGACAACCAGAGCCTCTGGCTCCCTAGGCGGGCTCACTAACCACTCAGCTATGGCCGCCCCTCAGAAGAGAGAGAGAGAGAGAGAGAGAGAGAGAGAGAGAGAGAGAGAGAGAGAGAGAGAGAGAGAGAGAGAGAGAGAGAGAGAGAGAGAGAGAGAGAGAGAGAGAGAGAGAGAGAGAGAGAGAGAGAGAGAGAGAGAGAGAGAGAGAGAGAGAGAGACGGAATAGATTGAAGAGACAGAGAGAGAGACATGGAAACGGAATAGATTGAAGAGACAGAGAGAGAGACATGGAAACGGAATAGATTGAAGAGACAGAGAGAGAGACATGGAAACGGAATAGATTGAAGAGAAAGACATGGAAACGGAATAGATTTAGTCATGTTTTTTGCAATTCAACTTAAATGAGTCTGCATCAAGTGAGGCTTGTTATGACCCTGGCCTAGGGGAACCAGGGAACACAACAAAAATACAGGGGAGACGCAGTTTACAAAGAATATAGTGTTTATTAAAGTAATCAAAATTAACGAATAAATCATGAATGAACAGATGAGGTGTGGAAATCAGTAAAGTCAGTAGTGTAATGCATGTATGCATGAGTGGATTGTGTAGTGTGTGTGAGTGTTGTATGTGTGAACATAAATGTGGGAGGAAAAGGTGTAGCTGGGTTGAGGAGCAAAAGCAAATGAACTGAGGGAGAGAAAGAGGACTGGGGAGGCAGGGTTTTATAGGGCGTCGACACCCGGGCCCAGGTGCACGCCAATCTGGCTGATTGCCAACATGTCACTGCTCCCCAAGTCCTAGGAACCAATGAGAACACAAATGAATACCAAGCAAACCATATACAACCTAAGAGTGACATATATAACATACTACTATAATAGCATACAGGGAACCGTCACACCCCCCCCCATAAAGACGGGGTCCCTAAGGGATCACCGGCATCCAATTTACACAAAATATATACTACCTATCTACTATTCCAAACCTCTACTCCAATGGCCGCCCGCACCCTGTCACAGACCTCCACCCCAGCAACCGGATCCAAGGAAGCATTTAAGGGGTGAAAGACAGAGGCAAGAGGAGGACCTACGGAGATAATCAGAACCTCAGTCATGAGGAGCCCGTGATAACGCATCGGCCACCACATTCTCCGTCCCTTTAACATGACGAATGTCCAAGGTATAGGACTGCAGGAACAGTGACCACCTTATCAACCTCTGGTTTGGACACTGCAGAGAATTCAGGAAAGTCAAGGGGTTATGGTCAGTGTAGATAACAACGGGGGTACTACCGCCCACATAAACGTCAAAATGTTGTAAAGCTAAAATCAAAGCCAATCCTTCCTTTTCTATGACTGAGTAATTTAGCTGGTAAGAGTTGAATTTCTTGGAATAAAAGCTAACAGGCTTATCTATTCCTAGATTGTCCTCCTGCATCAGTACGGCCCCAGCCCCCACATGACTTGCATCAGTGTAGATTTTAAATGGCCTGTCTAAACGTGGAGCCGCCAGAACAGGAGCGGTACACAAGAGCAATTTAGCCTGCTCAAATGCTTCCTGGCAAGCGAGCGACCAGACAAACTGTGCCTTAGCCTTAAGTAGGTTGGTGAGAGGCACCACAACTGTCGCAAAATTCCTACAGAAACTACGATAGTAACCTATTAAACCAAGATAGCACATGAGCTCTTTCTTTGTAGTTGGAACCGGATACTGCTCAACAGCATGAACTTTGGCACCAACCGGACACACTTGGCCCTGCCCAACCACTCGCCCGAGGTAGGTCACTGTCGCCCTTGCAAACTCACACTTTGCAAGATTGACAGTGAGCCTTGCCTCCCTCAAGCGGTTGAACAGTTCCCGAATGCGTTCCATGTGAACCTCCCATGTGTCCGAATAGACAACCACATCGTCCAAATACACTGCACACCCCGGCATATCCCAAATCACTTGATTCATAAGCCGCTGAAAGGTAGCAGGCGCATTTCTAAGTCCGAAAGGCATGACCTTGTATGAATAAAGACCATTAGGGGTTATAAAAGCGGCTATCTCACGCGCTCGTGCTGACAGAGGTACCTGCCAGTATCCCATCAATAGATCGAATTTACTCACGAATTTCGCGGAGCCCACCTGATCGATGCAATCTTCCATTCTAGGAAGTGGAAAAGAATCGGGTTTAGTGATATTATTCACTTTACGGAAATCAGAACAAAAACGAAATGTACCGTCTGACTTGGGAACCAATATACAAGGTGAAGCCCAACTAGATGCACATGGCTCTGCAATGCCATTTGTTAGCATGTAATTGACCTCTGCTTCCAAATATTGACGCTTCACCCTGTAAAATCTCTGTTTTATTGGCTTCGCATCGCCAATGTCAATGTCATGTTCGATTAGATGAGTACAACTCGGTGTATCACCAAATAGGCATGGAAACTCCCCGATTAAACCTGCAAGTTCCCTCCGGCCTGTCGCAGGCAAATGAGCCAACAGTGTATCGAGGCACGCAAGCGCTTCAGAATTTTTCAGCCGCCCGTGCACCAACGCTGGATCAGGTGTACCCAACCCATCTTCCTCTACCTCCCGACTGGGAGACAACACCGGAACCGCCATGCAAACTGCATGAGCCAAGCCTACCTCTGGCTGCACACACAACACCGGTGTCTCAGAAGTGCGTGCATAATAAGGCTTAAGCAAGTTTACATGGCAAAGTTGGGTTGGTTTCTTACGTTTAGGCGTTGAAATAATGTAATTTTGCTCGGAAACCTGTTTTACCACATTGTGTGGACCGGAGAATTTTGCCTGAAAGGGTGAAGTAACAATTGGAAGTAGAGCCAACACTTGGTCTCCAGGGCTAAACACACGGCGCTCGGCTTTAGAGTCATACAACAATTTCATCTTTTCCTGAACTGAAGCTAACTTTTCTTTAGCCAACAACCCGGCTGTGTAAAGCCGATGACGAAAACCATTAACATAGTCAATCAAATTTTTGGGAGGCTGTGCCTCTATCCATTCCCCAGACAGCGCAGCTAAAGGACCTCTTACAGTATGAGCAAATACCAGCTCGTTTGGACTGAACCCTGTGCTCTCCTGTGTTACCTCCCTAGCAGCAAGCATCAGCCACGGCAGACCCTCTTCCCAATCTTTACCCAGCTCAGTACAGTAGGCGCGCAAGATGGCTTTTAGCGTTTGGTGAAAGCGTTCTAACGCCCCCTGACTCTGAGCATGGTACGCAGAGCTCCGGTTGTGTTGGACATGTAGCTGCTTCAAAACCTGGGCAAACATGTGAGAACAGAAGTTTGATCCCTGATCAGATTGGATGACCTTCGGAATGCCAAATATAGAAATAAACTGAGAAAGTGCACGTACCACCGACCGAGTGGTAATGGTGCGCAGAGGATATGCAGCAGGATAGCGAGTTGCTTGGCACATTACTGTTAACAAATACACTGCTCCTGACTTTGAACGTGGTAAAGGACCCACACAATCAATTATTAGATGTTCAAATGGCTGGCTAATGGCAGGAATGGGATACAATGGGGCTGGTTTTAGCTTCTGATTAGGCTTATCAGTTAACTGACATGTATGACAAGTTTTGATAAATGCTGACACATCTCTCTTCATTCGAGGCCAAAAGAAATGTCTAAGAAGCCTGTCATAAGTTTTTCTCACACCAGCATGTCCAGATTCATCATGAGCTACTTTAAACACTGACTGGCGAAGTTTGACTGGCAACACAATTTGGAACACTGGTTCACCCACAAACCTTCCCTCATGTGGCAGCCACTTTCTCACCAACAAGGAGTCCTGCAGAAAATACCCACAAGCACTGTCAAGCAGCTCATCCTCTGGCCGTATCAGCGGCACCAGCTCAGTCAGAGAGGGGTCAGCCTGCTGCTCAGCAACCAGATCTGAACGTGTTATGGACAATGGAAAATTAGCAAGAGGTATTGAAAACTTTTCAGATACTTTAGTCTTAATCGATTCTTGTGACTCAGATTTGTCTTTCAACTTAGCCATTGCACGTGTCACCGCACAAGCTGTAAAAACCTCTGGGAAGTCACGTTCACTTTCATCCGTTTCCCCTGTTACCAGGGGAACTGACGTCACCACTGCCGGCGGCGGAACCTCCGCCCACACCCGAGCACCAACCAGGTCGTTACCTAGAATCACCGTTACCCCTGGAATCGGCAGTGCGGGGCGCACGGCAAGCTTTGCTTCTCCCTGAAACAGTTCACATTTGAGCACCACTTTATGCAAGGGAACCAGCAAGACATTCATGTCTATGCCCCGGATAGGCACCGCATCACCCGTGTCAGAATCATTAGTTAAAGGAAGAACACCAGCCTGAATAAATGAGTCAAAAGCCCCAGTGTCCCTCAGGATAGTTACAGGTACTTCTTCCCCACCTTGCACCAAAGACACAGACCCTTTCCTGATAAATGGACGGTAAGAATTCAGTGCTGCAAAGGATGTATCCTTGTTTTGACCGAGATTAGGTGAAACACAAGTGGACACCGGACGAATTGGAGCGGCCATGCCAGCTCCTTTTGGTTGCGAATTTCCTGCATTGAAAGGTCTAGCCCTGGGAGGTCCGTTTAACATAAAACATTCCGGTTTCCAGTGACCCCGCTTATGACAGTAATTGCAAACCTTCTCCGGCTCACGCAAATTACTGCTGTTGTTAGTGTTGCTGTTGCCTTTAACTTCGACAGGAAGAGGTTTATTAAATCGGCCATAAGACTCCTTGGCAACATAGTTGCCACCGCCCGCCTTAAACTCTCCACGGTGCGTTAGGACATAGTCATCAGCGAGCGATGCGGCGTCCGCCGCGTTGCTCGCTTTCTGCTCAGAGATATACGTCGCCACTCGAGCAGGAACAGAATTTTTAAACTGTTCCAAAATCACCAAATCACATAACTCTTCGAAATCTGTTACCTCTGAGGCGTTACACCAACGGTTAAAGTAGGTCGTCAAATCACGTGCAAATTCCAAATGACTCTGTTTGTCATGTTTTTTCCAAGATCTGAACCGCTGTCGGTACGCCTCGGGGACGAGCTCGAACGACTTAAGCACCGCCTCTTTAACCAGAGAGTAGTTTTGACTGTCGGCAACACTCATTGCCGAATAAACCTCCTGCGCTCTGCCTGTTAATACGCATTGTAACATCAATGTGCGCGCCAAGTCAGGCCATTTCCGCACGTCGGCCACGCGCTCAAACATTGTAAAGAATGCCTCAGGGTCACGTTCAGAAAACTTGGGAACCAAACGTATATTTCCATTAACATTAAACTCCCCCATGGACTGTCCTGCAGGTTCTGTAGATACTTTTGCATCAGCTGAAATCTTACCGTCCCTTATCAAGTCTAACCTGCACTGCTCTACTTGTACTTTTGCCTGTTCAGTTTGCTGTTTCATTTTCTCAATTGCGTATTGCGTGTCTAGCCTCACTTTGTCTTGCTCCGCCTGCAACTTTGCTTGCAACATCAGTAGTTATTTTTGTTGGTCGAATGTCAACCCTGGCATCAATACAGGTAACGGCAGCACCGCCGCTGTATCTGACTGGATAGTAGAAGTCTTTTCTGGCTCTTCATATTCCTTTAACAAATCAGTTTCAAATAAATGTACTCTTAACACTGCCACTAAGGTCTCCTTTAATTTCTTGTCACCTGCCTCAATTTTAATCTTAAAATGCTCTGCTATTTTAAGTAACTGGTCTTTGGTGCACTGAAGTAACAGTTCCTCAGAAGGAGCAACCAAAAATGCTTCTAGGGTACACATCCTGGCTAATGTGCGCTAAGTTAGTCACCCAGCTGGTAAACAAAACCAAGTGCCCCTCTGCTCTATTTAAACCCCAAACTAACTCCACCCGTCTTCATGCCGGTTTGCGGAAGGTATTTATGCACTGAAGGCCACCGCAAAGGCCTAGCTCATACCAAGGGGTAGGAAAAGCAACCAGGAACTGGCGACCTACGTCCAGCCCTTAGCTGTGCCCCCGAGACAGAATGTGCACGCACCGGTACACACCCGCTACAGCCGCACCTTGCACCTAAACCACCCCCCGGCCTAACCCTGCGACCTAATATTTTAACCCAGTAACTAAATCGCACCTAACAGGGACACTCATATAATACTGAAACAAAAACCAGCCAGGTAACTTTTTTTTTTTTTTCTTTAACTTAGCAGCACAAATACCAGGAAAAAAACTCCCCCCGTGGAAACTTAATCAAATCTGTAACTTATCAAAATCTAAACAGATTAAATTCAAACCAAAGAAATTAACTGCATCTCCCAAACAAAGTCCAGACAAAAACAAGCGTGTAACATCGCTTTGTCTCTACTCACCGGACCGTTGAACCAACTGGACAAGGGAATCACCGGATTGATTCCTAAATGACACTCCTTTCAAAAACCCACGGCGCAAACGAGCCCTTCAACTGCCAATTTGGCCAATTGACACCTGCGTCGCAGCAAACAAATGCAGAAGGGCGAGTCACTTGACTCACCAAACTTACTGCACACTCTAAACTTTTATGGAACGAGCCCCCATTTTGTTATGACCCTGGCCTAGGGGAACCAGGGAACACAACAAAAATACAGGGGAGACGCAGTTTACAAAGAATATAGTGTTTATTAAAGTAATCAAAATGAACGAATAAATCATGAATGAACAGATGAGGTGTGGAAATCAGTAAAGTCAGTAGTGTAATGCATGTATGCATGAGTGGATTGTGTAGTGTGTGTGAGTGTTGTATGTGTGAACATAAATGTGGGAGGAAAAGGTGTAGCTGGGTTGAGGAGCAAAAGCAAATGAACTGAGGGAGAGAAAGAGGACTGGGGAGGCAGGGTTTTATAGGGCGTCGACACCCGGGCCCAGGTGCACGCCAATCTGGCTGATTGCCAACATGTCACTGCTCCCCAAGTCCTAGGAACCAATGAGAACACAAATGAATACCAAGCAAACCATATACAACCTAAGAGTGACATATATAACATACTACTATAATAGCATACAGGGAACCGTCACAGGCTTGAACCGGCAACATTGCGGTCGTGAGGCACTCTTAGGTAGCTGCAACACTACCTAGTGCTATAGCTTTGTCCAGGCTGATATTGTCTGTTGAGGATCACAAACTCTTGCCTTCTGTCATGACCCAAGCCCCTGTTTCACTAACACTAAGATGACTCGTTCACAAACCATTTACCAATGAAGAAATTGTACATCTCCTCAGAAGCAAAACTAGTGAAAGTAGCCGATCTACAAGCTCACAAACCATTAAAAGTTGTCAGATTGTGCATCGGCTATTTTCACAATGAAGTATGTTATACATTGAAAAAACATACTCTCATTGCTATCTGAAAAGTTGTGAGATTGTAGGTCAGCTATTTTCACAATGAAGTATGTAAAAAACACTCAATTAAGTATTTCATGTTATCTTTAACAATTGCAGATGTATTCATTGATAGTCATGTTGTGTGAAATGCAACTTAGATGAAGTCTGCACCAAGTGAGGCTTGAACCTGTGACCTTGAGGTTGTGAGACATACACTTAAGCGGGACTCTATTGGACCAACAGAAAAACCTCTGAAAAAAGAGATCACACTGATCATACAGTTTCACGCAAATAGCTCAAAAATCCTGGGTTTAAGTGTTTTTCAAACTGCTCAAGATTGCGGACAATCTAAGGGCGGTGCTTACTGGTCAACGTGATAGATGTGTTCCTCATTAGTCAAGGCACATGTGTAAGCAGGTCTAATGGCTGTCGGCCAAACGAGGCATGACTTTTGCCTGTTTAAAGTTTGCATTTTCAAAAAATTGCTATAGCGCCCCCGTTTGACCAATTGGAGTAAGATTGGTTTCAGTGATACTTGGAATGGCCCTTTACATTTCTGCAAAGTTTCAAAGAATGGTAAGTCTGCATGTATGTGTTAGGGGCAAATGAATAATTGTCATAAAACTGCAATATTCATTGGCTCATTAAAGCTTCATTTTTTTCACTTATGGAAAATATTTTGCAAACGTTTTTTGGCATAGGTCCAAAGTTCATGTGTAAAAAGTTTCGTGCAGATTACTCAAAAATCCCAGGAGGAGATAGGTTTTAACTGTTTTTCATATAATTCGAAATGGTGGGAGATCTAAAGGTCAGAGGTCAAAAGTCAGAGTGTGAAAGTTGTTCATCATGAGGAGACGCATGTGTGTATTGAAGTTTTATGGCTGTAGGTAAAACAGGGCATGAGTTGTACCTGTTCAAAGTTGGCATTTTCAACTGAGTGCTATAGCGCCACCTTTTGACGAAAGATTGTGAGATTTATTTTTTGATCGTTTTTCATGACCATCTATCATATGGCCGAGTTTCATAAAAAGCGTATGCACGGTTCAGCCAGAACTGGCAAAAACGGCAGAAGAAGAAGAAGAAGAAGAAGAAATGGAAATATAGCTGCAAGCAGCGATAATACGGGGCCAGGAGAGAGAAAGATAAATGATAATTCCTTTAACAGGTCAGTTAATGAAAGTCCTTGCGGTCTTGTTTCCAATGAGGGCCTGTGAGCAATAAGGGGTTAAGAGTCTTGCTCAGGGAAAAATTTCATTTCATCGACACATTTGCTGACCTGGCCTGGAATCGTACCTGGGGCAACCAGAGCCTCTGGCTCCCTAACCACTCAGCTATGGCCGACGAGAGAGAGAGAGAGAGAGAGAGAGAGAGAGAGAGAGAGAGAGAGAGAGAGAGAGAGAGAGAGAGAGAGAGAGAGAGAGAGAGAGAGAGAGAGAGAGAGAGAGAGAGAGAGAGAGAGAGAGAGAGAGAGAGAGAGACGGAATAGATTGAAGAGACAGACATGGAAACGGAATAGATTGAAGATAGAAACGGAATAGATTGAAGAGACAGAGAGAGAGACATGGAAACGGAATAGATTGAAGATAGAAACGGAATAGATTGAAGAGAGAGAGAGAGCCATGGAAACGGAATAGATTGAGTCATGTTTTTTGCAATTCAACTTAAATGAGTCTGCATCAAGTGAGGCTTGAACCGGCAACCTTGCGATCGTGAGGCACTCTTAGGTAGCTGCAACACTACCTATAGTGCTATAGCTTTGTCCAGGCTGATATTGTCTGTTGAGGATCACAAACTCTTGCCTTCTGTCATGACCCAAGCCCCTGTTTCACTAACACAAATATCACTCGTTCACAAACCATTTACCAATGAAGAAATTGTACATCTCCTCAGAACCAAAACTAGTGAAAGTAGCCGATCTACAAGCTCACAAACCATTAAAAGTTGTCAGATTGTACATCGGCTATTTTCACAATGAAGTATATTATACATTGAAAAAACATACTCTCATTGCTATCTGAAAAGTTGTGAGATTGTAGATCAGCTATTTTCACAATGAAGTATGTAAAAAACACTCAATTAAGTATTTCATGTTATCTTTAACAATTGCAAATGAATTCATTGATAGTCATGTTGTGTGAAATGCAACTCAGATGAAGTCTGCACCAAGTGAGACTTGAACCTGTGACCTTGAGGTTGTGAGACATACACTTAAGCAGGAAGCTATTAAACCAACAGACAAACCTCTGAAAAAAGAGATCACTCTGATCATACAGTTTCACGCAAATAGCTGAAAAATCCTGGGTTTAAGTGTTTTTCAAACTGCTCAAGATTGTGGACAATCTAAGGGCGGTGCTTACTGGTCAACGTGATAGATGTGTTCCTCATTAGTCAAGGCACATGTGTAAGCAGGTCTAATGGCAATCGGCCAAACGAGGCATGACTTTTGCCTGTTTAAAGTTTGCATTTTCAAAAAATTGCTATAGCGCCCCCGTTAGACCAATTGGAGTAAGATTGGTTTCAGTGATATTTGGAATGGCCCTTTACATTTCTGCAGAGTTTCAAAGAATGGTAAGTCTGCATGTATGTGTTAGGGGCAGATGAATAATTGTCATAAAACTGCAATATTCATTGGCTCATTAAAGCTTCATTTTTTCACTTATGGAAAATATTTTGCAAACGTTTTTTGGCATAGGTCCAAAGTTCATGTGTAAAGAGTTTCGTGCAGATTACTCAAAAATCCCAGGAGGAGATAGGTTTTAACTGTTTTTCATATAATTGAAAATGGTGGGAGATCTACAGGTCAGAGGTCAAAAGTCAGAGTGTGAAAGTTGTTCAGCATGAGGAGACGCATGTGTGCATCGAAGTTTCATGGCTGTAGGTCAAATAGGGCATGAGTTGTACCTGTTCAAAGTTGGCATTTTCAACTGAGTGCTATAGCGCCACCTTTTGACGAAAGATTGTGAGATTTATTTTTTGATCGTTTTTCATGACCATCTATCATATGGCCGAGTTTCATAAAAAGCGTATGCACGGTTCAGCCAGAACTGGCAAAAATGGCAGAAGAAGAAGAAGAAGAAGAAGAAATGGAATAATGCCAATAACAAAACGGGTCCATGCTGGAAGCCTGGCCCCGTAATAATGCCAATAACAATACGGGTCCATGCTGGAAGCCTGGCCCCGTAAATATAGCTGCAAGCAGCGATAATACGGGGCCAGGAGAGAGAAAGAGAAATGATAATTCCTTTAACAGGTCAGTTCATGAAAGTCCTTGCGGTCTTGTTTCCAATGAGGGCCTGTGAGCAATTAGGGGTTAAGAGTCTTGCTCAGGGACAAATTTCATGTCATCGACACATTTGCTGACCTCGCCTGGAATCGTACCTGGGGCAACCAGAGCCTCTGGCTCCCTAGGCGGGCTCACTAACCACTCAGCTATGGCCGACCCTCAGAGAGAGAGAGAGAGAGAGAGAGAGAGAGAGAGAGAGAGAGAGAGAGAGAGAGAGAGAGAGAGAGAGAGAGAGAGAGAGAGAGAGAGAGAGAGAGAGAGAGAGAGAGAGAGAGAGAGAGAGAGAGAGAGAGAGAGAGAGAGAGAGAGAGAAACGGAATAGATTGAAGATAGAAACGGAATAGATCGAAGAGACAGAGAGAGAGACATGGAAACGGAAAAGATTGAAGAGAAAGACATGGAAACGGAATAGATTGAAGAGAGAGAGAGAGAGCCATGGAAACGGAATAGATTGAGTCATGTTTTTTGCAATTCAACTTAAATGAGTGTGCATCAAGTGAGGCTTGAACCAGCAACCTTGTGGTCGTGAGGCACTCTTAGGTAGCTGCAACACTACCTATAGTGCTATAGCTATGTCCAGGCTGATAGTGGCCGGGTTTCCCAAAGAGCTCGTGCGTAGAGCTTCGTCGCAGGTCCGACGACGGGTCTAACGTGTGACGTCACATGCTTCGCAGTACCATAGCAGGCACGTAGATTTCAGGTCATGCGTGGCCGTACGCAGCTTGCGCAAGCGTCTCCTACACAGCTGGGACTCGGCCAAACCTACGCTCTACCCTCATTAGTAGCAGGTGGTTGTGCCCCTGCGTGCCATCTAAACTGGCTGCGATTGTGGTAAAAGTACATTCGTGAGACAGAATGGGTACAAACAGACATGTCCGTTCGCGACGGAACGAACGGCCGGAAGTCCCATCCACTCCCATGTTATAAAAAAAACGGAAACGAAACGCGTCCGTCTTTCCGTTTTTTTTTTTAACATGGGAGTGGATGGGACTTCCGGCCGTTCGTTCCGTCGCGAACGGACATGTCTGTTTGTACCAAATGCGCGCAGCATACTCCCCGCCCACAGTAGGAGGGGAGTACTGTCCTACGAAGCATTTTGTAACGAGCGCCCTGGGCCGCCTGTAACACCCATCGTTCAATGAAATCTAAGAAAAGACCGACACACACACACACACACACACACACACACACACACACACACACACACACACACACACACACACACACGTGCATGTGTGTGTGTGTGTGTGTGTGTATATATATATATATATATATATATATATATATATATATATATATATATATATATATATATATATATATATATATATATATATATATATATATATATTACGGCCGGGCCGGGCCGGTGCGTAAAAGGGCGAGCGGCTGCAGTGCTTCGTCCTCTATGCATGAACCCGAAGTTTACAAATCGTACTCTCACGGATGATCCGATCATCTAATAAAAATATTAAGCACATGCCAAGTTAACTATTAGGTATATAAATGATGCTGAGCTAAATATGTTTCCTTGATTTCGAAGTTTTATAGTTAAACGTTATGATGAAAGTGCAGTTCCTCTCACAAAGTGACAGCTGTTGCGCTCGGCGAGCGCAACAGCGCATCTACAAGCTTGTGACACGTTCGTTGTGAGCTTGTAGATCTGCTATTTTCAAAAGATGTTTTAACCATTCATAAACATGGCGAGCTGTTGCGCTCGCCGAGCGCAACAGCTGTCACTTTGTGAGAGGAACTGCACTTTCATCATAACGTTTAACTATAAAACTTCGAAATTAAGGAAACATATTTAGCTCAGCATCATTTATATACCTTTAGTTAACTTGGCATGTGCTTAATATTTTTATTAGATGATCGGATTATCCGTGAGAGTACGATTTGTAAACTTCGGGTTCATGCATAGAGGACGAAGCACTGCAGCCGCTCGCCCTACCCAAAATAACAGATCTGCAAGCTATCAACACGGCATGTCGCAGTGTGTTTGTTGTATATATGTCTGTTTTTTTGGGGAGGCGTCGCCCGTTACGCGTTAAGCTGTCAATCATGCAGGGGGACGCCCCCTCTATCCTCTGAATGTTTTGGAACGGCGAACAATGGCCGCAGTGTTTATTTAAGATCATTGAAATGTCACCTTAAAAAATGCATTTTAATACATTACAGAATGTACCTATAAAAATGTAAGTGTCCAATTCATATAAAGGTAAGTTAGATAAAGGTGCGACTTTATCTTAGTATTTTTGCAAAATCCTGTATATATAGATATATGTATGCAAAGGGTGTTTAAACTATAGTAGGATAGCACTACGTAGTTGACGTAGGCTTTACGTAGGCTACGTCCAGGATCTCTTCACGTGCATGCTGTCTCACGAATGTAGTTTTAGCACTGACGAAACGGAACCTACGAAGATGGTGTCTACTGAAGCCAATTTAGATGAGACGTTGGGCACACACAGCTGCTACTAACGAAGATAGTGCGCAGCGGGGTTGCTACTGCGCAGATGCGTGGAGGCACCTACGCAGCTTCTAGGCTACGCAGGAGCTCAAATTCGTTTGGGAAACGCGGCCATTGTCTGTTGAGGATCACAAACTCTTGCCTTCTGTTATGACCCAAGCCCCTGTTTCACTAACACTAAGATCACTCGTTCACAAACCATTTACCAATTAAGAAATTGTACATCTCCTCAGAAGCAAAACTAGTGAAAATAGCCGATCTACAAGCTCACAAACCATTAAAAGTTGTCAGATTGTACATCGGCTATTTTCACAATGAAGTATGTTATACATTGAAAAAACATACTCTCATTGCTATCTGAAAAGTTGTGAGATTGTAGATCAGCTGTATGTAAAAAACACTCAATTAAGTATTTCATGTTATCTTTAACAATTGCAGATGTATTCATTGATAGTCATGTTGTGTGAAATGCAACTTAGATGAAGTCTGCACCAAGTGAGGCTTGAACTGGTGACCTTCAGGTTGTGGGGCACACATTTAAGCGAGAAGCCAACAGACAAGAACCTGTGAAAAAGGAGATCACACAGATCATACAGTTTCACGCAAATAGCTGAAAAATCCTGGGTTTAAGTGTTTTTCAAACTGCTCAAGATTGCGGACAATCTAAGGGCGGTGCTTACTGGTCAACGTGATAGATGTGTTCCTCATTAGTCAAGGCACATGTGTAAGCAGGTCTAATGGCTGTCGGCCAAACGAGGCATGACTTTTGCCTGTTTAAAGTTTCAATTTTCAAAAAATTGCTATAGCGCCCCCGTTTGACCAATTGGAGTAAGATTGGATTCAGTGATATTTGGAATGGCCCTTTACATTTCTGCACAGTTTCAAAGAATGGTAAGTCTGCATGTATGTGTTAGGGGCAGATGAATAATTGTCATAAAACTGCAATATTCATTGGCTCATTAAAGCTTCATTTTTTCACTTATGGAAGATATTTTGCAAACGTTTTTTGGCATAGGTCCAAAGTTCATGTGTAAAAAGTTTCGTGCAGATTACTCAAAAATCCCAGGAGGAGATAGGTTTTAACTGTTTTTCATATAATTCAAAATGGTGGGAGATCTAAAGGTCAGAGGTCAAAAGTCAGAGTGTGAAAGTTGTTCAGCATGAGGAGACACATGTGTGCATCGAAGTTTCATGGCTGTAGGTGAAACAGGGCATGAGTTGTACCTGTTCAAAGTTGTCATTTTCAACTGAGTGCTATAGCGCCACCTTTTGACGAAAGATTGTGAGATTTATTATGGGGCCAGGCTTCCAGCATGGACCCATATTGTTATTCGCATTATTCCATTTCTTCTTCTTCTTCTTCTTCTTCTTCTTCTTCTTCTGCCACTTTTGGCAGTTCTGGCTGAACCGTGCAGTCGCTTTTTATGAAACTCGGCCATATGATAGATGGTCATGAAAAACGATCAAAAAATAAATCTCACAATCTTTCGTCAAAAGGTGGCGCTATAGCACTCAGTTGAAAATGACAACTTTGAACAGGTACAACTCATGCCCTGTTTCACCTACAGCCATGAAACTTCGATGCACACATGCGTCTCCTCATGCTGAACAACTTTCACACTCTCACTTTTGACCTCTGACCTTTAGATCTCCCACCATTTTGAATTATATGAAAAACAGTTAAAACCTATCTCCTCCTGGGATTTTTGAGTAATCTGCACGAAACTTTTTACACATGAACTTTGGACCTATACCAAAAAACGTTTGCAAAATATCTTCCATAAGTGAAAAAATGAAGCTTTAATGAGCCAATGAATATTGCAGTTTTATGACAATTATTCATCTGCCCCTAACACATACATGCAGACTTACCATTCTTTGAAACTTTGCAGAAATGTAAAGGGCCATTCCAAATATCACTGAAACCAATCTTACTCCAATTGGTCAAACGGGGGCGCTATAGCAATTTTTTGAAAATTGAAACTTTAAACAGGCAAAAGTCATGCCTCGTTTGGCCGACAGCCATTAGACCTGCTTACACATGTGCCTTGACTAATGAGGAACACATCTATCACGTTGACCAGTAAGCACCGCCCTTAGATTGTCCGCAATCTTGAGCAGTTTGAAAAACACTTAAACCCAGGATTTTTCAGCTATTTGCGTGAAACTGTATGATCTGTGTGATCTCCTTTTTCACAGGTTCTTGTCTGTTGGTGGCTTCTCGCTTAAATGTGTGCCCCACAACCTGAAGGTCACCAGTTCAAGCCTCACTTGGTGCAGACTTCATCTAAGTTGCATTTCACACAACATGACTATCAATGAATACATCTGCAATTGTTAAAGATAACATGAAATACTTAATTGAGTGTTTTTTACATACAGCTGATCTACAATCTCACAACTTTTCAGATAGCAATGAGAGTATCTTTTTTCAATGTATAACATACTTCATTGTGAAAATAGCCAATGTACAATCTGACAACTTTTAATGGTTTGTGAGCTTGTAGATCGTCTACTTTCACTAATTTTGGTTCTGAGGAGATGTACAATTTCTTCATTGGTAAATGGTTTGTGAACGAGTGATCTTAGTGTTAGTGAAACAGGGGCTTGGGTCATGACAGAAGGCAAGAGTTTGTGATCCTCAACAGACAATATCAGCCTGGACAAAGATATAGCACTATAGGTAGTGTTGCAGCTACCTAAGAGTGCTTCATGACCGTAAGGTTGCCGGTTCAAGCCTCACTTGATGCAGACTCATTTAAGTTGAAATGCAAAAAACATGACTCAATCTATTCCGTTTCCATGGCGCTCTCTCTCTCTCTTCAATCTATTCCATTTCCATGTCTTTCTCTTCAATCTATTCCGTTTCCATGTCTCTGTCTCTTCAATCTATTCCATTTGTCTCTCTCTATGTCTCTTCAATCTATTCCGTATCTCTCTCTCTCTCTCTCTCTCTCTCTCTCTCTCTCTCTCTCTCTCTCTCTCTCTCTCTCTCTCTCTCTCTCTCTCTCTCTCTCTCTCTCTCTCTCTCTCTCTCTCTCTCTCTCTCTCTCTCTCTCTCTCTCTCTCTCTCTCTCTCTCTCTCTCTCTCTCTCTCTCTCTCTCTCTCTCTCTGAGGGGTGGCCATAGCTGAGTGGTTAGTGAGCCCGCCTAGGGAGCCAGAGACTCTGCTTGCCCCAGGTACGATTCCAGGCCAGTTCAGCAAATGTGTCGATGAAATGAAATTTGTCCCTGAGCAAGACTCTTAACCCCTAATTGCTCACAGAACTGACCTGTTAAAGGAATTATCATTTCTCTTTCTCTCTCCTGGCCCCATATTATCGCTGCTTGCAGCTATATTTTTTTGATCGTTTTTCATGACCATCTATCATATGGCCGAGTTTCATAAAAAGCGACTGCACGGTTCAGCCAGAACTGGCAAAAAGGGCAGAAGAAATGGAATAATGCCAATAACAATATGGGTCCATGCTGGAAGCCTGGCCCCATAAATAAACAAGCCCAAATAAGCAACTACCCTTTAGAAACAAGCCCAAAAAACGCAACTCGCAACTTCACAGAAGAATAAGCCCAAAGCCGCTTATAATAAGCGGACATGGCAACACTGACTGCTGCCCATTGTCTGGCCTAACACCCTGCAGGGGTTTCTAAACTTTTTCAGCTCGAGACCTGGAAGAGAAATTACATTTAGTGTCTCCCCGCCGGGGCCACAAACAACAATACACAAGAACAAAGCTCTATTTGCACTATTATTCAGTGGTGTAAAGTAACTAAGTAGCCTACATGTACACAATTATGAGGTATTTTTACTTTACTGGAGTACTTCCAGTTTTCTCAGAGGCAAATAAATTGTACTTTTACTCCACTACAATTGTTTGAAAACTTTAGTTATTAGTTACTTTCATTGTAGATTTTGATCATTTCAAAAAACATAGGGGTACATTAACCACTTCAACCCTATACGTTTCAGCCTTTGGAAAATAGCAGATCTAGCTCACAATGCGTTGCGATGCCACATGTTGTGAGCATGCTATTATCAAAAGATTTTCATACAATTTATGCATTTGAAAATTTGAAAAAACGTGAAATGGGACACTCTGCATAATGAGTAGGCTACTTTCTACTTTTGGTACTTACATTTTGATACCAATACCTTTCTACTTTTACTCAAGTAATTTTTGAATTCCAGACTTTTACTTGTAACCGAGTATTTCTACCTTGCAGTATTGATACTTTTACTAAAACATGTGAGTACTTCTTCCATCACTGCTATTATTGTACAAGTTCATCTGATTGATTGATTGATGTACTTTATTTAGTAAGACATGAGAACAACAGTACATGGAAGTACAAATTCACAATACAAGGTCTACTAAACTGGAAGACTCATAAAAGCACTGAGCTTGTTTCAAATGAGTTCCCCATGCACACAAATCATGATGACATATAAGAGACAGACAGATATACACAACTACTATAGAATGTCATACAATCAGTTTACAGGTTACTGGTATGAAGAGTGAGAAATATGTACAAAAGGAGAAGGAGAGAGGGGGGGGTAGGGGGGTAGGTTAGGTGATCTTCACCAGATGCTGCTCTACAGCTAACCTGTCCGTCACTCCTCTTTCCAGTGAAAAGGTTAGAAAAGGTAAGAAATTATCTGATCACTACTTCATGTCCTACTCTCTCTCTCTCTCCTCTCCCCCCTCACAGCCCCTCCCTACCCACATGATTTCCTCACGTCGCAACCTTCGCACACTATCCTCCACTGATCTCTCCTCCTCTGTTCTCTCTGCTCTCCCTGCCCCTGAATCATTTGCTCTTCTATCCCCTGACACCGCCACTGATCTTCTTTTCTCTACCCTATCCTCTTCTCTAGACCATCTCTGTCCCCTCACCACCAGGCCTGCACGCCAAACTCCACCTGCCCCCTGGTTGTCGGACTCAGTGCGTACTGAGAGACGGAGCCTGAGAGCGGCTGAGCGCAAGTGGAGAAATGGCAACCTCCCGGAGGACCTTCTTACCTTCCAAACTCTCCTTTCTACCTTTTCCTCCTCTCTATCAGCTGCTAAAGCTGCTTTCTTCTGCACTAAAATTCAGGCTTCTGCTTCCAACCCTAAAAAACTATTTGAAACTTTCTCCTCTCTCCTGCAACCACCTCCCCCTCCTCCCTCCTCCTCCCTCCTCCCTGACGACTTCGCTAACTTCTTTGACAAGAAGGTGAACGATATCCGATCCTCCTTCACTCCTCCCCCGACTGATGCCCTGCGCACTACCCACACCTGTCTGCCTTCCATCCCTCCCTCCCTATCTTCATCTACTCCTCCTCCCTCTCCCCCACCCTCTCTATCCCACTTCTCTCCCCTCTCCTCTAAAGAGGTCCTTCTCCTTGTTACCTCTAGTCGCCCCACCTCATGCTCCCTGGACCCGGTCCCATCCCCTCTGCTGCAGTCCTCTGCACCTGAACTCCTTCCCTTCTTAACCCACCTTATTAACACCTCTCTGACGTCTGGCTACTTTCCCTCTGCTTTCAAGACTGCCAGAGTCACCCCCCTCCTGAAGAAACCGACACTTGACCCCTCTGAGATCAAGAACTACAGACCGGTTTCCCTTCTATCCTTCCTATCTAAAACTCTCGAACGTGCTGTCTTTAAACAACTGTCTTCCTACCTCCACCAGAACAACCTCCTGGACTCCAACCAGTCGGGGTTCAAAGTGGGTCACTCGACAGAGACTGCCCTCCTGGCAGTGACGGAGTCGCTCCATGCCGCTAGAGCGAACTCTCTCTCCTCCGTCCTGATACTCCTGGACCTGTCTGCAGCGTTCGACACAGTGAACCACCAGATCCTCCTCTCCACCCTCGAGGGGATGGGTGTCTCAGGCTCTGCACTCTCCCTGTTTGCATCCTACCTGACGGGTCGCTCCTACCAGGTGATGCTGAGAGGGTCTGTGTCAGAACCACACAGGCTCACTACTGGGGTTCCCCAAGGCTCGGTTCTGGGTCCTCTTCTTTTCTCTCTCTACACTACATCTCTTGGTGCTGTCATCCACTCCCATGGCTTTTCCTACCACTGCTATGCCGATGACACCCAGCTGATCCTCTCATTCCCCCCTTCTGACACACAAGTGGAGGCACGCATTGCTGCTTGTCTGGCTGACATCTCGGAGTGGATGTCGACGAACCACCTGAAGCTCAACCTGGACAAGACCGAGCTGATGTTCATCCCGGGGAAGGGCTGTCCTCACCGAGACATGGCCATCACCATTGAGAATGCTGTGGTGACGTCAACTCGGACTGCGAAGAATCTGGGTGTGACCCTGGACGATCAACTGTCGTTCTCGGCTAACATCGCATCAGTGACACGGCCCTGCAGATTCCTCCTCTACAACATCAGGAGGATTCGCCCCTTCCTCACGGAGAAAACAGCCCAGGTGCTCATCCAGGCTCTTGTCATCTCCCGCCTGGACTACTGCAACTCCCTCCTTGCTGGTGCTCCGGCATCAGCCATCAGACCTCTGGAGCTTGTTCAGAAAGCTGCGGCTCGTCTGGTGTTCAACCGCCCCAAGTTCTCCCACACAACTATCCTTCTCCGTTCTCTGCACTGGCTCCCCGTAGCAGCTCGCATTCAGTTTAAAACCCTGGTGCTAGCCTATAGAGCAGTGAAAGGAACAGCTCCTTCTTACCTCCGGGTTTTGGTCAATGCCCACACCCCTGCCCGACCACTCCGGTCTGCCACCTCGGGGCGACTGACTCCCTCGCCACTCAACGGTCCTTCTGGTCGATCGACACGGTCACGACTTTTTTCTGTTCTGGCCCCACAGTGGTGGAATGAACTTCCCACTGATGTCAGGACAGCAGAGTCACTGCCCATCTTTCGCCGCAGGCTGAAAACCCACCTCTTCAGGAAACACTATCCTTCCTCTTTGCCTGGCCTACTTGTTGTTAACTAGTTGTACGAACTCTTGTTTTATTTTTGTATTGTTTTATTGGATCTTGTTTAGTCGATACACTTATTTGTTTTAGCTCGTGCTCATTTGATTTTGCCATTTTTGTCTCATCTGTTTAAGAAAGTAGGTAGCTGATATATTGCACTTTTACCTTAGCGCTAGGTATACTCTTGGTTGCTTGTTTTTGCAGGAAATGTACTTAAAACTTCTGGTGATTAGTAGTTTTCGTTCCCTACCTATGTTGAATACACTTATTGTAAGTCGCTTTGGATAAAAGCGTCTGCTAAATGACTGTAATGTAATGTAATGTAATGTAATGTTAGGACTTAGACAGGGGCCATTTTCCAATTGCAGCCTCCTGAAGGTGTATCTTTAGGGCTGTTTTGAAAGAGAGTAGGGTTTTACACTCCTTTACTCCTTTTGGTAGGGCGTTCCACATCATTTGTTGTTTTCGGGAAAGGGAAGGACAGAGTCGCCTTGATAAGAGTAAGCTGCGTTCACAACAAAAGAAACCGAACAATGAAGCTTATATTTTCAATGATATCTCTATGCAAATCTGCTTTTTACATTTTTTGACGTAAAAGCTCAAGTGGAAAAAAGTGTGCTTTTTGAGAAAGAAGCCAGATCTCATCCTTGAAGCTGCTTTTTTTTGTGTTCAGCTTCCTTTGGTGTGAACGCAGCATTAGACTGTCAACATATTATGACCAGTTTGAGGCTAGATAGAGAAGAGCAAGGAAACGACAGGAACAGGTCACCGTCATATAATCAAATGATAATAATCACAGATGGACATAACTACCATCCACACATCCTTGGTACAAATGTGTACATTTTAAGGTGATGTGTGAGAATACAAGCCTGTCTGATATGTATTTGGCAATACAGCGAGCAAAGAGAAGCAAAGAAGGCATTTATTGTCATAAACCAACGTTGTGTTGTTTCTATTTAACCACCAGGTGTC
Organism: Gymnoscopelus microlampas; assembly: GCF_963454915.1. NCBI lineage: Eukaryota > Metazoa > Chordata > Actinopteri > Myctophiformes > Myctophidae > Gymnoscopelus > Gymnoscopelus microlampas. Next base: position 1,567,573 of record NC_139943.1, read on the forward strand.
ACCATCGCATTGAAGACCTAGCTAGTTCACTGGCTGTCCTTATCTCTCTCACTCACACACACACACACACACACACACACACACACACACACACACACACACACACACACACACACACACACACACACACACACACACACACAGATTCTTAAAATGTAAAATTCCCTATTAGCTGTGAAGGGTCTTCTTCCATGTGTATCAGTCATGATTGTTTCGCCATCAAACAATAACAAGCAAAAAGGAAATATCGGCGGGTCCTTCTTCTCCATTGCGCTGCTCGCGCACCTCTCGTCCTAAAACACCTTCCCCCCAGGTCTAATCCGGCGGCCTCGGCCCGCGAAAAAAATGGGGCAGTGTGTTTTGGACGAGCGTTCCGTTTTCCACCCGTTGTCTTTTCTTTTTCTTCGTCCCAGAAGTTAACAATGTTAACATAATCTTTGTCACAGTAATTTATAGTAGTCAGTGCACTGCATTGAGGCATGCACGAAGAGAAACTATCAGCTTTTGAGACAGAATAAATGTGCACAATATATTTTACAATGTATAATTGTATTATGCTTTATATCATACAACGCAATAAAGCCAGTGGCTTGTTGCGGTCTTTTCAGTTACTTTACACTGTGTGTGTGTGTGTGTGTGTGTGTGTGTGTGTGTGTGTGTGTGAGATGCGGCCCATGCGGAGATGCCGGTGTTTTCGGCACATGTGGAGGAGGAGGACCATGTATACGTCACGGGAGAAGGGGAAAAAAAAAAAAAAAAGTGTACACGTGATGCGGAAATCTGCCGCGGAGGAGCTGTTGAGAGTGGTCGAGGATACACTTGATGTACACTCGCTCAATGCGGAAGTGGAGAGCCTCCTCGCCTCCTCCACTCGACTCCACTCGCCTCCTCCAAGACGCACATGAACTAGTCTCGCGTGGCCAGACTGTTGCCTCCCACAATTTACAAATGTTTCCGACATACAGTCTGGGACTCGGAAGCTCTGATCATGTGTAAGGGGAAAGCGGATGCCCCTCCCCTACCCACGTCCGTTTCAGCATTGTGCAGTGGCGCAAATGAGTCCGACTGGAATCAACGAATCTCATAAATATCGTTTATGTCTACTAGTGTCTTCTTTCACAGTTTTTTCGGCGTTAATTCCATGATACCTTTCTCAGTTTTCTGTGATAAACAATCCTCGCACAAATAACATGAATCTACCGCTCCTATGACTATGCTTCCGCCTCGGTTCTGTTTCCACTAGGACTACAGGTCCGCGGGCACCGCGTCGTGATTGGTCGAATGTTTTTCCGGTCTGAACAACTTCCGTTACACAGCTTTCGGGAAGTGGAGTCCCAGACTCTATATAGCATTCAGAGATTGTGGAATAGTAGTCTGGTGACGCGAGACTATACACATGAACAGTCGGAGTGACCGAGTGGGAGTGAGCGAGTGGCCGAGATTTTCGGTATTGGAATTTGGCTAATGTGTTGTGGATGGACCGGAAAGAAAGTCACGGGACAATGCTAAAACCGGATGTGGGAGGAGCACTTTGTGCAAATCGGGAATAACACGCTACGCACGCACACGCACACACTCATATTGATCCTTCAATTCCTATTATGTATATATGCGTATACATATGTATACATGTGGAACGTTGTGAGCTTGTAGATCGGCTATTTTAACTATTTTAAAATGTTGTTCAAAAGATATTGCCCTCGCCTCAACATAGAGACCTGTCTGTCTCTCCTCAAAAGATCTAGAGAGGGTAATACATGCATTACTTTATTCAATTATATTTTTGGGATGACGTTATTTCTGCTTCTATCATTCTCTCGGAGCCAAGGGATCATTCATAGGTTGGGGAAGAGCGCCCTCTACATAATATCAAAAAAGTATAATTTAAAGGATGTAGATCTGCATCAATGGCAGGGAATGTGTTGATTGATTGATTGATTGAATGAATACTTTATTTAGAACTTTGCTGAAAAAAGCACATGAAAGTATAGTTTGAATACAAGGTCAACTAAATAGGATTGAAAAACCCATGAAGGCCTAATGGCTTGTTTCAAATAGGGTCCTCATGTACTCATATCGTAGTGTTAAATGACATTAAATGACAGACAGATATACACTACTATGCAGAACATCATATAAACAGTTTACAAAATGAAAAATAAGAAAAACTAAAATATGTACAGTAAAAAGTTCAAGAAGAAAAACACTTTTACTTAGTTATGTAAAACTGGACAGAATAAACCATGTATGATGTAAGTCTCCCTTTAAGGTGCTGTTAAACAAAAGGGTTTTGTTAAAGTTAAAGACCTACAGTATATTCTTAAAGTATTCATTGTTATATTCAGTAACAGTGCTGTCCCTGTCTCTCCTTGCTCTTTAGCAAACAGAAAATACATTTTCAGGTGGGTTACACATTTCATCCAATATTAAAGGAGAGAGACCCCATTCATCTGTTACAATATTCACCATTTATTTGTTTACAAACATTTCTTTTTTTTTTAAACTTTATTGCAGGTTTGTACATTACATGTTATTGATTTCATTTAATTATCTTACAAGTTCTCTTTGCTTGTTTAATTCATCCTGCATCATTGTTTTAATCTTAATTACATATACAAACAGAAATTAATAATAATAAAAATAAAAAGGGGGGAAAGAAGGGGGAATAAAGAAGGTAAATGAGAGAGAAAAAAGTTAAAGTAAACAAAATCAATTTTGCTCAGCTGCTGATAAGGCTACTACCTATAAAATACATATACCTACATAATACATACTTTTCTTTACAACGTTGTGGGTGAAACACTCAGTAAATTGCATAGGGGCCGCCATTGTTGTTTTCATTTTCTTCTGAGTCGTTATTAGGCATGCGTCAGATTGGGAGGGAGGCGAGAAGTTTCATTCCATAGCTTTAGCTACGGCTAGTGCTTTTACAAAACAATATTAAACTGGATAAATAGCCGCTGTTGGTAAAACAAAAAGAACGCGATTCGTATCAAATTCGTTGGCAACAAATTTAGTAATCGATTTTAAATCGTTTAATTGATCCGTCGTTGCAGCCTTACTATATAGGCGCGTTGTGTAATCGTGGAGATGGAGTTTACAGTGGAAAGGTTTATCTCCAGTGTGGATAAGCTGATGTTTTTTTAGGTTACTTGTCTCACTGAAACTCTTGTCACAATGTTTACAATGGAAAGGTTTTTCTCCAGTGTGGATACGCTCGTGTCTCTTGAGGGAACCTGACTCACTGAAACTCTTGTCACAATGTTTACAATGGAAAGGTTTTTCTCCAGTGTGGACACGCTCGTGTCTCTTGAGGGAACCTGAGTCAGTGAAACATTTGTTACACTGATTACAGTGAAAAGGTTTTTCTTGAGTGTGGATACGCTGGTGTTTCTTGAGGGAACCTGAGTCAGTGAAACATTTGTTACACTGATTACAGTGAAAAGTTTTTTCTTGAGTGTGGATACGCTGGTGTTTCTTGAGGGAACCTGAGTCAGTGAAACATTTGTTACACTGATTACAGTGAAAAGGTTTTTCTCCAGTGTGGATACGCTGGTGTATCGTGAGGGAACCAGAGACATTGAAACTCTTGTCACAATGTTTACAGTGGAAAGGCTTTTCTCCAGTGTGGATACGCTGGTGTATCTTGAGGGAACCTGAATAAATGAAACTCTTGTCACAATGTTTACAGTGGAAAGGTTTTTCTCCAGTGTGGATACGCTGGTGTATCTTATAATATGAATGGCAGAAACTCTTGTTACACATTTTACAGTGGAAAGGTTTTTCTCCAGTGTGGACATACTGGTGTCTCTTCAAGTCATCTGGCCGTGTGAAACTTTTGTCGCAATGTTCACAGGGGAAAGGTTTTTCTCCAGTGTGGACATACTGGTGTCTCCTCAAGTTTTCTGACCGTGTGAAACTATTGTCGCAATGTTCACAGTGGAAACGTTTTTCTCCAGTGTGGATACCCCCAAATGTCTCCCCCCAATCATCACTGTCTTCAGCGACTTCAGTGTCAGATTCAAGCTTAACTTCAACTTCAGAGCAGTGTGAATCAACTTCAACTTCATCTTTCACTGTTAGTGATGTCATTGACCCAACAGGGTCCTCTGGTCTTTGAAGTAGCTCTTCCTGTTCCTCTTTAATCTTTGGAGGCTCTGGTTCTTCCTGGAGCAGACTGGGGCTCCTCTCCTGTTTAGGAGAAACCTCCTCTTTACACACAACCATGTGCAGGATGGCTAGGAGCAGAAAAATAACATGATAGTCAACACTGGATTCCTAAAATGTAAATCTATTTTTCTATCTTCCATGTTCCATGTACAAAGCTATTATCTACTAAGACTGACCAAACAGTTATTAAATAAGAATCCATCTGTGTCTGGGGCTAATTTAACAAACCACTGTACCGATCAGTGCCAAATTTCTTTTGTATGCTGCCAGTAGGCCAAGAACATCTAATAATCTGTAAGAGACTGAAACATGACCATGACTTGCAGCACAATGTACTAAAGTGCAGCCTGTAAGCTTTCTAGTGAAGTGCCATGCACTGAAATCTGGAAATAGTTGAAGAAGATATACTTATTTGAATGTTGTTAACCAGTTAAAGACCAGCTGAAATGGCTTTTTGCAACCATGTTTTAACCTAATTTCCAATGGAACGGGATAGGAGGCTCTGAGGCAATCACAACTGAGTTTTCCACCTTAAATGTCTTTGGAAACTAAAAATGTACAATGTGGTGCATTTCTTTTGTATTGCATATTTAATTATGCCTATGCATATTGATGGAGTGTTTACTGTAGTAAAACATTTAGGCCAAAAGGATAACACAAAAGGTCCTGGGGACTTATAATATCCGGATATTATAATTGTCATATTTTCTGCCAAGATTATCATATAGTTAAAACACGTACTGAGGTGTGGGTGGTCTTCAGGTTCCTCCTGTTTAATAGAAATGTCCCTGGCTGAGTCTGGAGAGTTCATCTTCACCTGCAGTCTGGACTCCACACAGTCACACACTGGGTCTGAAATGAACAAATTCAATAATGACTTTAATTACTGGAGACCCAGCAGTGGTGTAAAAAATGAAAAATAAGTCAACTTTCCAAAATATGAATCTTGGGTTCAAAGATTGTGGGATTTATATATTAGAGAAGCAATCACACTTCATTTAAGATTACACAAGGAAATAAACGTATCAAAAGATGGACTCCTGCAATGCAAACAATGATTTTAAGTAAATAAGGTGAAAGCAGCCCATCTGTTCTTAATGTTTCTGCTGCCATGCATCCCATCTTGCTACAATAATTTAAGCCTGGTCAGGCAACCTGTATTTCTGCGTACGGACTACTATATTAGAGCCAAGCAGTTGTCAAATTCTCTCCCAACTTGCTTCAAAAATTGCTCTGGCTTGGCAACCATCTTCTTTTCCACCTTCGCGTACATTGCACGATGTAGAGTTTATATGAAACGCCATTATTAAGCAATAATATTCCAGAAGCAACGGAAGTGGTCCGACGTCATTAACGTCACACATTTGGAGATAAACAAACAACGTGGCGTGCCTTGACGCGTTGTCTTGAAGATCTCGCCACTTGAAAGCAAGCCCAAATAAGCCACTACATCTCAGTAAGCCCAAACAAATGCAACTATGAATATGAATGTCTATGAATATTTACAAGACGTTACAGGAAAATAAGCCCAAAGTCGCTTATAATAAGCAGACCTGGCAACACTGATTATGCCGCCTTAGGCTTCTACTGCACAAACGCCTGAGTCGCACAACACACACACACACACACACACACACACACACACACACACACACACACACACACACACACACATACTTTCAAATCAATGGCAGTTTAACTTGAAGGTCTAATATCATGTGCAAACATATGGTGGACATGGAACAATAACATCACAGACACAACTAAAGGTTTCACCGCACCCTGTTGTTCTCTGAACACAGCAGCCATGGGACCACGCAATAAACATCACTGGACTTTTACACAAGCGACGCCACGCGAAAACGCCTGCCTCGAGCAACAGCTGATTATTTAATGATGTTGCCTTATTTCCTTTACTTGCTGAGATATTGCGCTCCTTACCTTGCTTATTCAGTGTGTGTGTGTGTGTGTGTGTGTGGGGCACGCGCTGACAGATACAGAGATCTCCATATATGCCCATAAAAGGGACAAGGACTGACAGATAGCGATCTCCATAATGGCTATATCAGTTGGATCACTGGTGCAACGTAGCTGTGATGTGGACGCTAGATGTGATGTGAACGCTAGATGTGAGGCCCGCTTTCTACTCCTTCTAATCTACGACACCAATTAGCAGCCCCAACCTTGTGTGGAAAGTAACTATTGTGGCTTGACAGTGGCGCTAGGAGATAGGTCATGGGGACACTCGGTTAGGGTTCATCTTCCAGGGAGCATGCATGTGCAGAGCAAGTTTCATAGCAATCTGTCCATTAGACTTTGAGACATCTTAGCCACGTTTACATGGACACTTTTCTTCCAATCTGATTAAAATAAACCCGATTGAAGGTTTTGGATCAAGTGTTTACATTTCCCTGTATCCATTAGTAACAATATATTATAATAATACTAATAATAATAATTATAATATATATAATATATATTATATATAATACATATGCACATAGCCAGCCCTAGCCTATTAACAATAGGCCTACATATTCGCGCCAATAGACAAGTGCATTCACGATAATAACTAGCTCCATTAAGAACCTCTCACTCCGCTATACAGCTCTGAGATGAGGTTCTATGTCGAGGTCTCCCAGAATCGGTTGACGGCCGCAAAGGCTCCGTTGTTCACCCTTTTATCTACATCGTATCCAAAAACTAATGGTAGATTCCAGAGCGCACAGATGTTTAAGGTTTGGTCGGGCACAAAATATTTTAACATGGCCACAGGCTGACTAAATAAGCGATTTAAACGGGTAGTTTCGTCCCCGACCTAAAATATTTTGTGCCCGACCAAACCTTAAACATCCGTGTGCTTTGGAATTAGTTTTTGGATACGATGTAGATAAAAGGGTAAACAGCGGAGCCTTTGTGGCCGTTCAACCGATTCTGGGAGACCTCGACATAGAACCTCATCTCGGAGCCGTATAGTGTAGTTAACTAATATTTAGGCTACTTCTAAAATGGCCTATTTTCTTATATTCCCATACCCCAGTCCCATAGATTATCTGCAGAAGGATATAGGATATTGTGCTGGTGGTTTCTTAGGCTATTTATGATGGCATATCGTCCTGGGTTGTTCATTAGATCACAACAAAGAAGACATTTTCAAAAAGTTACTGGCCAGCTCAATAGCAGACATACTGTAGGTCTACCCAGGGTGTGTGTGTGTGTGTGTGTGTGTGTGTGTGTGTGTGTGTGTGTGTGTGTGTGTGTGTGTGTGTGTGTGTGTGTGTGTGTGGGGTACTGTGGATGGTTGGTCAAAGACGCACGGGATAGCAGTGGTGTAAAGTAACTAAGTACATTTACTCAAGTACTGTACTTTAGTACAAATCTGAGGAATCTTTAGTTTACTGGAGTATTTCCATTTTTCTATACTTTTACTTCTACTCCACTACATCTGATAGGCAAATTGTACTTTTACTCCACTACAATTATTTGAAAACTTTAGTTATAGTTACTTTGTAGATTTTGATTATTATTACAAAAGATACATTTATCACTTCAGCCCTATTTAAACTTTGGTTATTTGACCAAAGTTTCTACAAGCTCACAACGCATCGATGCAACGAGTTGTGAGCTTGTAGATCTGCTATTTTTAAAAGACTTTTACACATTTTAGACTGCATAACTAGTACTTTTACTTTTGGTATGTTAAGTATATTTATTTATATTTATTTCTGCATTGCACTATTGAAACTTTTACTTAAAGGGTTAGTTCAGATGTTTTGAGTATTTTCTGTAGGAAATACTTACCATTAATGTAGTGGTTGCAAAGGTATTAATTGATTGCCCGAGTCCCGTAGTCAGAGTTATGGTCCGTTTCTGATAAATATGAAGTAGTTCCGGTAGATTAGTAGATTTGGTGGGGGCCGCTCATTAAAAATAAATACATAAAAAAAACTAGCATCATTTGTATAGTTGACCTATTTCTACCATATAGAGCAGGTTTAGTTCAATTTCGACCCCTCTGTCACATGGTAATAATGTTTGTGTCCAGAATCACTGCGCCGCGGCAGCCTACTCGCGCACAAAATATATGACACAAACATTAGTACCATGTGACAGAGGGGTCGAAATTGAACTAAACCTGCTCTATATGGTAGAAATAGGTCAACAATACAAATGACGCTAGTTTTTTTAATGTATTTATTTTTAATGAGCGCCCCCCACCAAATCTACTAATCTACCGGAACTACATTCATATTTATCAGAAATGGACCATAACTCTGACCACGGGACTCGGGCAATCAATTAATACCTTTGCAACCACTACATTAATGGTAAGTATTTCCTACAGAAAATACTCAAAAAATCTGAACTAACCCTTTAAGTAAACAATTTGAGTACTTTTTGCACCACTGCAGGAAAGTATAGACAGGACAGGGTAATGCCAAGTCCAGTCGCGGACACGGTAGAATCGTATCGCATCCGCACGGCGCACACCTCTCTCTCTCTCTCTCTCTCTCTCTCTCTCTCTCTCTCTCTCTCTCTCTCCTCTGATTAATAACAACAGGTTTGCATGGCGACCGCACGCTTGATCTTGTTGTGTGCCTGACCTGGTGAGCGTGAACGCACTACGGGAATGTTCCGGATGTCCCGGACTTTATGACATTATATGAATAATGTCACATATTTATTTTGCATAAATGCGATAAAGTTGTCCTTTTGGAAATTAATGATCTTGGAAGCAAAACCTTTGCATGAGGTTGCAATCATTCCCAAAGTGATGTGGACTGGTTGAGGGATTTATGGCTCCAGATCAAGTCAAGTCAAAGCTCCAATTATGTGTGTTGCGACTCGCGATTATTATTTTATACAGACGTCAGACTCCGGAATATTGCCTTGTCTCCAATCCATGCAGCATTAACAAAAGCAGGGGCCAATCAACAAATATCTGATATACTGTAGATGCTATTAAAACGAAGAGGACGCATCAGAATCAAGGCAGTGCATTTTATCCCACAAATCATTTGACTGATAGAATCTATGCCCATGTATTCCATGAAGTAAAAACAATTACATCATGTCTCCCTTGGGTCCTCAGCAATTATGCATATGAGTTTCTAGTTGTTCGGCCGGACGGTTCTCAATCGAGACGGGAGTCATGGGACTCGCACAAGCGCACGCGGCGAGCACACACATGCGCTCACGTAGCCTACACATATATTCCGCGCATTTATAGATTGCCTATATATAATAGAAAAATTGCCTATATAAAATAAATAATGTAGTGAAACATCACAAATGTATAGTTGCAAAAATAAAAAAGTGCCCCAATAAATGGCCAGGAAGCATGCGCAGAAAGAACAGAATCAGATACTAATCAGGTTAAGGTGTATACATGGACGAAATGTCCTTTTGATCGGGTTGTAAAAAGGTCTAGACCACCCCTCTGCACCTGATTAGAATTTTAATCAGGTTGGGCTTGATCGGGTTTATTTAGGTGTATACATGGAGATTTTTAATCTGGTTTATTTTAAACCAGATTTATTCTTGTTTTAACCCGATTTAGAAAGGTCCATGTAAACGTGGCTGTGCCAGTGGCCTAAAGGTGGAGCATTTGGGCACCACTTGCCGGGTGCATTATAGACTATTTACTGTAACTGTTGGAAGAAGCTGCATGCAGTCATAGTTGGCACAGTGTCCAGTGGAAACGGCCATATGACCAGTGGCGTCGTTAGGCGGGGGCTTCGGTGGCTATAGCCACCAATGTTTTATCCAAAGCCACCAATAAAAAAAAATATTTATTTATTTATTTATTTTGAATTACATATCTATCACCCTAACCTAGCCCTAACACCGAAATAAAGTAACAAAAAACGGGGGGAAAAGTACCCAAATCCGCAAAAAAAGGGGAGGGGCACATGCTGCGCGCGCGTCACGGCGTGCATGTGCCCGTTGCCTGGGGGGCTAAGCCCCCAACCTAGTAGAGACCTAGCAACGCGTCTGCATATGACCAGAAACAATCATCCAGACTATGGATGTGCATACCTGCAATTTTTTTCTTTGAATGCGTTGTAATATTTATTTTTGTATAACTACCATAACCGTTATATCCTATTTCATTGTCTCCGCCAGGCCGAAGGCATGGGTTGAAACAAGTGTTTAAATCGTCAGCCTGTGGCCAGTCAACCCCTGTCCGCATGCGCATTACTGCTCCCGTAGGATTACATTGGGAAAACATGGCCACAGGCTGACATTTTAAGCGATTTAAACGCTAATTTCTTCATAGTCAGTTAGATTTTTCTAACTGACTAGAAGTTAAAACATCTGAGAGTAGTGCAGAAAACCTTTACTTTTTGGATACAATGTGCGGAAAAGGGTAAGAAATTTGCATAGTGGAAAATATTCAAAAATGTCCTGCTCAAACGACAGCGAGCTGCGTGGGACCTCATCTCGGAGCGGTAGCGGTGGTCCCAAATGGGGTTACTGCTATAATACAAAACGCTACATCAGCCAAGACACACACACACGGGTGCATTTCGCCTTTCCGACATGTCGCCTTTCCAACGTGAACGAACCCTATACCTAACCCTAACCGCACGCGGAAGCCACTAGTCGGAGTGGCGAGATGTCGGAATGGAAGGAGCACCCCCACACACATACGCACACACACACAGAAGGAGGAGTTTCGTTCACGTGGTAGATCACAGAGGTTCCCATAGATTCTAGAACAACTAGGGGTCTATTTCACGAAAGCGGAATTAAATTATCCTGGTTTAAAAGGCAAATCCAGGTTTGACAAGTCTGCGCTGTTCAGCCTGGTTTATTCAGTTCCACGAACGCCAAGCCGGGCTGAGAAGGAGCGGTTTGTCGAGCCAGGATCGTTAAACCAGGCTGAATTTGAGTTCATGTATTCCTATAAAAGACCATGAAAGTCGATAGCAGAATCCTTGAACTTGACCAATCATGGATCCCAAAACCAGAGTGGCATTCTTCTCTGTGGCTGAACAGCAGCACTGCAGCAGCTCATGGAATCATACAAGTAAAATGTATAATAAGCAAGAAAGGAAACACGGCCGCAATAAATATAGATCCAGGGAGAAAGCCTGGCAAAGTATTGCCGACAAATTAAATGCACAAGTTGTAAAAAAAATATGCAATTAATTTAATTTTATCTACCTTACAATTGGAATCTACAGTCATGCGCGAGAACGGTTGTATGTATGTAAGTTGCATCAGTGTTGCCAGATTGCGCGCGAGCACCAAGCAACCAGCTTCATGCAAAAGCACCGCGCTGCGCACTGCGCATGCGTGGACGCACTTTCCCTAACCAATTACACGCCACTTCACGCTTACAACTCCTGGACATGGCAACCCCGCCCCCATCCAAATACTGTCTGTCTGACTCTTTGGGAGCGTTGAACGCAGCGAAGTTGAGCGAACGCCGTCTCGCTGGGCTGAGCGGGCTGCTTCATCAAAATGTGCCGCACATTCTGGTCCTGCAAGAGCCTGTGTGAATACATAGATAGATGAACGGGTGAAATGTGTCCGTCTCTCAGTTTGCTTTCGTTTTCGGTTTGCGTCTCGAAACACTGTTGCACTCGCTTTTGGTTTGCGTGTCGAAAACGAGAGCCTCGCGCCAGCGACTAGACGGAAGGGTCGCGTAGCGACCCGCACCTCTAGTTTATATACAAGTCCATAAATATATAATTCAGTTAGGCTTAAACATGAGGAGTTTAAGTGAATGTTGGAATTATAATTACTAGACCATACCCGCGTGGGGGGATATGCGCACATGATCTGGCAACCCGGGAGGCAGTTTGTCCCATAGCTGGGCAGCCGCAGCTATGGGACGACATTCTTTGACACAAAAACGCTAATAAGAAGCTGAGATTTGATGAAATTGAAAAACGGGCTTCACAGTTAAGTTCAGATGGTAATGGTCAATGGCTGTGTGCAAAATCAGAGCAATTGGTCCAGCCAGTGGGGAGAACCGGGTAGCTTCACCACCACCACCACTACAAACGCACGCACAGAGGTTACTAGAATTATAGTAGGATAGTAGGATAGTAGGATAGTAGGATAAACACTTAGAATAATTTCTAATTTCTAAAATCAAAGATCTACAAGTGAAAAGCTTGCCTTTTGGCGGCGAGGGGTCCCCCGGTCCACGGAGGTCAATGGGGGTCCAGGGGTACACGGGGGGCCGGGGGTCAACGGGGGTACACGGGTCGACGGGGGGGCGGAGACCCCCGTGGACCCCCGGCCGCCATAAGACAAAAAACAAATCAGGCTTGTAGATCTTCGATTTTCGCATAAGAATTGAATAAGTATGGAAAAACTCATTGGTTTACGATTGGAGTCATTGGACTAACAGCTATTTCATAAAACTTGAAGAACAAGGCACTGGATTAATAAAGCTTGGCTGTTAGCCTGGTCCGGACCAGGCTAACTTCACAGCTAAATTGCCATGGTAACTAAGGCAGGATTGCTTCAATTTTCTTTCGTGAAACCGGATCATGGATAAACATATCCAGGTTTACGGGCTAAGTTAATCTGCCGAGCTAACGTGAAACCGATTCCTGGATAATTTAAACCAGGATAGCCGATTAAACCCGGTTTAAACCCGGTTTATCCCTAATCCAGGTTTCGTGAAATAGACCCCTGGTTCTCAACCTTCAGAATCAGTTTTATTATTGTCACATCAGAAGTAATAAAGTGGGTGAAATTTGTTTTCCTGCAAGTTCTATCGTTTTAGTATTTCCAGAGAAAAAAAAAGAAAAGGACCCCTAATTTGAACTGGGGACCCCCCACCCTGACAAGCACTTGAATGTGTGGGTCCTGACCCAAGTTGAGAGCCACTGCCATAAACACACACACACACACACACACACACACACACACACACACACACACTTTGTCGTTGATATTCAGCCGGTATTAAGGTTTGATTGATTGCGTTCTAAAGACGTCGGTTAATAACATGGTGTAAAATGATCATGAGGTTCCACAACACATTACAACAACAACAACAACAACAACAACAACAACACATCTGCTCTTACAAAGCCTTGGATGAAGACGGTCATATATATAGCTCTTTCTTGATAGGACTAGCGTTAGCAGCTATGCTAACACTAGCGTTAGCAACTATGCTAACACTAGCGTTTGATTGATTGATGTACTTTATTTAGTAAGACATGAGAACAACAGTACATGGAAGTACAAATTCACAATACAAGGTCTACTAAACTGGAAGACTCATAAAAGCACAGAGCTTGTTTCAAATGAGTTCCCCATGCACACAAATCATGATGACATATAAGAGACAGACAGATATACACAACTACTATAGAATGTCATACAATCAGTTTACAGGTTACTGGTATGAAGAGTGAGAAATATGTACAAAAGGAGAAGGAGAGAGGGGGGGGGGGGGGTAGGTTAGGTTAGGACTTAGACAGGGGCCATTTTCCAATTGCAGCCTCCTGAAGGTGTATCTTTAGGGCTGTTTTGAAAGAGAGTAGGGTTTTACACTCCTTTACTCCTTTTGGTAGGGCGTTCCACATTTTTGATGAATAGCATGAGAACGAGTTACTTCCCTTTGTTGAGCCAAAAAAGGGTTGGACAAGGTTTGTGGAGCTGCCTCTGATATTGTGATCGTGGACATCATTAACTAACACTAGCGTTAGCAGCTATGCTAACACTAGCGTTAGCAGCTATGCTAACACTAGCGTTAGCAGCTATGCTAACACTAGCCCAGAAACATGACTGTCAGCTTAACGAGCGTCATGTGAACCATGGCTATGCTAACACACTCTCCTAAGACCTATTGTTATCTTATCTTATTGTGTGAGCTACAATATAAACGTTGTTATTAAGTGACACAAGAGGAATCTGACCTGAAATAAGGAGAACGTTCAACTATGAACGCAGCTGCTGCCGTGGGAGACTGCAGTGTTGCCATGACTTGTCACATTGTGTGAGAGAAATAAGCAACTGGTCTGGGAAAACAAAACCAAAAGAAGTGACTACAAATTCTAAAATTTACGGCAAAATGCAGCACAAATCCAGCACTAAAGAATGACACAATTTGTATTCATATTTTCATCATATGGGGTGCTAACTTCACTGAGGTGTACTACAAACATAGCTTAGTAATTTTGTACATAATGGTATATTGTTTTTTCCCTCTGTATTCTTATGTTGATTTTTGAACTGTTTGGTTGCTACTATATATGTCTATGAAATTAATTCAAGGACCCCAATGGAAACAAGCCCGCAAGGACTTTTTTGGCCGGACCTTTTAGGCAAAAGCATTATAAATGTAACTGTGTGTTTTACATTCTTTTGCCTAATAAAAATTTCAATCAATCAATCAAGTATGCGTAGCTTGAAAATAGCCGGTCTACAAGCTCACAAGGCATCGCAATGAGTTGTGGGTTGTAGATCTGCTATTTTCAAAAAATCTTGAAATAAAAGGTTTTTATTTTTAATTCTAACAACACAAATCACGGGCAAAAAACAGATGGGGGGGTTTGGGGACAAATACATTTTAATTTGGGGGTCCATCACATGAAAGTATTTGAGAACTACTCGTTAAAATAATTTAGAAAATGTGTGAAACAAGTCCAAATAATCAACTACACTTTAGAAACAAGGCCAAAAAAAAACGCAACTCGCAACTTCACAGAAGAATAAGCCCAAAGTCGCTTATAAAAAGCGGACATGGCAACACTGACTGCTGCCCATTGTCTGGCCTAACACCCTGCAGGGGTTTCTAAACTTTTTCAGCTCGAGACCTGGAAGAGAAATTACATTTAGTGTCTCCCCGCCGGGGCCACAAACAACAATACACAAGAACAAATCTCTATTTGCTCTATTATTCAGTGGTGTAAAGTAACTAAATACATGTACTCAAGTACAATTTTGAGGTATTTTTTACTTTACTGGAGTATTATTTCCAGTTCTCAGTAGTTTGACTTCTACTCCACTACATCTCAGAGGCAAATATATTGTACTTTTACTCCACTACAATTATTTTCAAACTTTAGTTACTAGTTACATTCTTTGTAGATTTTGATCATTTAAAAAACATAGGGGTACATTAACCACTTATATACATTTCGGCCATTTGAAAATAGCAGATCAACAAGCTCACATTGCGTTGCGATGCCATATGTTGTGAGCATGCTATTTCAAAAGATTTTCATACATTTTATACATTTGAAAACTTGTGAAATGGGACACTCTGCATAATGATCATTATGCAGAGAGTACCGAAAGTAGCCTGCTCGAGCAGGCTACTTTCGGTATTTTAAGTACATTTTCATACCAATACCTTTGTACTTTTATTCAAGATTTTTTTGAATTCCAGACTTTTACTTGTAACCAAGTATTTCTACCTTGCAATATTGATACTTTTACTTAAGTATAACATGTGAGTACTTCTTCCATCACTGCTATTATTGTACAAGTTCATCATTTGTTGTTTTCAGGAAAGGGAAGGACAGAGTAGCCTTGATAAGAGTAAGCTGCGTTCACAACAAAAGAAACCGAACAATGAATCAGCTTATATTTTCAATGTTATCTCTATGCAAATCAGCTTTTTAAATGTTTTGATGAGCTTTTAAAAGCTTAAATAGAAAAGCGTGCTTTTTTGAGAAAGAACCCAGAGAACCAAGACCTCATCCTTGAAGCTGCTTTTTGTTTGTGTTCAGCTTCCTTTGGTGTGAACGCAGCATTAGACTGTCAACATATTATGACCAGTTTGAGGCTAGATAGAGAAGAGCAAGGAAACGACAGGAACAGGTCACCGTCATATAATCAAATGATAATAATCACAGATGGACATAACTACCATCAACACATCCTTGGTACAAATGTGTACATTTTAAGGTGATGTGTGAGAATGCAAGCCTGTCTGATATGTATTTGCCACGAGAGCAAAGAGAAGCAAAGAGGGCATTTATTGTCATAAACCAACATTGTGTTGTTCATATTTAACCACCAGGTGTCACTCATCTCATTGAAGACCTAGCAAAATGTAGTTCTGGCTGTCCTCATAACACACAAACACACACACACACACACACACACACACACACACACACACACACACACACACACACACACACACACACACACACACACACAGTCATATTAATCCTGCAATTCCTATTATGTATATATGTGGAACGTTGTGAGCTTGTAGATCGGCTAATTGAACTATTTTAAAATGTTTTCTCAAAAGATATCGCCTTCAACATAAAGACCTGTCTGTCTCTCCTCAAAAGATCTACAGAGGGTAATACATGCATTAATTTATTCAATTATATTTTTGGGATGACGTCATTTCTGCTTCTATGATTCTCTCGGAGCCAAGGGATCAAGTTGGGGAAGAGCGCCCTCTACATAATATCAAAAAAGTATAATTTAAAGGATGTAGATCTGCATCAATGGCAGGGAATGTGTTGATTGATTGATTGAATGAATACTTTATTTAGAAGTGTGCAGAAAAAAGCACATGAAAGTATAGTTTGAATACAAGGTCAACTAAATAGGATTGAAAAACCCATGAAAGCCTAATGGCTTGTTTCAAATGGGGTCCTCATGTACTCATATCATAGTGTTAAATGACAGACAGATATACACATAGTAGTGTATATCTGTATGTCATTTAATGTCACAAAATGAAAAATAAGAAAAACGAAATAGTACAGTAAAAGGTTCGAGAAGAAAAAAGGCTACATCAGCTACAATATTCACCATTTATTTGTTTACAAACATTTCATTTTCTTTCCTTTATTGCAGGTTCGTATATTACATGTTATTGATTTCATTTAATTATCTTACAAGTTCTCTTTACTTGTTTAATTCATCCTGCATCATTTTTATTTGTTTTAATTACATATACAAATAGAAATTAATAATACAAAAAAAATAAAAAGGGGAGGTGGAATAAAGAAGGTAAAATAAGAGAGAAAAAAGAAAACAAAAGAAAGGGGGGGTAGAGATTGCTTTCCTGTATTTCTGAGTCCCATTTACTCCAGTTTCTTTCAAATTCATCTTCACGGTTTCTCATTTTTTAAGTAATTCTTTCCATCTCTTTAATCTCTTCACATGGGCCTGGTCTTCAAGATACACCACAACATTGGGATCCCCCTGTATTTGTCAAAATACTTCCAAAATGTTAATGAAGTCCATGATCATAACACCAGAGGCATCTCCACTAATCATGTTCAACCCAGATTTGGCTCAACAAAGGGAATGAAATCGTTCTCATGCTATTCATCAAAAATGTGGAATGCCCTACCAAAAGGAGTAAAGGAGTGTAAAACCCTACTCACTTTCAAAACTGCCCTAAAGATACACCTTCAGGAGGCTGCAATTGATAAATGGCCCCTGTCCAAGTCCTAACCTGCCCCACCCCCTACCCCCCCCTCTCTTTCTTCTTTTGTACATATTTTTCACTTTTCATACCAGTAACCTGTAAATTGATTGTATGACATTCTATAGTAGTATTCCATGTACTGTTGTTCTCATGTCTTACTAAATAAAGTACATCAATTAATTCGACTTCCAATTATTAATAGATGGTGGGTTTACGGCAGCGATACGTAATATTGTATACAGATATTTATCCCTGTATATTTCTAATGGAATAATACCTAATCAAATATTGATTGGGTGTATGGGTTTCCTTAAGGAAAATGTATTGGTAATATTTATTTTCACTATCTCACAAAACCTTTTCAATTTTGGGCATAAATAATGTGCATAGAAAATGTGTGTATGATTGGCTTCCAGTTCTGCACATTTCCTCCAGCATTCAGCACTGCATCATGGTCTATATTTTGATAACATTTTGGTTGTTACAGAAATCCTCATATTAATTTTCCAAGCAAGGTCTTTCCAATACTTGGATTGTGTCGTCTTAAAAAGTCTTTTGCATTCTTCTTTCCAATAATCATCCAAAATTGTTATTGACAATTCTTTTTCCCATTTCTCTTTGGTATTATCCTCTTTTACCTTAATTTCTTGCAACATTTTATGAAGTTTTGATATTTTACTCTTTTCCCTATTTCTATTTTTGCTCACAAATTCCAACAGCCCATGCATTATCTGTCCCTGGTCTCTCTGCTGTTTACAAACAGTTAAAATACTAGCCGATCTACGTAGACACTTTATGTAATTGTGGAGATGTAGTTTACAGTGGAAAGGTTTCTCTCCAGTCTGGACACACTGGTGTCTGTCCAGGTCACCTGACCTACCACCTGATTCGGATGCTATCAATGCATTGAATGGGAGATTATCACGTTTTATCAGACCATTGAATGGGCTAAGTAGGCGACCTACTTACCTAGCCGCGATTTATCAGACCATTCATTGGGTGTTATCAAGACATACTGACCTACCGACGGAGATGACTTAAATAGTTCAGTTTCGGTTTTAGTTGTTTTGGTGTCGGACCATGACGGAGGCGCACAGTCTCAGGCGAGCTGGAGCCCCGCGGAAGGACCACCGAGGGAGCTAAAGCGACCGAGTTGCCGTCCTGAGCGGTGCGACGCTCGCCTGAGCCTACTCAGCGCCGTTGGAGTTATGTACCGATAGGCACAGAATCGTAAATATTGTTGTGGGGACTGCTCCGCCTCCTAAGTAGGTCAGTAGCTCCTGATTACGCCCAATGAATGGTCTGACAAGTCGCGGTAGGTCCGTGTATCGCCTACTCCTCACCTACTCGCCCCATTCAATGGTCTGATAAAACGTGATAATCTCCCATTCAATGCATTGATAGCATTCGAAGCCGGTGGACCTACTGAAACTCCTATCACATTGTGTAGGGTGGAAAGGTTTCTCTCCAGTGTGGATAAGCTGATGTTTTTTCAGGTCACCTGGGGTATTGAAAGTGTTGTTACAATGTTTGCAGGGGGAAAGTTTTTTCTCTAGTATGGATACGCTGGTGTCTCTCGAGGGAACTTGACACATTGAAACTCTTGTCACAATGTTTACATTGGAAAGGTTTTCTCCACACATGGACACGCTGATGACGATTCAGGGCACTTGACCAACTGAAACATTTGTCACACCGATTACATTGAAAAGGTTTTTCTCCAGTGTGGATACGCTTGTGTCTCTTCAAGTAAGATGGCATAATGAAACTCTTGTTACAATGTTCACAGTGGAAAGGTTTTTCTTCAATGTGGATACGCTTATGTATCTTCAAGTAAGATGGCGTAATGAAACTCTTGTTACAATGTTCACAGTGGAAAGGTTTTTCTTCAGTGTGGATACGCTTATGTCTCTTCAGTTTAGATGGCGTAATGAAACTCTTGTTACAATGTTCACAGTGGAAAGGTTTTTCTCCAGTGTGGATATATTGGTGTCTCTTCAAGGTTTCAGACCGTGTGAAACTATTGTCGCAATGTTCACAGTGGAATTTTTTTTCTTCAATGTGGATACGCTTATGTATCTTCAGGACAGATGGCAAAAAGAAACTCTTGTTACAATGTTTACAGTGGAAACATTTTTCTCCAGTGTGGACATACTGGTGTCTCTTCAAGTTTTCAGACCGTGTGAAACTATTGTCGCAATGTTCACAGTGAAAAGGTTTTTCTCCAGTGTGGACACCCGCAAATGTCTCCCCCCAATCATCACTGACTTCAGTGTCAGATTCAAGCTTAACTTCAACTTCAGAGCAGTGTGAAGTGATGTCTTCATCAACTTCAGCTTTCACTGCTAGTAATGTCAACATTGACCCAACAGGGTCCTCTGGTCTTTGAAGTAGCTCTTCCTGTTCCTCTTTAATCTTTGGAGGCTCTGGTTCCTCCTGGAGCAGACTGGGGCTCCTCTCCTGTTCAGGAGAAACCTCCTCTTTATACACAACCATGTGCAGGATGGCTAGGAGCAGAAAAATAACATGATAGTCAACACTGGATTACTAAAATGTAAATCTATTTTTCTATCTTCCATATTCCATGTACAAAGCTATTATCTACTAAGACTGACCAAACAGTTACTAAATAAGAATCCGTCTGTGTCTGGGGCTAATTTAACAAACCACTGTACCGATCAGCGCCAAATGTCTTTTGTATGCTGCCAGTAGGCCAAGAACATCTAATAATCTGTAAGAGACTGAAACATGACCATGACTTGCAGCAAAATTTACTAAAGTGCAGCCTGTAAGCTTTCTAGTGAAGTGCCATGCACTGGAATCAGGAAATAGTTGAAGAAGATATACTTATTTGAATGTTGTTGACCACTTAAAGACCAGCTGAAATGGCTTTTTGCAACCATATTTTAACCTAATTTCCAGTGAAACAGGCTGGGTGACTCTGAGGCAATCACAACTGAGTTTTCCAGCTCAATGTTTACAACAGTCACACAGCGTACATAATGTGATTTAAAGTATGTGATCTAAACGTTACGTTGTACACTGTCAGTGCAACAAGGCAGTGCCGAATCAAGTGTATGTTACTGCCCTATTTCTCACCTCAAATGTTTTTGGAAACCAAAAATGTACAATGTGGTGCAGTTTTTCTTTTGTATTGCATATGTAATGATGCCTATGCATATTGATTGAGTCATTGATTGATTGATTGAATACTTTATTAGTCAAAAATGTGAATAGCACAGAGGTACAGTAAAAAAGGATAACACAAAAAGTCTGATAATATCCGGATATTATAATCGTCACAGTTTTTGCAAAGATTATCATATAGTTAAAACACATACTGAGGTGTGGGTGGTCTTCAGGTTCCTCCTGTTTAATAGAAATGTCCCTGGCTGAGTCTGGAGAGTTCATCTTCACCTGCAGTCTGGACTCCACACACTGGGTCTGAAATGAACAAATTGAATAATGACTTTAATACCAAAAAACAAACAATGATATGATGAAAGGATGTCCTTTTCGGGGGAGAAAAACAAAAGAATGATGTAATGATATGATGAAATGATGTTCTTACGTCTAATGTGCTGAAATAGCTAAATAAAAACAAAGTTTAAAACAAACAAAATAATTACTGGAGATCCAGCAGTGGTGTCAAAAATAACGATTTGAAGTCAACTTTCCAAAATATGAATCTTGGGTTCAAAGATCGTGGGATTTATATATTAGGGAAGCAATCACACTTAATTTAAGATTACACAAGGAAATACATTTATCAAAAGATGGACTCCTGCAATGCAAACAATGGTCTTAAGTAAATAAGGTGTAAGTAGCCCATCTGTTCTTAATGTTTTCTGCTGCCATGCATCCCATCTTGCTACAATAATTGAGGCCCGGTCCGGCAGTCCTTAAATTGTCACTTCACTATCATCTGGGGACCCCCCAAAATCATATGGAGAACCCACAAGTTGAGAACCACTGCCATAGAGAACACACACACACACACACACACACACACACACACACACACACACACACACACACACACACACACACACACACACACACACACACACACACACACACACACACACTTTCTCTTTGGTATTCTGCCCGGTATTAAGGGTTGATTGGTTGATTGATTGAATACTTTAAAAGGCACAGGAAAGTACAGTTCAATACAAGGTCTGGATTTAAAACCCAAGAAAGCCTATGGCTTGTTTCCATTGGGGTCCTTTGTACTCAATTCATGGAGGTTAGCCTCCTCTACTTTTAGCATTAAGCTCCCCTTCTGTAAATGTGAATAGATGCATGCGTTCTAAATTAGCCGTCGGTTAACAACATGGTGTAAAATGATCATGAGGTTCCACAACACATTCCAACATCAACAACAACAACAACAACAACAACACATCTGCTCTTGCAAAGCCTTGGATGAAGACTAGCTGTAGTATACAACCCTCGTAGACGTATTTATGATTCTGACGTTTTCAATCTACGAGAGTTGTAGGGTTCACGCCCCATGGAGACATGGACTTTCTGCACTATGCCCCGCAAAGTACTCCAAACGTGTACACATTGAAAATGAAGGTGCTTACCCCAAAGCCCCAAATATTAACTACTTCTACGGGGTAGTAGTTTAATGTAATAATCCATATCTTTCAATAAAGAAGTGTTTTATTGCCCCCCCGTAGAAGTAGTTAACATTTGGGGCTTTGGGGTAAGCACCTTTATTTTCAATGTGTACATGTTTGGAGTACTTTGCGGGGCATAGTGCGTGCAGAAAGTCCATGTCTCCATGGGGCGTGAACCCTACAACTCTCGTAGATTGAAAACGTCAGAATCATAAATACGTCTACGAGGGTTGTATTCTACAGCTAGATGAAGACGGTCCTATAGACAGGTTTCCTGTTAGTACACATGAGAGGATATGACCGCGCAGAGGAGGGGGAAGCCTGATTGATTGATTGATGTACTTTATTTAGTAAGACATGAGAACAACAGTACATGGAAGTACAATATCACAATACAAGGTCTACTAAACTGGAAGACTCATTAAAGCACTGAGCTTGTTTCAAATGAGTTCCCCACGCACACAAATCATGATGACATAGCCTATAAGAGACAGACAGATATACACAACTACTATAGAATGTCATACAATCAGTTTACAGGTTACTGGTATGAAGAGTGAGAAATATGTACAAAAGGAGAAGGAGAGAGGGGGGGGGGGGGGGTAGGGGGGTAGGTTAGGTTAGGACTTAGACAGGGGCCATTTTCCAATTGCAGCCTCCTGAAGGTGTATCTTTAGGGCTGTTTTGAAAGAGAGTAGGGTTTTACACTCCTTTACTCCTTTTGGTAGGGCGTTCCACATTTTTGATGAATAGCATGAGAACGAGTTACTTCCCTTTGTTGAGCCAAAAAAGGGTTGGCCTATAGAGGGCGCCATTACCCGCAGCAGCTCTGGTCAAATGTCCATTCATAAAAGAAATGATCTTCACCGGGTTTAATGAAAGTAGATTAAATTATGCAGTTTGTAATACCTTGTTTACTCAATAAAAATGATTTGTCGGAAGTTGGATCTGTTTGTATATAATAGCAGCATTATGCCTATTATGCCTATAATAGCAGAATTATGGCTATCTAACTCCCGAACACAACAACAGAGTGAACGGCGCAACAATTCGTTTCCCCCGAGCATGTGCAGATTGCGCATTCTGCTCCGTGATGACGTCGCGCGGAAATCCGTCTATATATATATATATATATATATATATATATATATATATATATATATATAGCTCTTGCTTGCTAGGACTAGCGTTAGCAGCTATGCTAACACTAGCGTTAGCAGCTATGCTAACACTAGCGTTAGCAGCTATGCTAACACTAGCGTTAGCAGCTATGCTAACACTAGCCCAGACACATGACTGTCAGCTTAACGAGCGTCATGTGAACCATGGCTATGCTAACACACTCTCCTAAGACCTATTGTTATCTTATCTTATTGTGTGAGCTACAATATAAACGTTGTTATTAAGTGACACAAGAGGAATCTGACCTGAAATAAGGAGAACGTTCAACTATAACGCAGCTGCTGCCGTGGGAGACTGCCTGTGTTGCCATGACTTGTCGGATTTTGTGAGAGAAATAAGCAACCAGGTCTTTGATTGATTGATGTACTTTATTTAGTAAGACATGAGAACAGTACATAACAGTACATGGAAGTACAAATTCGCAATACAAGGTCTACTAAACTGGATAGCTCAGTTAAGCACGTAGCTTGTTTAAGATGAGATCCCCACGCACACAAATCATGATGAAAACAATGGGGAAAACAAGCCCAAAAGAAGTGACTACATGAGCACACAAGGCGTCGCGTCGTGATGCATTGTTAGCCCTAGAATGTCTGTGATCTTACATACATTTCAAGTATTCCAAATACACAGTCATAGATTCCCCTCGTAGGGGCGCTGTGTAGTGACAATCTGCGCGGCCGTAAAAGTGCTCTAAACTCCGTCTGTACTCACCCAATAATTAATTCCTAAGACTTGGGGTCATTTTTTGTCCTCTAGTGTCATATCCATTTGAAAGTTCTGGCAGAAAACGTGTGTTTAGTCAAATATCTCCACTTTTCCACGAGCTGCACACGGACGACTGTCTGGATGCGCCAGGGGGGCGCGACTTGACTGACGGACCCATTTACCCAAACTTCCTCTGATCGCCACAAACGTCATCACAAATTGACAGCTGCGGTCGCGTTAGCTCCGCACCAATCGCGACGCGCTTCTGCGTACGCTGAGTTCATAAAACAAGCACCCTCATTCACAGTCAACCTCTCTCACACCCCAAACACATCTTTGACCTTGAGAATGAGGTTTGTTTGATTATTTGACAGAACTAATTGACAATTAGAACGACAATTAGAACGAACGAAAACATATATAGTATAGGTAGGTATAGGTAGGTAGGTAGATAGATATACTGTGTGTGTGTGTATATATATATATATATATATATATATATATATATATATATATATTTATTTATATATATCATTATTTATTTATTTTGGATTTATTTATTCTTTGACAATGAATGCATCTGAATGCTGTAATTGCCAAAAACCATTTGAAAGGAAATGCAAGGGCTTCAAAAGGACAGATTTGGAGTACCTTGCCAGTCCAAGGACTGTTGGCCTAACATTCCCAGACCTGGATCCAGGGAGCCACACTTTTATTTGTTATCAATGTGAACGTATATTGAGGAGCAAAACGGTTCTAAAGGGCCAGGGGAGAAAAAGAACTTATCCATCGTCCTCTGGCACATCTGCCAGTATGCTTAAGCAGCGGAGAGTGGCAAAGTCGAAAATAGGAAAATCTCCTATTGGCCAAGCCATCAATTACTTATACAGGAATGAGTATTTGAAAGCGGTTAAGATTCTTTTTAGGACAAAGGTCAGGGAGTCCATGTTGGAGGTGGTTTGCCAAGCACTCATCCAAGAGGTAACTAATCCTATTTACTTTTACCAATTGATCTGTTGTGGGTCATATGATTATATATCTCATTCATATTGATAAAGAGCTCTACTAAAATTTCTAAAGCATTTATATCAGTGATTATAATCTTATTTTCTATCTTGTTTGGTTTTCAGAGAAAAGCAATGGTCAAGGACAAGAATAGTCCCCTGCAAAAAGAACCCTCAATGGAGAACCTTGAAATGTTCTCCTGGGGAGAGACCATGTCATGGCTTGCCTCAAAGGCTCCAGTCAGCGATGCTTGCCTCACTTCTATGTTTCCTACCCCAGAAAGCATCAGGTCCCACCACTCTGTTGGACGTCTGAGATGTAGACGGTATGATACAACATTTAATTCAGAATATAATTACTACCATAAAATGAATGTTTCCTAAATGTGGAACCCCTGTGCAATCCTCCTTCCCCAGTTATGATGTTGATGAGTAGGAAAGGTGCCTAGGGTGAACTAAAATCTGAAGCATCCCTTTAATTCCAGACATTTCTATTCTTTCAGTATTCAAACAGAGGAGGAAGCTTGTGATTTCATCAACAAGAGGAAGGGCATGACAATTGCGATTATGCAAAACACTGCATGCATGTCCAAAGTTAAGTTTATTCAGGGCTGCATAGGGATATCCATGTGGAAACAGGGGTGCCCAGGCAAAATATGTGAAACCCTTAACTCCCTGGGTGTCTGCCAGTCCAAGGTCGCATCCAGGCGCCTCATAGATGAGATGAGAAAAGGTCTTCACGCAACATTAAAACTCTGGAAGAACAAAATAGAGGTGAGAGGCCTACTCTAAAGTTCTATGTGGCATGTCAGCATGCAAAGCCACTGATAGTAGGGTAGCATTAATAGTAGTTATTTAGTAAGTTATTACATAGTGCTTCTATATTATGAAGGTCACAACAATAGCAACACAATGTAAATTAGTTTCTGAACTGGTGCGAGAGAGAGAATATTGTACTACTGTATATTCAGGATTGGAACTATATTTCCACTTTCAGAGACCATCACCATCACCTGAAAAGGAAATGACATTTTCTCTGACTTGGGACAATGTTCAGGTGAATTATACAGTTATGCCTCCAAATCATTGTTCAGTTTTAACATTTCAACAAATACAAATACAATTATAATTATGAGTTTGATGGTTGGTGCAATACTTCATTGCAGTCCAGTTAAACAATTATGACTAACAACTGTTTCATTATCTATTAATCCTGTTCTCATGTTCTTTTTAGAAACAAGACAGGTAGCTTAACTAAGTGCTGCATCATAAGACAATATAAATATCCACCAATAAATTACAATAATAATATGATCATTCTTTGCAGATATATGCACAGGAAAAACACACCTCAAGGAACAGCCCGGGCAATAAAGTCCTTCTGTGGGCACTTTCTTTTGCCAACCTCAACAAGGTGTCTTTCAACCACTTAAGTGGATCTGGAATAAAGGCAATGGAAGTGTCCCCTTCCCACATATTACCATCAAAAGAGGTAGATATAGCCTGTTACAGTTAATGACAGAATAAGTAATCTATTTGAACACAATGTTAAATACAAATCTTAATCATTCCATTGTTAATATTTGGGTCTGCTGATATTCTGTTGCTTGTAGGATTACTGTGCCATCAAAGATCGGATGACCATCTTGGTCATGCGGGTGCTGGCAGACAACCTGACAGCCTTGCGGCCTGTCAAAGACAGAGTCATAAGACACATTGACCATCTGTTTCAACAGGAGATGTCCCAAAAAAGTGAACTAGTAAGCAACGTAACTCACATTATTCACTATAATTTCAGAAGATAAAAGACCATTCTTTGAATAATGATGAAATGTTGTTCCATTAATTCCACCTCTAGGTGAACTTGGGTGTCATTGAGACAAATCCCAGCTCACTTTCGGGTGTCATCGAAATAATGGAGGCATTGCATAAGCATGTCCCCATTGTAGATGGCAAGCCATTCCCTGTACTCTGCTGTGGGGATGGTCTGAGCATTGAGCGGATGACAGATGCTCATCACACAAGGGTCACCCATGACACCCCAGAAGAGAGACTTGAGGGGCTTGTTGAAGCTCCTCAAGACTTTCATAAAGAAATGATCCTTCTGCAGGTAGACCAAATGAAATTTACAAGTATGCAATCTATGTTATCACATCTGCTTTGTATCACATATATACTATGCTTCTGTCTTCTACAGGATGACTTTGATTTGCTGTACAGTGACAAGAGCATGGCTGCACGTGGCACTCTTGGTCAGCTAAAAATAGCATTTGACCACAGGTCACTGAAGAAGGAGGTCAATAAGAACTACCAACGTGCTGCAGACATGATGGTGGTAGGAGATCAATAGAAAAAGCTTTATAATATTTGTACTGTATTATCATCTGTTAGGTTTTTAATGATTCATCACTCTTTAATTTTCAGTTCAGTTGCTCGGCATACATCACTGCATGTGCAGCCAACTTCCTGGGCATTGTGAGGGCAGATGAGGATGTCCCAGAATTCCACCGGGCTGCTGACAAACTGCAGTGGCTGCATGACCTTGCGGAAAAGGTTGTGCAGTTCTGTTGGTTAGCACCTAGACAGGAGGAGATAGACCTGGTGGCCACAATGGCCAAAAAGGATAATGGTAGCCAACAGATATATCCTTTCTGTCATTGCCAGGAAGGTAAAGAAAATGTTACACCAAAAGTGCAATTGTGGGTGGTCAAATCATGGCTTGATAAACTGGAAAGTGTCCCATTTGGAGGCTTTTTTACGTTGTTGTTGTTGTAGCTGTACTTTATTGTGCAGAATATTATACTAAAGACAGCAACTTCAGATGGGGGACAAGTTGTGTGTGATTCACCAAGCCTGTTACGTTTCCTCAACAGAGAAAGGTGGAGAGATGCTGCAGTGCTGTAGCTACAGCTGTCCACACATTTGGACCCACTTGGCCTGTACACATCTTGAGTCGGCACCAGCAGAGGATTGGTACTGCAGTCCAGCCTGTGAGGACAGTGGTAGCTATATCTACTGCACATGCCACACAAAAAAAGGAGGCAAAATGGTGCAGTGCCAGCTTGAGGAGCGTTGCCTCCACAATGAATGGTACCACATACGTTGTTTGAGGCCTGAGGAGCGTAAAAAAACTGGAGGTATTATAGTGTATTTAACTGTGTCTATTGCTTGACCTCTATTAAGTTAATCATCAATGAAACCGTTTACTGACATTATGATCTTATCAAAAACTTATTATGTGTCTTACTTAAGAGTAATCTTTTGCATTTCCCCTAAAAGGTGAATGGTACTGCTCACCAGAGTGCCATCAGGACCAAAGTCAGGACAAGGTCCTGACTTACACAAAGGCACTGATGTGGAGGGGCCTTTGCCATATGGCCAGGCAGGATTGCGTCAGAGAGGGGGATGGACCAGCATTAATGCAATTCTGGAAGCACGACCTCCTGTCCTTTTGGAAAAGGAACCACCACAAATATTTTATAATTGGCCACAGAATGCTAACTGGTATAATTATCATATTGGTAACAATTCAATTACAGTATGATGCAATAACATCTATAGAGGTTTATGTGTCTTGTAAATTTGTTTAAGCCTTGGTTTATGTTATCCATTAGGAATTGAGGGTTATTTGCCCGAACGGCTCTGCATGGAGATGGTGTGGGGTAGAGTGGCCAACATGACTGGTGGGTGTGGGAAAAACATTCCTTTAGATCTGGCGAATGAATTTATGAACAATGAATTCAAAGGTATGCCTGCAATCTATTAACAGAGTACTGACTTTTTTTAGCCAGTTAACAATTTGGATTATAAAGTACACAGCCAACTTTGTGGTGTTGTTTTTTTCTCTCAGAAACTCTCAAATGGTCCCGGGGCCGCTACACACCCGAGCAGGTGGCGAGGTGTGCGGAAGTATCTGGGCCGTTTGGGAAACAGTTTGACCAATTGTTCCTGTCCTCGGGCATAGGGCACTTCTCGTCATCCCACACAAGCCACCAGACGTCCAAACAAAAAGCAGACATTGCTGCTTTTGTAGAAGAGTACCACAGTGATGCCCTGTTCTCCTACAAACCGGGACGACACCACAAGGCTTTTGAAAAATTCATCTATCCACAGTCCATCTCAAAGCCAGAAAAGATAGGGAAAACAATAAAACGTCTGGCATTTGAGATGGATCTGTGGGACCAGAAGAATTACATGTAACGTGAGTATGATACTTACACTCCATAAGTAATGTGAAAAACCAACAAAAAAAGTTGAATTTCTTAATGGAAAATATTCTTAATAGTTAACGGACCAGATAAACAAAAAACATAACATGACCTGTAGAGCTTTTGGAATTGGGGTTTAATTAAACATTTTCTCTGTCACTCTGTTTCCATATTGTCACACACACTGCAGCAGCCTGGCATCATGCACACATCATGTATAACTGACTTGTCTGTGCCCTCTACAAAAAGATGCTCAAGGACCCTCTTACGGATACAGCATTTTTGTCTGAACTGATCCACCAGGGACCGCATACAAGGCTTTATGTAGAGCTTAATCACTGACCCTGGGTATATGTACATTTGTGCCTTTCCAGGCAAACCATCCCGTGCACACCTTCCTACCTCCTGCCAGTATGACAGGAGGTCATTTGATGGTCCCCAGTGGACAACATGCCTCACATCCCCTATATCAACCCCTAACCCAAATGCCACAGTGGCCAGCACACATCTCAATGGGCTGTTATGTTTGGCAAATTTGGCAAGGATTGCATCCTTTTTTCTAGGGGATGTGTGGCTGTGAAACATGTCCACAAGGAGATGTGTTGTTTTTTCTTGGTCAACATGACACATGGCACTGCCAAGGCTCTCCTTGATCATGCCAAAGGCTGCTGTCAATTTGGCAATGGATCTGTAAGAGAAAAAAGAAAGATACTTTGTGGTCATAAATCTTCTGCAGAACCAATCATTTATTTGGTGCGGTTTTACCAATCTAGACACTAAATCTCAATTCACAATAAGAAACCTGAGCCTAAACTAATACACTTCTGTTTATTCGTTTAGTATTGTATTAGTATTTGTCTATTCACTGAGATAAACTTTGTTTCACAACCTGAAGTAGATGATGGACTTTTCTGCATCTGTGCCTTTATCTTTCAGATCCTGCACCAGCCATCCGACCTCAGCAGCGATGTTTTTACTGGCGGCTTCCTGGACCGTTATATGGATGTTTGGCCTGAAAAACATGGGCATATGTTGTATATATTGTATATATTGTATATATTGTGGGAGGTTGGGGTTCAATCCCTGGCCGAGTCATACCAAAGACTATAAAAATGGTACCCAATGCTTCCCTGCTTGGCACTCAGCATTATGAGGTGGATTGGGACAAAATGTTGTCCATGTACAGCTCGTAGAAAAGTGGAAATATTTAACAAAACACTTTCTGGCAGAACTTTCAAATGGATATGAAACTAGAGGACAATATCTGACTCCAACTCTTAAGAAATTAATTTTGTATATATTGTGTGTTGCAGGTCAGTGGCCTTGTGGTTAGAATGTGGCCGCCCTGAGAATGGGAGGTTGAGGTTCAATCCCTGGCCGAGTCATACCAAAGACTATAAAAATGGTACCCAATGCTTCCCTGCTTGGCACTCAGCATTATGAGGTGGATTGGGACAAAATGTTGTCCATGTACAGCTCGTAGAAAAGTGGAAATATTTAACAAAACACTTTCTGGCAGAACTTTCAAATGGATATGAAACTAGAGGACAATATCTGACTCCAACTCTTAAGAAATTAATTTTGTATATATTGTGTGTTGCAGGTCAGTGGCCTTGTGGTTAGAATGTGGCCGCCCTGAGAATGGGAGGTTGAGGTTCAATCCCTGGCCGAGTCATACCAAAGACTATAAAAATGGTACCCAATGCTTCCCTGCTTGGCACTCAGCATTATGGGGTGGATTGGGAGTAAGTCCCTGTTGATATACTAGCATCATCATGTCTATGGGATGTACTTGTACATCAAGCTATCTCACGCTACAGAAATGGGAGATATGTTCCTGACCTATGGGCCACATGGCTCGGGAACTGTTGTTTCCCAAGGCTACTTACTTATTGTGTGTTGTAAATTGCACTTCATGTAGTAATCATGATATTACATACAGTATAGGAAACACATTAAACTAAGATATACCTGTTACAGCTGACTGATACAGTTAACACAGATTCCTTCTCAAGATTCATCCGATTGATGATGTCATCCACCATCTCCTGTGTGGCAGTGGCGGTAAGCATCAATATGGGGCATTTTAGGATACCCCTGACCTCTGGCACTCTCAAATATGCCGCTCTAAACGTTTCTCCCCTACAAATATAAAAATGGCAAAAATGGAATTTAACAGTAAGGAATGTAAGTAGGCTACATTATGTATTTTATTGTGTCTTGAAATGTCAAATCGCCTAAATAATCTGGGCTACATTATGTGTAAAGAATTTGCACTCAATATGTCTCAAGAAGGGAATGTCTTTGGAGCAAATAAAAACATTTGGTGGCATTTGTATGTTTTGTTTACTTATTTCATTACTTGATCAAAAATAAGCTTTTAAGTAAATACTGTACTATACCATGAAGTGATACAGTGAGCCTCATCCACAGTGACGAGACATATTTGAGTTGTTTTACTCTTCAACCATTCCCACCAAGGGTCCACAAACAGGCTCTCAGGTGAGATGAAGAGCATCTTTATGTTCCCAGCAAGAATCTCTGTCACAAAATGTATCATTACCACTAGGCATTAGCACACCAATCAATCTGTATTAGAGCAGGGGTATAAGGTTGTATACAAGGTTTGCTCACCAAGTTTGATGTCATGTGGGATGTCACTATGGATGGCTGCAGCTGGAACCCCAAGCTCTGTCCAATGCGTCACCTGATCTGACATCAGTGCCTTAAGAGGGCTTATAATGAGCGTGTAGTGCTCACTACCTGGATGTAGCTTTTAGATGTTGCATAATTACATTATGTTGATAGCAGGTCAATTGGCTCTATGCACAGCAGCCATATTGGGAATGAATTGGGCCCCTTCCTTACTTCCTTCACAGGTGTTACCAATGATACTAATTAAGGCTCTGTTCCATTTAGTGTGGCATAGTGGTTGTCTTATTTTCAAGGTTACACACCCACCATAAGGGGCCATTTGGGAACCGAAATGGAGTGTTTCTACTGAGCCAACATGCACGATATCAGCACCCTGACCAGAATGTAACAGAGCCTTCATTAGTATCATTGGTAACACCTGTG
This sequence comes from Gymnoscopelus microlampas, assembly GCF_963454915.1. Taxonomy (NCBI): domain Eukaryota; kingdom Metazoa; phylum Chordata; class Actinopteri; order Myctophiformes; family Myctophidae; genus Gymnoscopelus; species Gymnoscopelus microlampas. The sequence goes on from NC_139943.1 coordinate 1,599,935, forward strand.
GAGGAAGTAAGAAGAGGCCCAATTTCTTTCCAATATGGCTGCTGTGCATAGAGCCTATTACAGACTCACTCATTATGACATGTTATATAAACCTACCTTGTCCATTAATTGACCAACAAGGCCAAAACAGGCACTTTTCCCAAACCCTGTAGGTAAAATGCCCACAACATCCTGACCCTTTAACAGGCCTTTAATAATATGCTTTTGCTCTATTTTTAACTGAAAAGGAAAATTTATACTCAAAAGCAAATGTTCTAATTCTCCATCTGTGAGTGACATTGTGCACACACACACAGAGAAAAAAAGACATAAAATAAAATGAACTGATTCTTACAAATATAGGTCTATAAATGATTTAGTTGTATTACATGCACAGTGCACACATCCACATACAATCGCCTATACGTCTAATGTGATTTTGAGGTGAGAGAGGTTGACTGTGAATGAGGGTGCTTGTTTTATGAACTCAGCGTACGCAGAAGCGCGTCGCGATTGGTGCGGAGCTAACGCGACCGCAGCTGTCAATTTGTGATGACGTTTGTGGCGATCAGAGGAAGTTTGGGTAAATGGGTCCGTCAGTCAAGTCGCGCCCCCCTGGCGCATCCAGACAGTCGTCCGTGTGCAGCTCGTGGAAAAGTGGAGATATTTGACTAAACACACGTTTTCTGCCAGAACTTTCAAATGGATATGACACTAGAGGACAAAAAATGACCCCAAGTCTTAGGAATTAATTATTGGGTGAGTACAGACGGAGTTTAGAGCACTTTTACGGCCGCGCAGATTGTCACTACACAGCGCCCCTACGAGGGGAATCTATGACTGTGTATTTGGAATACTTGAAATGTATGTAAGATCACAGACATTCTAGGGCTAATGCATTGTGAGCTTGTAGATCTGCTATTTTCAAAACACCTTGAAACAAAATGTCAATACTTGGAAGATTAATTTTTTTGAAACATTCTAACAACACAAATCTGGTGTATATCGGTCTGTCTCTATGTCATCATGATTTGTGTGCATCATTGCATGGGGATCTCATCTTAAACAAGCTCAGTGCTTAATAAGTCTTTCAGTTAGACCTTGTATTGTGAATTTGTACTTCCATGTACGGTTGTTCTCATGTCTTACTAAATAAAGTACATCAATCAATCAATGGTAGGCCTATGGGCATAAAACAAATGGGGGTGTCTCAGTTAGGGACAAATACATATTAATTTGGGGGTCCATGACATGAAAGTATTTGAGAACTACTCGTTAAAAAATACTAATAAATAAACAAGCCCAAATAAGCAACTACACTTTAGAAACAAGCCCAAAAAACGCAACTCGCAACTTCACAGAAGAATAAGCCCAAAGCCGCTTATAATAAGCGGACATGGCAACACTGACTGCTGCCCATTGTCTGGCCTAACACCCTGCAGGGGTTTCTAAACTTTTTCAGCTCGAGACCTGGAAGAGAAATTACATTTAGTGTCTCCCCACCGGGGCCACAAACAACAATACACAAGAACAAAGCTCTATTTGCACTATTATTCAGTGGTGTAAAGTAACTAAGTAGCCTACATGTACACAATTATGAGGTATTTTTACTTTACTGGAGTACTTCCAGTTTTCAGTAGCTTTACTTCTACTCCACTACATCTCAGAGGCAAATATATTGTACTTTTACTCCACTACAATTGTTTGAAAACTTTAGTTACTAGTTACTTTCATTGTAGATTTTGATCATTTCAAAAAACATAGGGGTACATTAACCACTTCAACCCTATACGTTTCAGCCATTGGAAAATAGCAGATCTAGCTCACAATGCGTTGCGATGCCACATGTTGTGAGCATGCTATTATCAAAAGATTTTCATACAATTTATACATTTGAAAATTTGAAAAAACGTGAAATGGGACACTCTGCATAATGAGTAGGCTACTTTCTACTTTTGGTACTTACATTTTGATACCAATACCTTTCTACTTTTACTCAAGTAATTTTTGAATTCCAGACTTTTACTTGTAACCGAGTATTTCTACCTTGCAGTATTGATACTTTTACTTAAGTAAAACATGTGAGTACTTCTTCCATCACTGCTATTATTGTACATGTTCATCATTTGTTGTTTTCGGGGAAGGGAAGGACAGAGTAAGCTGCGTTCACAACAAAAGAAACCGAACAATGAATCAGCTTTTATTTTCAATGTTATCTCTATGCAAATCTGCTTTTTACAATTTTTGACGTAAAAGCTTAAGTGGAAAAAAGTGTGCTTTTTGAGAAAGAAGCCAGAGAACCAAGACCTCATCCTTGAAGCTGCTTTTTTTTGTGTTCAGCTTCCTTTGGTGTGAACGCAGCATTAGACTGTCAACATATTATGACCAGTTTGAGGCTAGATAGAGAAGAGCAAGGAAACGACAGGAACAGGTCACCGTCATATAATCAAATGATAATAATCACAGATGGACATAACTACCATCAACACATCCTTGGTACAAATGTGTACATTTTAAGGTGATGTGTGAGAATACAAGCCTGTCTGATATGTATTTGGCAATACAGCGAGCACAGAGCAGCAAAGAAGGCATTTATTGTCATAAACCAACGTTGTGTTGTTCCTGTTTAACCACCAGGTGTCACCATCGCATCGAAGACCTAGCTAGTTCACTGGCTGTCCTTCTCTCTCTCTCTCTCACACACACACACACACACACACACACACACACACACACACACACACACACACACACACACACACACACACACACACACACACACACACACACACACACACACACACACACACACACGTTCTGTTGTTAGCCTATTAATTAGGACATCATTGTAACAGAATTCAATGTGTTGTGGATGGACCGGAAAGAAAGTCACGGGACAATGCTAAAACCGGATGTGGGAGGAGCACTTTGTGCAACTGGAGAATAACACGCTAAGCACGCACACGCACACACTCATATTGATCCTTCAATTCCTATTATGTATATATGCGTATACATATGTATACATGTGGAACGTTGTGAGCTTGTAGATCGGCTATTTGAACTATTTTAAAATGTTGTTCAAAAGATATCGCCCTCAACATAGAGACCTGTCTGTCTCTCCTCAAAAGATCTACAGAGGGTAATACATGCATTAATTTATTCAATTATATTTTTGGGATGACGTCATTTCTGCTTCAATGATTCTCTCAGAGTCAAGGGATCATTCATAGGTTGGGGAAGAGCGCCCTCTACGTAATATCAAAAAAGTGTCATTTAAAGGATGTAGATCTGCATCAATGGCAGGGAATGTGTTGATTGATTGATTGCTTGAATGAATACTTTATTTAGAACTTTGCAGAAAAAAACCCATGAAAGTATAGTTTGAATACAAGGTCAACTAAATAGGATTGAAAAACCCATGAAAGCCTAATAGCTTGTTTCAAATAGGGTCCTCATGTACTCATATCATAGTGTTAAATGACATTAAATGACAGACACATATACACTACTATGCAGAACATCATATAAACAGTTTACAAAATGAAAAATAAGAAAAACTAAAATATGTACAGCAAAAAGTTCGAGAAGAAAAACACTTTTACTTAGTTATGTAAAACTGGACAGAATAAACCATGTATGATGTAAGTCTCCCTTTAAGGTGCTGTTAAACAAAAGGGTTTTGTTAAAGTTAAAGACCTACAGTATATTCTTAAAGTATTCATTGTTATATTCAGTAACAGTGCTGTCCCTGTCTCTCCTTGCTCTTTAGCAAACAGAAAATACATTTTCAGGTGGGTTACACATTTCATCCAATATTAAAGGAGAGAGAACACATTCATCTGCTACAATATTCACCATGTATATGTTTACAAACATTTTTTTTTTTAAACTTTATTGCAGGTTTGTACATTACATGTTATTGATTTCATTTAATTATCTTACAAGTTCTCTTTGCTTGTTTAATTCATCCTGCATCATTGTTTTAATCTTAATTACATATACAAACAGAAATTAATAATAATAAAAATAAAAAAGGGGGGAAAGAAGGGGGAATAAAGAAGGTAAATGAGAGAGAAAAAAGTTAAAGTAAACAAAATCAATTTTGCTCAGCTGCTGATAAGGCTACTACCTATAAAATACATATACCTACATAATACATACTTTTCTTTAGAACGTTGTGGGTGAAACACTCTCAGTAAATTGCATAGGGGCCGCCATTGTTGTTTTCATTTTCTTCTGAGTCGTTATTAGGCATGCGTCAGATTGGGAGGGAGGCGAGAAGTTTCATTCCATAGCTTTAGCTACGGCTAGTGCTTTTACAAAACAATATTAAACTGGATAAATAACCGCTGTTGGTAAAACAAAAAGATCGCGATTCGTATCAAATTCGTTGGCAACAAATTTAGTAATCGATTTTAAATCGTTTAATCGATCCGTCGTTGCAGCCTTACTATATAGGCGCGTTATGTAATCGTGGAGATGGAGTTTACAGTGGAAAGGTTTATCACTGTGGACACGCTGGTGTCTCTCCAGGTCACGTGACTTCCAGAAGCTCCTGTCACATTGTTTACAGTGGAAAGATTTTTCTACAGTGTGGATAAGCTGATGTTTTTTTAGGTTACCTGACTCACTGAAACTCTTGTCACATTGTTTACAGTGGAAAGATTTTTCTCCAGTGTGGATAAGCTGATGTTTTTTTAGTTTACCTGTCTCACTGAAACTCTTGTCACAATGTTTACAATGGAAAGGTTTTTCTCCAGTGTGGATACGCTCGTGTCTCTTAAGGGAACCTGACTCACTGAAACTCTTGTCACAATGTTTACAATGGAAAGGTTTTTCTCCAGTGTGGATACGCTCGTGTCTCTTGAGGGAACCTGACTCACTGAAACTCTTGTCACAATGTTTACAATGGAAAGGTTTTTCTTGAGTGTGGATACGCTGGTGTTTCTTGAGGGAACCTGAGTCAGTGAAACATTTGTTACACTGATTACAGTGAAAAGGTTTTTCTTGAGTGTGGACACGCTGGTGTTTCTTGAGGGAACCTGAGCCAGTGAAACATTTGTTACACTGATTACAGTGAAAAGGTTTTTCTTGGGTGTGGATACGCTGGTGTTTCTTGAGGGAACCTGAGTCAGTGAAACACTTGTTACACTGATTACAGTGAAGAGGTTTTTCTTGAGTGTGGATACGCTGGTGTTTCTTGAGGGAACCTGAGTCAGTGAAACATTTGTTACACTGATTACAGTGAAAAGGTTTTTCTTGAGTGTGGATATGCTGGTGTTTCTTGAGGGAACCTGACCGTGTGAAACTATTGTTACACTGATTACAGTGAAAAGGTTTTTCTCCAGTGTGGATACGCTGGTGTATCGTGAGGGAACCAGAGACAATGAAACTCTTGTCACAATGTTTACAGTGGAAAGGCTTTTCTCCAGTGTGGATACGCTGGTGTATCTTGAGGGAACCTGAATAAATGAAACTCTTGTCACAATGTTTACAGTGGAAAGGTTTTTCTCCAGTGTGGATACGCTGGTGTATCTTATAATATGAATGGCAGAAACTCTTGTTACACATTTTACAGTGGAAAGGTTTTTCTCCAGTGTGGACATACTGGTGTCTCTTCAAGTCATCTGACCGTGTGAAACTTTTGTCGCAATGTTCACAGTGGAAAGGTTTTTCTCCAGTGTGGACATACTGGTGTCTCCTCAGGTTTTCTGACCGTGTGAAACTATTGTCGCAATGTTCACAGTGGAAACGTTTTTCTCCAGTGTGGACACCCCCAAATGTCTCCCCCCAATCATCAGCGACTTCAGTGTCAGATTCAAGCTTAACTTCAACTTCGGAGCAGTGTGAATCAACTTCAACTTCAGCTTTCACGGTTAGTGATGTCATTGACCCAACAGGGTCCTCTGGTCTTTGAAGTAGCTCTTCCTGTTCCTCTTTAATCTTTGGAGGCTCTGGTTCCTCCTGGAGCAGACTGGGGCTCCTCTCCTGTTTAGGAGAAACCTCCTCTTTACACACAACCATGTGCAGGATGGCTAGGAGCAGAAAAATAACATGATAGTCAACACTGGATTCCTAAAATGTAAATCTATTTTTCTATCTTCCATGTTCCATGTACAAAGCTATTATCTACTAAGACTGACCAAACAGTTACTAAATAAGAATGTGTCTGTGTCTGGGGCTAATTTAACAAACCACTGTACCGATCAGCGCCAAATGTCTTTTGTATGCTGCCAGTAGGCCAAGAACATCTAATAATCTGTAAGAGACTGAAACATGACCATGACTTGCAGCACAATGTACTAAAGTGCAGCCTGTAAGCTTTCTAGTGAAGTGCCATGCACTGAAATCTGGAAATAGTTGAAGAAGATATACTTATTTGAATGTTGTTAACCAGTTAAAGACCAGCTGAAATGGCTTTTTGCAACCATGTTTTAACCTAATTTCCAATGGAACGGGATAGGAGGCTCTGAGGCAATCACAACTGAGTTTTCCACCTCAAATGTCTTTGGAAACTAAACATGTACAATGTGGTGCATTTCTTTTGTATTGCATATTTAATTATGCCTATGCATATTGATGGAGTCATTGATTGATTGAATACTTTATTAGTCTAAAAATAATAATAGCACAGAGGTACAGTAAAACATTTAGGCCAAAAGGATAACACAAAAAGTCCTGGGGACTTATAATATCCGGATATTATAATTGTCATGTTTTCTGCCAAGATTATCGTGTAGTTAAAATACGTACTGAGGTGTGGGTGGTCTTCAGGTTCCTCCTGTTTAATAGAAATGTCCCTGGCTGACTCTGGAGAGTTCATCTTCACCTGCAGTCTGGACTCCACACAGTCACACACTGGGTCTGAAATGAACAAATTCAATAATGACTTTAATTACTGGAGACCCAGCAGTGGTGTAAAAAATAAAAAATAAGTCAACTTTCCAAAATATGAATCTTGGGTTCAAAGATTGTGGGATTTATATATTAGAGAAGCAATCACACTTCATTTAAGATTACACAAGGAAATAAAAGTATCAAAAGATGGACTCCTGCAATGCAAACAATGATTTTAAGTAAATAAGGTGAAAGCAGCCCATCTGTTCTTAATGTTTCTGCTGCCATGCATCCCATCTTGCTACAATAATTTAAGCCCGGTCAGGCAACCTGTATTTCTGCGTACGGACTACTAGATTAGAGCCAAGCAGTTGTCAAATTCTCTCCCAACTTGCTTCAAAAATCGCTCTGGCTTGGCAACCATCTTCTTTTCCACCTTCGCGTACATTGCACGATGTAGAGTTTATATGAAATGCCATTATTAAGCAATAATATTCCAGAAGCAACGGAAGTGGTCCGACGTCATTAACGTCACACATTTGGAGATAAACAAACAACGTGGCGTGCCTTGACGCGTTGTTGTCTTGAAGATCTCGCCACTTGAAAGCAAGCCCAAATAAGCCACTACATCTCAGTAAGCCCAAACAAATGCAACTATGAATATGAATGTCTATGAATATTTACAAGACGTTACAGGAAAATAAGCCCAAAGTCGCTTATAATAAGCAGACCTGGCAACACTGATTGTGCCGCCTTAGGCTTCTACTGCACAAACGCCTGAGTCGCACAACACACACAGGATAACACATACTTTCAAATCAATGGCAGTTTAACTTTAAGGTCTAATATCATGTGCAAACATATGGTGGACATGGAACAATAACATCACAGACACAACTTCAGGTTTCACCACGCTCTGTTCTCTGAACACAGCAGCCATGGGACCACGCAATAAACATCACTGGACTTTCGCACAAGCGACACCACGCGAAAACGCCTGCCTCGAGCAACAGCTGATTATTTAATTATGTTGCCTTATTTCCTTTACTTGCTGAGATATTGCGCTCCTTACCTTGCTTATTCAGTGTGTGTGTGTGTGTGTGTGTGTGTGTGTGGGGCACGCGCTGACAGATACAGAGATCTCCATATATGCCCACAAAAGGGACAAGGAATGACAGATAGCGATCTCCACAATGGCTATATCGTTAGTTGGATCACTGGTGCAACGTAGCTGTGATGTGGACGCTAGATGTGAGGGCCGCTTTCTACTCCTTCTAATCTACGACACCAATTAGCAGCCCCAACCTTGTGTGAAAAGTAACTATTGTGGCTTGACAGTGGCGCTAGGAGATAGGTCATGGGGACACTCGGTTAGGGTTCATCTTCCAGGGAGCATACATGTGCAGAGCAAGTTTCATAGCAATCTGTCCATTAGACTTTGAGACATCTTGTGTGCCAGTGGCCTAAAGGTGGAGCATTTGGGCACCACTTGCTGGGTGCATTATAGACTATTTACTGTAACTGTTGGAAGAAGCTGCATGCAGTCATAGTTGGCACAGTGTCCAGTGGAAACGGCCATATGACCAGTGGCGTCGTTAGGCGGGGGCTTCGGTGGCTATAGCCACCAATGTTTTATCCAAAGCCACCAATAAAAAAATGTTTTTTTTTTATTTTTTATTTTTATTACATATCTATCACCCTAACCTAACTCTAACACCGAAATAAAGTAACAAAAAACGTGGGGAAAAAGTACCCAAATCCGCAAAAAAAGGGGAGGGGCACATGCTGCGCACGCGTCACGGTGTGCATGTGCCCGTTGCCTGGGGGGCTATGCCCCCAACCTAGTAGAGACCTAGCAACGCGTCTGCATATGACCAGAAACAATCATCCAGACTATGGATGTGCATACCTGCAATTTTTTTCTTTGAATGCCTTGCAATATTTATTTTTGTATAACTACCATAACCGTTATATCCCATTTCATTGTCTCCGCCAGGCCGAAGGCATGGGTTGAAACAAGTGTTTAAATCGTCAGCCTGTGGCCAGTCAACCCCTGTCCGCATGCGCATTACTGCTCCCGTAAGATTACATTGGGAAAACATGGCCACAGGCTGACATTTAAAGCGATTTAAACGCTAACTTTGTCATAGTCAGTTAGATTTTTCTAACTGACTAGAAGTTAAAACATCTGAGAGTAGTGCAGAAAACCTTTACTTTTTGGATACAATGTGAGGAAAAGGGTAAGAAATTTGCATAGTGGAAAATATTCAAAAATGTCCTGCTCAAACGACAGCGAGCTGCGTGGGACCTCATCTCGGAGCGGTAGCGGTGGTCCCAAATGGGGTTACTGCTATAATACAAAACGCTACATCAGCCAAGACACACACACACACACACAGGTGCATTTCGCCTTCCCGACATGTCGCCTTTCCAACGTGAACGAACCCTATACCTAACCCTAACCGCACGCGGAAGCCACTAGTCGGAGTGGCGAGATGTCGAAATGGAAGGAGCACCCCCACACACACACACACACACATACGCACACACACACAGAAGGAGGAGTTTCGTTCACGTGGTAGATCACGGAGGTTCCCATAGATTCTAGAACAACCAGGGGTCTATTTCACGAAAGCGGAATTAAATTATCCTGGTTTAAAAGACAAATCCAGGTTTGACAAGTCTGCGCTGTTCAGCCTGGTTTATTCAGTTCCACGAACGCCAAGCCGGGCTGAGAAGGAGCGGTTTGTCGAGCCAGGATCGTTAAACCAGGCTGAATTTGAGTTCATGTATTCCTATAAAAGACCATGAAAGTCGATAGCAGAATCCTTGAACTTGACCAATCATGGATCCCAAAACCAGAGTGGCGTTCTTCTCTGTGGCTGAACAGCAGCACTGCAGCAGCTCATGGAATCATACAAGTAAAATGTATAATAAGCAAGAAAGGAAACACGGCCGCAATAAATATAGATCCAGGGAGAAAGCCTGGCAAAGTATTGCCGACAAATTAAATGCACAAGTTGTAAAAAAAATATGCAATTAATTTTATTTTATTTATATACAAGTCCATAAATATATAATTCAGTTAGGCTTAAACATGAGGAGTTTAAGTGAATGTTGGAATTATAATTATAAACACTTAGAATAATTTCTAATTTCTAAAATCAAAGATCTACAAGTGAAAAGCTTGCCTTTTGGCGGCCAGGGGTCCCCCGGTCCACGGAGGTCAATGGGGGTCCAGGGGTACACGGGGGGCCGGGGGTCAACGGGGGTACACGGGGGTCCACGGGGTCGACGGGGGGGCAGAGACCCCTGTGGACCCCCGGCCGCCATAAGACAAAAAACAAATCAGGCTTGTAGATCTTCGATTTTCGCATAAGAATTGAATAAGTATGGAAAAACTCATTGGTTTACGATTGGAGTCATTGGACTAACAGCTATTTCATAAAACTTGAAGAACAAGGCACTGGATTGATAAAGCTTGGCTGTTAGCCTGGTCCGGACCAGGCTAACTTCACAGCTAAATTGCCATGGTAACTAAGGCAGGATTGCTTCAATTTTCTTTTGAAACCGGATCATGGATAAACATATCCAGGTTTACGGGCTAAGTTAATCAGCCGAGCTAACTCAGCTTTCGTGAAACCAATTCCTGGATAATTTAAGCCAGGATAGCCGATTACACCCGGTTTAAACCCGGTTTATCCCTAATCCAGGTTTCGTGAAATAGACCCCTGGTTCTCAACCTTCAGAATCAGTTTTATTATTGTCACATCAGAAGTAATAAAGTGGGTGAAATTTGTTTTCCTGCAAGTTCTATCGTTTTAGTATTTCCATAGAAAAAAAAAGAAAAGGACCCCTAATTTGAACTGGGGACCCCCACCCTGACAAGCACTTGAATGTGTGGGTCCTGACCCAAGTTGAGAGCCACTGCCATAAACACACACACACACACACACACACACACACACACACACACACACACACACACACACTTTGTCTTTGATATTCAGCCGGTATTAAGGTTTGATTGATTGCGTTCTAAAGACGTCGGTTAACAACATGGTGTAAAATGATCATGAGGTCCCACAACACATTACAACAACAACAACAACAACAACAACAACACATCTGCTCTTACAAAGCCTTGGATGAAGACGGTCATATATATAGCTCTTGCTTGATAGGACTAGCGTTAGCAGCTATGCTAACACTAGTGTTAGCAGCTATGCTAACACTAGCGTTAGCAGCTATGCTAACACTAGCCCAGAAACATGACTGTCAGCTTCACGAGCGTCATGTGAACCATGGCTATGCTAACACACTCTCCTAAGACCTATTGTTATCTTATCTTATTGTGTGAGCTACAATATAAACGTTGTTATTAAGTGACACAAGAGGAATCTGACCTGAAATAAGGAGAACGTTCAACTATGAACGCAGCTGCTGCCGTGGGAGACTGTCAGTGTTGCCACGACTTGTCGGATTTTGTGAGAGAAATAAGCAACCAGGTCTGGGGAAACAAAACCAAAAGAAGTGACTACAAATTCTAAAATTTACGGCAAAATGCAGCACAAATCCAGCACTAAAGAATGACACAATTTGGATTCATATTTTCATATGGGGTGCTAACTTCAGTGAGGTGTACTACAAACATAGCTTAGTATGCGTAGCTTGAAAATAGCCGGTCTACAAGCTCACAAGGCATCGCAATGAGTTGTGGGCTTGTAGATCTGCTATTTCCAAAAAATCTTGAAATAAAAGGTTTTTATTTTTAATTCTTCAACACAAATCACGGGCAAAAAAACAGATGGGGGTTAGGGACAAATACATTTTAATTTGGGGGTCCATCACATGATAAAGTATTTGAGAACTACTCGTTAAAATAATTTAGAAAATGTGTGAAACAAGTCCAAATAATCAACTACACTTTAGAAACAAGGCCAAAAAAAAACGCAACTCGCAACTTCACAGAAGAATAAGCCCAAAGCCGCTTATAAAAAGCGGACATGGCAACACTGACTGCTGCCCATTGTCTGGCCTAACACCCTGCAGGGGTTTCTAAACTTTTTCAGCTCGAGACCTAGAAGAGAAATTACATTTAGTGTCTCCCCGCCGGGGCCACAAACAACAATACACAAGAACAAAGCTCTATTTGCTCTATTATTCAGTGGTGTAAAGTAACTAAATACATGTACTCAAGTACAATTTTGAGGTATTTTTTACTTTACTGGAGTATTATTTCCATTTCTCAGTAGTTTGACTTCTACTCCACTACATCTCAGAGGCAAATATATTGTACTTTTACTCCACTACAATTATTTTCAAACTTTAGTTACTAGTTACATTCTTTGTAGATTTTGATCATTTAAAAAACATAGGGGTACATTAACCACTTATATACATTTCGGCCATTTGAAAATAGCAGATCTACAAGCTCACAATGCGTTGCGATGCCACATGTTGTGAGCATGCTATTTCAAAAGATTTTCATCAATTTATACATTTGAAAACTTGTGAAATGGGACACTCTGCATAATGAGTAGGCTACTTTCGGTATTTTAAGTACATTTTCATACCAAAATACCTTTGTACTTTTACTCAAGAAAATTTAGAATTCCAGACTTTTACTTGTAACCAAGTATTTCTACCTTGCAGTATTGATACTTTTACTTAAGTATAACATGTGAGTACTTCTTCCATCACTGCTATTATTGTACATGATCATCATTTGTTGTTTTCAGGAAAGGGAAGGACAGAGTAGCCTTGATAAGAGTAAGCTGCGTTCACAACAAAAGAAACCGAACAATTAATCAGCTTATATTTTCAATGTTATCTCTATGCAAATCAGCTTTTTAAATGTTTTGATGAGCTTTTAAAAGCTTAAATAGAAAAGCGTGCTTTTTGAGAAAGAACCCAGAGAACCAAGACCTCATCCTTGAAGCTGCTTTCTTTTTTTTGTTCAGCTTCCTTTGGTGTGAACGCAGCATTAGACTGTCAACATATTATGACCAGTTTGAGGCTAGATAGAGAAGAGCAAGGAAACGACAGAAACAGGTCACCGTCATATAATCAAATGATAATAATCACAGATGGACATAACTACCATCAACACATCTCAGAGCTCCCATTTTAAGATGAGAATGCAAGCCTGTCTGATATGTATTTGGCAATACAGCGAGCACAGAGCAGCAAAGAAGGCATTTATTGTCATAAACCAACGTTGTGTTGTTCCTGTTTAACCACCAGGTGTCACCATCGCATTGAAGACCTAGTAAAATGTAGTTCCCTGGCTGTCCTTTTAACACACGCGCGCGCACACACGCACACACACACACACACACACACACACACACTCACACACACACACACACACACACACACACACACACACACACACACACACACACACACACACACAGTCATATTAATCCTTCAATTCCTATTATGTATACATGTGGAACGTTGTGAGCTTGTAGATCGGCTATTTGAACTATTTTAAAATGTTTTCTCAAAAGATATCGCCCTCAACATAGAGACCTGTCTGTCTCTCCTCAAAAGATCTACAGAGGGTAATACATGCTTTAATTTATTCAATTATATTTTTGGGATGACGTCATTTCTGCTTCAATGATTCTCTCAGAGTCAAGGGATCATTCATAGGTTGGGGAAGAGCGCCCTCTACGTAATATAAAAAAAACAAGACCAGGAGACCTGGTTCTGCCAGACCCAGGCTAAGCCGGACTTCACATGACGTGTCAGCCTGTGTCTATGCCTAACCCTTTGTGTCTTACAATATATATACCATCTGTATTTGTACTTGTGACATAATAGTGATGTCATAGAACCATACATGGTATGTCCGTTTGTCCTTAGGTTTGGCTGGGACCCGTCCGTTTGTCCTTAGGTCCCAGCCAAAACGGACATACCATGTATGGACGAAATAGGGACAGAGCCTCATGTAAGCCATACCCTTCGGGTCTGGCAATAATGATTTAAATGACGTAGATCTGCATCAATGGCAGGGAATGTGCTGATTGATTGATTGAATACTTTATTTAGAAGTGTGCAGACAAAAAGCACATGAAAGTATAGTTTGAATACAAGGTCAACTAAATAGGATTGAAAAACCCATGAAAGCCTAATGGCTTGTTTCAAATGGGGTCCTCATGTACTCATATAGTGTTAAATGACAGACAGATATACACATAGTAGTGTATATCTATCTGTCATTTAATGACACAAAATGAATATAGTAAAAGGTTCCAGAAGAAAAAAGGGGGGTTTAGGTTATGACTTTAACTTAGAACCTATTTATCAGCTACAATATTCACCATTTATTTGTTTACAAACATTTCATTTTCTTTCCTTTATTGCAGGTTCGTACATTACATGTTATTGATTTCATTTAATTATCTTACAAGTTTTCTTTAAATGTTTAATTCATCCTGCATCATTTTTTATTTGTTTTAATTACATATACAAACAGAAATTAATAATACTACAAAAAAATAAAAAGGGGGGGTGGAATAAAGGTAAAATAAGAGAGAAAAAAAGAAAACAAAAGAAAGGGGGGGTAGGGATAGCTTTCCTGTATTTCTGAGTCCCATTTACTCCAGTTTCTTTCAAATTCATCTTCACGGTTTCTCACTTTGTAAGTAATTCTTTCCATCTCTTTAATCTCTTCGACTGTTATCTTCCAATTATTAATAGATGGTGGGTTTACGGCAGCGATACGTAATATTGTATACAGATATTTATCCCTGTATATTTCTAATGGAATAATACCTAATAAAATATTGATTGGGTGTATGGGTTTCCTTAAGGAAAATGTATTGGTCATATTTATTTTCACTATCTCCCAAAACCGTTTCAATTTTGGGCATAAATAGTGTGTAGAATAAATAATGTGCATATAAAATGTGTGTATGATTGGCTTCCAGTTTTGCACATTTCCTCCAGCATTCAGCACTGCCTGCTGGTCTATATTTGGATAACATTTTGGTTGTTACAGAAATCCTCATTAATTTTCCAAGCAAAGTCTTTCCAATATTTGGATTGTGTCGTCTTAAAAAGTATTTTGCATTCTTCTTTCCAATAGTCATCCAAAATTGTTATTGACAATTCTTTTTCCAATTTCTCTTTGGTATTATCCTCTTTTACCTTAATTTCTTGCAGAATTTTATAATGTTTTGATATTTTACTCTTTTCACTATTTCTATTTTTGCTCACACATTCCAGCAGCCCATGCATTATCTGTCCCTGGTCTCTCTACTGTTTACAAACATTGAGAGTTAAAATAGTTTAACTAGCCTATCTACATAGACAATTTATGTAATTGTGGAGATGTAGTTTACAGTGGAAAGGTTTCTCTCCAGTGTGGATACGCTGGTGTCTCTCCAGGTCACCTGACCTACTGAAACTCCTATCACATTATGTAGGGTGGAAAGGTTTCTCTCCAGTGTGGATACGCTGGTGTCTCTCCAGGTCACCTGACCTACTGAAACTCCTATCACATTGTGTAGGGTGGAAAGGTTTCTCTCCAGTGTGGATAAGCTGATGTTGTTTCAGGTCACCTGTGGTATTGAAAATGTTGTTACAATGTTTACAGTAGGAAGGTTTTTTCTCTAGTATGGATACGCTGGTGTCTCTCGAGGGAACTTGACACATTGAAACATTTGTCACAATGTTTACATTGAAAAGGTTTTTCTCCAGTGTGGATACGCTGATGAATCTTCAGGCTACTTGACACGCGGAAACATTTGTCACACCGAATACATTTAAAAGGTTTTTCTCCAGTGTGGATACGCTGATGTCTCTTCAGTTCAAATAGCGTAAAGAAACTCTTGTCACAATGTTTACATTGGAAAGGTAAAGGTTTTCTCCAGACATGGACACGCTGATGACTCTTCAGGTTACCTGACAAACTGAAACATTTGTCACACCGATTACATTTAAAAGGTTTTTCTCCAGTGTGGCTACGCGTATGTCTCTTCAGTTCAGATGGCGTAATGAAACTCTTGTCGCAATGTTCACAGTGGAAAGGTTTTTCTCCAGTGTGGGCATAATGGTGTCTCAAAAAGTTTTCAGACCGTGTGAAACTCTTGTTACAACGTTCACAGTGGAAAGATTTTTCTCTAGTGTGGATACGCTTATGTATCTTTAGGTCAGATGGCGTAATGAAACTCTTGTTACAATGTTTACAGTGAAAAGGTTTTTCTTCAGTGTGGATACGCGTATGTCTCTTTAGGTCAGATGACGTAATGAAACTCTTGTCGCAATGTTCACAGTGGAAACATTTTTCTCCAGTGTGGACATACTGGTGTCTCTTCAAGTTTTCAGACCGTGTGAAACTATTGTCGCAATGTTCACAGTGGAAAGGTTTTTCTCCAGTGTGGACACCCCCAAATGTCTCCCCCCAATCATCACTGTCTTCAGCGACTTCAGTGTCAGATTCAAGCTTAACTTCAACTTCAGAGCAGTGTGAAGTGATGTCTTCATCAACTTCAGCTTTCACTGCTAGTAATGTCAACATTGACCCAACAGGGTCCTCTGGTCTTTGAAGTAGCTCTTTCTGTTCCTCTTTAATCTTTGGAGGCTCTGGTTCCTCCTGGAGCAGACTGGGGCTCCTCTCCTGTTCAGGAGAAACCTCCTCTTTACACACAACCATGTGCAGGATGGCTAGGAGCAGAAAAATAACATGATAATCAACACTGGATTCTTAAAATGTAAATCTATTTTTCTATCTTCGATGTTCCATGTACAAAGCTATTATCTACTAAGACTGACCAAACAGTTACTAAATAAGAATCCATCTGTGTCTGGGGCTAATTTAACAAACCACTGTACCGATCAGCGCCAAAGTTCTTTTGTATGCTGCCAGTAGGCCAAGAACATCAAATAATCTGTAAGAGACTGAAACATGACCATGACTTGCAGCACAATGTACTAAAGTGCAGCCTGTAAGCTTTCTAGTGAAGTGCCATGCACTGAAATCTGGAATTAGTTGAAGAAGATATACTTATTTGAATGTTGTTAACCACTTAAAGGTTTCATGACGTTCAGTCTTTGTCATGGTCCTTCAAACGTGTATAGAAAGTTTTAACAAAAAATTCCACTCCATTGATCCATGGCAGGTGTTTTTCTCTCACATTTCTAAAGCCTTTTCAACTGCAATGAAAAAAATAAATCTTTGGCCGTGGGTGTCGCTGGTGAGGGATTTTGCCTGTCAATCATCGCCTCTGCTCCGCCCCCCCCCCCCCCCCCCCCCGCAAAGGAAAGGATAGGGGAGGGGAGGGGCGAGGAGGAGAGTGGGCGGGATTAATCGGCTGTGACCTCACTACCGAAGGACCAAGCTCAGATTACTTTTCAGCCTAATTATTCAGAAAGCCCCAGACCACAGAAAATCCACTGAATGTTCAAAGTTCAGATTTTTTGGGTGTAATTGAGGTCATAAAACCCCCCAAAAAACATAATTAAAAAATGGCTTCCTGCAACCATATTTTAACCTAATTTTCAGTGAAACAAGCTGGGTGGCTCTGAGGCAACAACTGAGTTTTCCAGCTCAATGTTTACAACAGTCACACAGTGTACACATAATGTGATTTAAAGTATTTGATCTAAACGTTACGTTGTACACTGTCACTGCAACAAGGCAGTGCCGAATCAAGTGTATGTTACTGCACTATTTCTCACCTCAAATGTTTTTGGAAACCAAAAATGTACAATGTGGTGCAGTTTTTCTTTTGTATTGCATATTTAATGATGCCTATGCATATTGATTGAGTCATTGATTGATTGATTGAATACTTTATTAGTCAAAAATGTGAATAGCACAGAGGTACAGTAAAAGAGGATAACACAAAAAGTCTTATAATATCCGGATATTGTAATTGTTTTCTAACAGTTTTTGCAAAGATTATCGTATAGTTAAAATACATACTGAGGTGTGGGTGGTCTTCAGGTTCCTCCTGTTTAATAGAAATGTTCCTGGCTGAGTCTGGAGAGTTCATCTTCACCTGCAGTCTGGACTCAACACACTGGGTCTGAAATGAACAAATTGAATAATGACTTTAATACCAAAAAACAATGGAATGATATGATGAAATGATGTTCTTCCCCTGTATAATGTGCTGACATTGCTAAATAAACACAGAGTTTAAAACAAACAAAATAATTACTGGAGACACAGCCGTGGTGTAAAAAATAACAATTTGAAGTCAACTTTCCAAAATATGAATCTTGGGTTCAAAGATTGTGGGATTTATATATTAGGGAAGCAATCACACTTCATTTAAGATTACACAAGGAAATACATTTATCAAAAGATGGACTCCTGCAATGCAAACAATGGTCTTAAGTAAATAAGGTGTAAGTAGCCCATCTGTTCTTAATGTTTCTGCTGCCATGCATCCCATCTTGTTACAATAATTGAAGCCCGGCAGCCTGTATTTCTGCGTACGGACTACTAGATTAGAGCCAAGCAGTTGTCCAATTCTCTCCCAACGTGCTTCAAACATCGCTCATGGCTCTGGCTTGGCAGCCATCTTCTTTTCCACCTTCGCGTACATTGCACAATGTACAATTTATATGAAACGCCATTATTATGCAATAATATTCCAGAAACACCGGAAGTGGTCTGACGTCACTTACGTCACACACTTGGAGAACAGATCTACAAGCTAACAACGCGTCGTGCCTCGACGCGTTTTTGCCTTGAGGATCTCACCTCTTGAAAGCACGCCCAAATAAGCAACTACACTTCAGTAACAAGCCCAAACAAAAGCAACCCGCAACTATGAATATTTACAAGCGACATTACAGGAAAATAAGCCCAAAGTCGCTTAGAATAAGCAGACCTGGCAACACTGATTGTACAGCCTTAGGCTTCTACTGCACACACGCCTGAGGAAACATATGGTGGACATGGAACAATATCAGGGACACAACTAAAGGTTTCACCGCGCTCTGTTGATCTCTAAACACAGCAGCCATGGGACCACGCAATAAACATCACTGGACTTTCGCACAAGCGACACCACATGAAAACGCTTGCCTCGAGCAACAGCTGATTATTTAATTGCCTTATTTCCTTTACTTGCTAAGATATTAGGCTCCTTACCTTGCTTATTCAGTGTGTGTGTGTGTGTGTGTGTGTGTGTGTGTGTGTGTGTGTGTGTGTGTGTGTGTGTGTGTGTGTGTGTGTGAGACACACGCTCGCATCTCTCTCTCCCTCTCTGTGTGTGTGTGTGTGTGTGTGTGTGTGTGTGTGTGTGTGTGTGTGTGTGTGTGTGTGTGTGTGTGTGTGTGTGGATGTTTTTATGGGGCACACAATTGGTATTATTATTTAGTTACTCCGCTGCGCCCTCTACAGATCCGGTCAATAGAAAAAATCCCCTGACCGGATCTGTAGAGGGCGCAACAGAGTCACTAAATAATGTTTTCTTTCCTGTGAAATAATAACTCCTTCTAATCTAGGCTATGGACCAGAGCTAGAAGTTAGCCTCCTCTACTTTTAGCATTTAGCTCCCCTTCTGTAAGTATGTGAATAAATGCATATGTTAAATGTAGCTTTAATGAGTTGTCGGTTAACAACATGGTGTAAAATGATCATGAGGTTCCACAACACATTCCAACAACAACAACAACAACAACAACAACACATCTGCCCTTGCAAAGCCTTGGATGAAGACGGTCATATGTCTCTTGCTTGCTAGGAATACCGTTAGCAGCTATGCTAACATTTAGCAGCTATGCTAACACTAGCGTTAGCAGCTATGCTAACACTAGCCCAGAAACATGACTGTCAGCTTAACGAGCGTCATGTGAACCATGGCTATGCTAACACACTCTCCTAAGACCTATTGTTATCTTATCTTATTGTGTGAGCTACAATATAAACGTTGTTATTAAGTGACACAAGAGGAATCTGACCTGAAATAAGGAGAACGTTCAACTATGAACGCAGCTGCTGCCGTGGGAGACTGCCAGTGTTGCCATGACTTGTCAGGTTTTGTGAGAGAAATAAGCAACCAGGTCTGGGGAAAACAAGCCCAAAAGAAAGTGACTACATGAGTCATGCGTAGCTATGCGTAGCTTGAAAATAGCCGGTCTACAAGCTCACAAGGCATCGCGATGAGTTGTGAGCTTGTAGATCTGCTATTTGTTTTAAAAAATCTTGAAATAATAGGTTTTTATTTTTAATTCACACAAATTAAAACAACACAAATCACGGGCAAAAAACAGATGGGGTTAGGGTAATTTAGGGACTAATATGGCAAGCCGTTTTAACATTTAATCGAACCATGCTCCTATCTGTAATATATGTTTTAGATAGCCAAAAACACGTTTCTCCTTGTCAAAACTGTATTCTCACTAGTCATACATGTAATTAAAGATATCCATATTGACATTCTTACTAGTAGAAATTGTATTTCAAGATATCTATAATTTAATTTCTCCTAGTCAAAATTCTATGTCAGATATCTTAAAATCTGTAAAAAATTATAAGTAGCCGTTTTAACATTTAATAACTAGACTGGATATGTATGACAGATATCTATAAATCAGTTCTTCCTAGTCAAAACTAACGTTTCGGATATCCATAATGAAATTCCTCCTAGGAGGAACTGTCATTTGAGATATCCGAAACGTCATTCTTCCTAGGAGGAATGACGTCACTTTTCCCATTCATGTGTATTGGGCTTTGAGTTTCGGATATCCGTAACTGCATTCTGGATATCTAAAACTAGAGGTTACGAATGTAACCCCGGTTTTAGTAGGTTTGGAGTTTAGTACTCACTATGGGATATCAGCGCCCCCAGGCGATGTACAGAGCAACACACACGCTCCCGATGCCAATTCACTGATTGGCTTAGGGTATGTCACGAGTCCGGAAGACCCGGGAGTACAAAAGCTCCACGTGACATAGGCTCTTCCTCTTAACATTCACCTCTCTGCATGCCAAATGCGCACAGAAAGGGGTGTCTGGTGAGTAGTAAACTCCAAACCTACTAAAACCGGGGTTACATTCGTAACCTCTAGTTTTACCACGGTTTTCCGTTTACTACTCACTATGGGATTCATAAACCCCCCTTGAGGTAATGAGCCACACAACCCTGACAGGCCCGCACGCCCCTCAGCCCCAAGGTCCCGCCCACACGGACGTGACCTACGGCCCCACGGGCGCCCCCAACCCACCGGGCTGGGGCGCGGGATAGATAATAAAGACTAGGCCCTGACAGGCTCCAGAGTCCGCCTATTTACTAACAGGCAGACACAGGCCTGCCTCATAACTCAATATGAGGAACAGGGCCCCATCTCCTGGGAGCCAGCCCAGCTGGTCTCATGGAAACCCCAGAGGAAGTCGAGAGATAGGGAGAAAAGCCCCAAGCCTACTCCCTTCCCTTCACTGGCCTGGAGGCATCTGCTACACCTAGGACCGCGCGCGCCAAGGACGCCGCCGCCACGTCCAGGCTGTAAAAGGCCGCAAAAGTCGAAGGAGACGACCAATTTGCCGCTGCACAGATCTCCTGGATCGAAGCCCCCTTGCAGAGAGCCCAGGACGTAGCCATGCCTCTAGTAGAGTGGGCCCTCAGACCCCCCGGGACTGGGGCCCCACTGCTGACATAAGCTAGCTTAACGGCATCTCGGATCCATCTAGAAAGCGTCGTCTTAGTGACCGCCTTCCTCTGAACCCCCACGCCAAAAGAGACAAAGAGTTGCGTCGATGAACGATTGGCCGCTGTCCTCTGACAATAGAGCTTCAGGGCTCTCACTGGACAGAGACAATGCAACCGCTTATCCTCCGCCGAAACGAAGGGAGGCGGATGAAAAGCCACCAACTCAACCGGGTCTGGGGCCACCACCCCGGTCTTTGTAACGAACGTCAGGTTGGGTTTAAGCAAAACCCTTCTGTCGTTGTTCAGGAACTTCATGCACTCCGGACTCACCGAGAGCGCGTGCATGTCGCTGACCCGTTTAGCCGTAGACAGGGCCACCAAGAGGACCGTTTTGAGACTGACGATCCTCAAATCAGCAGACTCAAAAGGCTCGAACGGGGGACGGCACAGTGCATCCAGCACCACCGTCAGATCCCAGACTGGGAACAGTGGCCTGTTAACCGGTCTAGCTCTCCTGGCGCCGCAACCGGCGCACTAATGGATGCTGGCCCACCGTCTTGCCATCGAACGCCTCGTGGCAACCCGAATGGCCGATAAAAACACCTTTACTGCTGAGAAGGATAAATCCCGGGCTAACCTTTTTTGTAGAAAGTGAGAATGCTACACACCGAGGCCTGGAAAGCCATCACCACCGGTGACTGCTCCAGACACCAAGATGCGAACATATTCCATCTAACATCATAAGCATTCCTCGTGGACACGGCCCTCGCGCCCTGAATGGTAGCCACCACGTCAGCGGGGGGGCCACACGAGCTTAAAATTGCCCTCTTCACGGGCCAACCCACAGGTCTAGGTCCTGAGGGCGTCCGTGGGACACCTCGTCCCCTCCCTGCCGCAGCAGGTCCACGAGGACAGGGAGGGCCAGAGGCACGTCTTAAAGGAGCGGAGTTATCTCCGATCTCCACGTGCCCCACGCTGGGACCACCAGCAACACCGACAAACCCAGGAGTCTGATCCTCTCCAACGTAGGAAGGATCAACTCCATTGGCGGGAAGGCATAAAGCAGTTCGCTCGGCCAACTGTGTGCCAAGGCGTCCATGCCCATGGAGCGGTCCCCCGCCTTCACTGAGAAAAAACGAGAACACTTCGCGTTCTCTTCGGAAGCAAACAAATCGATCTGGGGGCGGCCGAACCTACACCAGATTTGGTCCGCCACTTTCGGATCGAAAACCACTCTCCGTAACGGAGACCGCCTCTGGACAGCAGGTCCGCTCCGCGGTTCTGGAGGCCCGGCACATGAGACGCCTGTATGGATGCGAGTCGTGAGTCGCACCATAGCGTCATCTGCGCGCTAGACCGTCCAACACGAAATCACAGCTCCTATACTGACCCTCTGGGACAGAAAGGTTGCTCGTGACCATGGTCTGAGTGCCTCCATGCACCATGGAGACACCGTCACTGAGCGACGACCTGAGGTGGGCGGGATCCGAAGAGCCCTCAGCCACCTCTGAGCAGGTCCCATGTAGAGCCTGCCTTAGCGGATTAAGTGAGTGGCCGAAGCCAGAAGACCCACCGCTTAAATGCATTGTTTGTAAGTAACTTGACGCCCCTGGCGGAAAGACCTCACAAAGCCAAAACGCTGTCTATCCTCTCCTTGGATAGGCGTGCCCTGAGCGTGTTCGAGTCCAGCGAGATCCCCAAGAAGGTGGCCCGCTGGGACGGAACCAGAACGCTCATCTGGGCGTTGATTGTGAAACCCAGTGACGTCAGGTGGGAGATGGCCACGGTCGTGTGCCGCGCCACCTCCCACTCCGAGCCCGTGGCTATTAACCAGACGTCGATGTAGGTCGACAGACGGATTCCCTGTCTCCGTAGTGGAGCAATGGCCGCATTGGTACACTTTACGAACACCCGCGGGCTCAACGACATACCAAAAGGGAGAACCATGTACTCGTACACTTCCCCTTTGTAGCCGAAGTGCAGGAAATTTCTGTGTGGAGGCCAGATTGGAACGTGGAGGCAAGCAACCTAGAGGTCGATGCCCGTCCACCAGTGCCCCTGACGTACCGTTCGCAACGGCTTCACGGTCGTCAACATTGAAAAGGAACCCATAAGGCACTTGTTGAGGCCCTTCAGATTCAGAGAGGGCCGTACGCCCCCCCCCCCCTTTTCTTCTCATCAGAAAAAAGTTTTGAACAGAAAACCCCAGTTGGTTCTGATTCGTAGATATTTCTCTGATGACGCCCTTGCTCAGGAGAGAGGCCTCCTCTCTCAGAGTCAAGGCTGCTTCTATCTTCCGTTTGAGAGAGAAACACTCGTCAGACATAGGAAGTAACACAAGGCATATGGAAAACACACCAGTGCAACCACAATGTGTTGTTGTTGTTGTTCAGGGGAGCTGATCAGTACAACCACAGTGTGTTACTGCTGTACTGAGCTTAACCAGTAAAAAACACAGTGCAACGCTGATGTACTGGGAAAGTAAACAGATTCGGATTGCAACCCTCCCAAAAGCTGCTCACCGAGCGAGCGAGTCGGGAGGGGGCGCCGCTGTTATCAGTCCCGTGGACAACGTGCCCGTTTCCACTGGGACCGATGACGTCGCCACGCGGTCCAGTGGACTCGTACTGTGGCGTCCGCTAGTGTCTACCATGCTGTGAAACAGGCCTGACAGGCACAACGGCTCATAGGAGGTCATCGACCCGGGGACCCCCTGGGACCCCTAGCGTCGTGACCTCCTGACCGGGACTGGATAATGTGCTTGTGTATTTTAGGACATCGTTAATGGAACAAAATAAAGCACAGAGACAGTATAAACAACATAAACAGTTTCAACATACTCTTATGAAAAACCCCTTATGTGTGTCTCAAAGCACAATGTGCTCATAGGAGGTCATCGACCCGGGGACCCCCTGGGACCCCTAGCGTCGTGACCGGATAATGTGCTTGTGTATTTTAGGACATTTTTAATGGACCAAAATAAAGCACATAGACAGTGAAAGCAACATAAACAGTTTTAACATACTCTTATGAAAAACCCCTTATGTGTGTCTCAAAGCCCAATGGGCTCATAGGAGGTCGTCGACCCGGGGACCCCCTGGGACCCCTAGCGTCGTGACCTCCTGACCAGGGCAGGATAATGTGCGTGTGTATTTTAGGACATTGTTAATGGAACAAAATAAAGCACAGAGACAGTATAAACAGCATAAACAGGTTTAACATACTCTTATGGAAAACAATTTATGTCTGTCTCAAAGCACAAAGTGCTCATAGGAGGCCATCGACCCGGGGACCCCCTGGGACCCCCAGCGTTGTGACCTCCTGACCGGGGCTGGATAATATGCTTGTGTATTTTAGGACATTTTTAATGAAACAAAATAAAGCACAGAGACAGTGTAATCAACATAAACAGTTTTACATACTCTTATGAAAACAATTTATGTGTGTCTCAAAGCACCCGATGAACCGGAGCCTCCATCGTGGTAGTGCAGACAAAGGGCTAACTAGCTTAGCTTGTAAGCTCATCCTAGCCTAGTCTAGCCTAGCTACAGGTCGCTTTAAGCCTTTAGCTGCTACCTGAAGCTGTTTGGCTAACCAAGAGCCATGGCCACCGCAGCGTTGTTTTTAGGGGGGGGCTGGCTAAGCGCTGCACCAAAACAACACTGCTCTTTAACTGTGTCGATGTTAGTGAGGCTAGTTAGCCGCTACGTGAAACAACAGCAGCCAGACTGGAGGCTATGCTAACCTAGCAGGTACCACAGTAGGTGACGGCTAACTCACCAGGAATGAGGAGACGTTGACATCCGTTTCCATGGAAACAGGTGACGTCGACACCTAATCCACCGTTAGGGACAGTGAAGAGAAGTAGCGCTGGTCCTGACGGTAAACGCGTGGGGGTCACGTGACTGAGTACGGAAGCATCCCACGCTGCTCCCTTGGTGTTTACAAAGTCCGTCGCCATCTTATCTAGGCCCCTTGGCCTGGCTGGAGGAGGCGACGGAGCCGCCTTCCCTGAAGGAAGCGCTCTGTCGCCCCCCAGAGGCTGGCTTGACACGGTACTCAACAGATTGTAAACACAGCGGGTCACTGGGTCCGACCCTTGACCCGGCGGCCATTCGTGAACCCTCCGTCCCACAGTGACGCTCTGGCGCCCCCTAGTGGACAGAGGGTACAAAACCGGCGTGGCCGGGCTACCTAGTTTAGCTTTAGCTTAGCCTAGCTTAGCTTATTCTAGCTACAGGTAGCACTTAGCTTTCAGCTGACCAGCTCGTAAGGTTTACATTACCTGCATTTTATTCAAGCATGTCTACAATGTATCCCAGCAGCGTTTGGAAAGTCGCCAAGGGACAGTCCAAGCGCTTTGGGCTTATAAGGGGAGGTTATCAACACGGGGACCACCTAGTGATCCCAATGAGTCGATGCCCCCGACCGGCGTGGCCGGGCTACCTAGTTTAGCTTTAGCTTAGCCTAGTTTAGCCTTTAGCTTAGCCTAGCTTAGCTTATTCTAGCTACAGGTAGCACTTAGCTTTCAGCTGACCAGCTCGTAAGGTTTACATTACCTGCATTTTATTCAAGCATGTCTACAATGTATCCCAGCAGCGTTTAAAGTCGCCAAGGGACAGTCCAAGCGCTTTGGGCTTATAAGGGGGGGTTATCAACACGGGGACCACCTAGTGATCCCAATGAGTCGATGCCCCCCGACAGTTGTTGAAAACAGGCAGAGAAGTATCCCATTAGTGTCTATCATGCTGTCAAGTCAGGCCTGACAGGCACAATGGGCTTATTAGAGGAGGCCATCAACGCCCGGGGACCCCCTGGGACCCCTAGCGTCGTGACCTCCTGACCGGGGCTGGATATTGTGCTTGTGTATTTTGGGAATTTTTAATGGAACAAAATAAAGCACAGAGACAGTGGAAACAGCATAAACAGTTCAACATACTCTTATGAAAACGTTTTATGTGTCTCAAAGCACCCGATGAATCTTTTCGCGGTTGCTCTTCATCCAGGAGCCCTCACGCTGGATGTCGGCGTATAGTCTCGTCCTTCGTGGTACAGACGCCGGCCAGAGGAGGCTAACGAGCTGGTGTTGTCCTAGCGAGCAAGCTAAGCTAGAACAGCGCTGCTAACAACCTGTTGCTTAGTGAGGCTAGCCATCGTTGAAACCAGCCGCCACAGGATCGAGGATCTCTTCCTCGGTTGAGGCCTCACCGTTGTCTCGTCTAGTCCAGCCGACCAGGGTCCTAGCCCTGACAAGCCGAGCGTTGAGTTGAGGAACGGTGAACATCGCGCAGTTCGGGCACGCATCTGGCTCGCCCGGGTGGGTCCCGGCGCAGAACGCGTGATCGACCCCCCAGCAGTGGATGCAGACGCGGTGGGGGTCGTCTGCGGCGACGAGGAGGTCGCTTTCCGCGAACCTGCCACTCCACGGTGGTTCCATCTTGGTCCTCGGTCTGGGAAAACAACAGGCTAAAGGCCTAGCTAGTAGCCTAGCTCCTAGCGTTAGCCTAGCAACTCGGTTAGCTTACATAGCCGCTAACCGGCATTTTTTCAAAACAGACCAAGAATGAAAGAACACTTAGAAGATAATTCAGGAAATTTTTTATATAAGTCTCGGGAGATGACTTATAAGTAGCAAGATTTTTCCCGTGGGGAATACTCCTTATTCCCGCTTTGGGTTACGTTGAAAAAATCTTTATACTTAACTGTTGTGTGTGATAGCTGTCTGCGCATTCGCATGCAGAGTGGTGAAAAGAGGAAGAGCCTATGTCACGTGGAGCTTTGTACTCCCGGGTCTTCCGGACTCGTGACATACCCTAAGCCAATCAGTGAATTGGCATCGGGAGCGTGTGTGTTGCTCTGTACATCGCCTGGGGGCGCTGATATCCCATAGTGAGTAGTAAACGGAAAACCGTGGTAAAACCAACATTCTGGATATCTGCAATAGAATTCTTACTAGGAGGATCTACTCTTTCAGATATCTACAATGCAGTTTTTACAAGGCCAAACTACCATTTTAGATATCCGAAATTAAAAAATCATTCCAGACCTCCGTAATTACATTTGGTATGTCCATAAATACATATTGACTAGGACAAATGGAATTATGGATATCCACAATTCATATTATTACTAGTACAAATGGAATTTCAGATATCTGCAATTAGTATTATGACTAGGAACAATACAATTACAGATATCTGGTGACAGGTAGATATTACGCCATTTTAATATAAAAAGTGTCCATTGACTATCTAGAATTATATTTGTGATATCGCAAATAGAATTTCTCCTAGTTAAAACTGTATTCTTACTAGTCATAAAGTAATTGCAGATATCTGTAATTACATTTAGACTAGTCAAAACTGCATTTTGACTAGTGTTATATATAGTCACTTGAAATAACCACACTGTTGTTGTATAATGATACTCTTTACTCCAAGATAGTCAGCATGATTCCATACAAACATTCCGCTGGTAGCATAACATTCAACTGAACATCGCATCCGGGTCCTCGTCAACGTCATCGCCCAAGGCAACCCCCAGCCCCCAGACAGTGTGTGCATGCCCCCTGCTGGGCTGGCTGCTTTCCCAAGTTAGCAGTAAATATAGTAACTTCACTATATCACATTTCCTCCCCTTTAAGTAAACAGCCAGCAGTATCACCCACTTAACAATTTTCAACCAGAACACAATAAACAACATTTCAAAATCAGCCAC
The DNA here is from genome assembly GCF_963454915.1 of Gymnoscopelus microlampas. Lineage (NCBI taxonomy): Eukaryota > Metazoa > Chordata > Actinopteri > Myctophiformes > Myctophidae > Gymnoscopelus > Gymnoscopelus microlampas. Next base: position 1,628,089 of record NC_139943.1, read on the forward strand.
TGTGAAACACAAACATTTCCCTTTTTACCCCCTCTTTTTTTTTTTTTTTTTTTTTTTTACAATGCAGAAAAGTGTCCTTTTACTTGTAATAAAGAAAGGCCTAAACTAGGAAGGAACGTCCCCCCAGTGAGATCAGAGCGCAAGTTGCCCTATTTCTGGAACAAACTCACTCTAAGTAACAAAGTCTTTGAGGTGCTCGGGCGCACGCCTCTCCCGCCCCGACCGTCTCTCCGCTAGTCTGGGAGGCATTGCCTCAGAGTTTGGACGGCGGGGGCGCGGCCACTGCGTTGTGATTCAAATCAACAGCCAATGAAGAAAAGGGGGCGGGATCCACATGCAGTGGGTGTTGCATCTAAATAGGATCGACGGGAAGCAATTTCCCCTTGAGAAATTTCAGCCGCCATTGTTGTGTACTGCTGTTTGCCTCTCGTCGGACTTTTTAGACGAGTTGCACAGCTCTCAGACCGGTAAGAGGCGTGTCCGCTCAGATTCAGAGCGTAAATAACATCCCGCCCACAAATCCCAGGGCTCTGGCCCAGAAGTTCCTCGCCGAGCCGGCGAAAACTTCTGGGAACTCAGATTATCTCTCCGCTGTCACTGCCGGGAGGTCCGATGGGACCGGAATCTCCGGCTCCGGCTGAGTGTCCCTCGGTTCACTCGGAGCAGGCTCACTGGCTTCCATCACTGCAGGCGGGGGGCCCACAGCGCCGCCACTAGTGTCCTCTGACTCCCCTGCTCCCGCCTCTGGCATCCCGCTGGGCACAGTTTCCATAAGCCTGGCACGGACCTGATCCACATGCCTCTTGATGATTTGGCCATTTCCAACAATGACCGTATAGGACATGGGGCCTGATGAGCTATGGATGATGGCAGGGATCCACTTAGGACCATAGGAGTAGTTCTTGATGTACACCTTATCTCCAGGCGCAAAACATCTCAGTCTCTTGGTTGTGTCATGGCATTCTTTCTGTTTCTGCTGCTTTCGCTGCACTTTCGCCGTTACATCTGGCATGAGCAGGTCAAATTGAGAACGGGGCCTCCTGGCCATCATTAACTCCGCCGGTGACACACCGGTTGTGGCCTGCGGTGTGATGCGGTAGCTGAACAGGAACCTTGAAACTCTGGTTTGTATAGTCCCTTCTGTGATCTTTTTCATTCCGTCTTTAAAAGTCTGGACGGCCCTCTCGGCCAGCCCATTAGTGGATGGGTGAAACGGGGCTGACCTCACATGCTGAATGCCATTGTTCCTCATGAATGCCTCGAACTCTTCGCTCGTGAAACAGCTGCCATTATCCGAAACGTACATTTTGGGTAAGCCGAAAATACTGAAACTCTGGCGCAGCTTTTCTATGGTGGCTTGGGACGTGGATGTTTTCATGGGGTAGACGTCCATCCACTTTGAGTGAGCATCCACTATCACCAGGAACATTGCTCCTAAGAAAGGCCCTGCATAGTCTATGTGGATTCTCGACCACGGTGACTCAGGCCACTCCCATGGATGTAGCGGTGCACTGGGCGGTGACTTCTGGTGTTTTTGACACTCCTCACACGCCCTCACTTCATTCTCCACATCCTGGTCCATGCCAGGCCACCATACATATGATCTCGCCAGGCTTTTCATCCTAGACATGCCCGAGTGGGACTGGTGCAGTAACTTCAGTATCTTAACCCTTCCCTTTGTGGGAATAATCACCCTGGCTCCCCAGAGCACACAGCCGTCTCTCACACTCAACTCCATCTCTCTCTGGTGAAATGGCTGGAATTGAGCATCTGTTTTTTTAGGCCACCCCTTCAATACATATTCATGGACTTGTGATAAGATCACATCTCTTGCTGTCCAGCGCTTCAGCTGTTGGGTGTCGACCAGTGAGTCATCCAGTAAATCCATCATCAAAACTTGTTCCGTTGCCCCTTTGTCACTTACTGTTTCAGGCAGGGGCAGCCTGCTCAAGGCGTCAGCATTTGCATGTTTTGTTCCTTCTTTGTACACTATGTTGTACTCATAGGCGCTCATGTGAACCGCCCACCGCTGTACTCTGGGAGAGCCCATTTGTGGGATGGCCTTCCTCACATCGAATAGAGAGATCAGCGGCTTGTGATCCGTATAGATGGTGAAAGTACGTCCATACAGGTACTTGTGAAACTTTTTTATTCCAAACATCACGGCCAAGCCTTCCTTGTCCAGTTGCGAATATCCTTTTTCAGCAGGGGCTAGTGTGCGCGACATGAAGCCCAGCGGTCGCTCGCCTCCATCTTCCATACGGTGTGACAGAACAGCGCCCACTCCATATGGAGAAGCGTCACAAGAAAGAATTAATTCCCGATCAGCTGAATAGTGCACCAGGACTTCTGCAGTGGTCAGCAGGGCCTTTGACTTTTGAAAAGCCTCCTCCTGGTTCCTCTTCCATGCCCAACGCACATCCTTTCTTAATAGTTCATGTAGTGGGGCCAGCAAGGTCGACAAATTTGGCAAGAAGCGGCCATAGTAATTCAAGAGCCCTAAATAGGACTTTAACTCTGTGACGTTTGTCGGGGCAGGGGCATCCACTATGGCTTTCACTTTTTTTTGTACAGGGTGAAGCCCCTGAGCATCCACTCTATGGCCCAGATACTCTACTGCCTCCTGCATGAACGTGCACTTACTCCTTCTTAATCTCAGCCCGGCCTCCTTCAACCTGGTCAACGCAGTGTCAAGATTTGCAAGGTGGTCAGCCTCATTTTTCCCACTGACCAAGATGTCATCAAAGTATACAGCCACAAATGGAATTCCTCTTAACAGACTTTCCATAGTCCGCTGAAATATGGCTGGTGCTGACGCCACCCCGAACGGCAGCCTGTTGTATGTGAACAGCCCTCTATGTGTGTTGACTGTCAAATATTTCTTTGACTCTTCATCCATGAGGATCTGCTGATAAGCATGACTCATATCCAATTTTGAGAACCGCTGTCCTCCGGACAGGGCTGCCAACAGGTCTTCTACTCGGGGTATGGGATACTGTTCCAGGGATGAGACTGTGTTTACAGTGAGTTTGTAGTCCCCACATAGCCTTATGGCTCCTGTAGGCTTCAGAATCGGGACGACAGGTGCAGCCCACTCAGCATATTTCACCGGTGTGATAATATTTTCTTTCAACAGCCTGTCTATTTCCTCATCTACTTTTGCGCGCATAGCATAGGGAACAGACCTCGGACGGAAGAATCTTGGACTAGCCTCCGCTTTCACATGGATGGTGGCTTTAGTACCTGTAAGGGTGCCCAACTCCTCCTTGAACACTTCCTCATGTTGGCTCAACACCTGCTGCAGTGTGTTGTCCTCCACTTTTATGTTTTGCACTGCTGATCGTGCTCCGTGTCTGGCCTTTATTTCTTTCCAGCTTAGATGTATCTCCTCCAGCCAGCCACGTCCCAACAAGCTGGGGCCCTCCCCCTCCACCACAACGAGGGGCAGTTTCTTTATTTGCTGCTTGTATGCAACCTTGACATGGGCGACCCCTATCACTCCAACAGGGTCCCCTGTGTAAGTTTCCAACTTGACTCTGATGGGCTTTACACTTGGCCTTTTGTTTTCACTCCACAAACTTTTGTACTGCTTTTCGTTCATCACTGTAAGACTGCAGCCTGTATCTATTTCCAAGTTAACCTCTTTCCCATTCAGCTTCATCCCCACCATGTAAGGGTCTACTTTTCTCAGGTGCACTTCACTCATGCGCCCGAGTCTGAATGTCATGCAGCTTAGTGAGAATGTGTCATCTCCCGAGCTGTTACTCTCGCCCTCCTCCTGATTTTCATGCACTTTGTGTGAGCGGTAACTGGCACCCTGTCTCTTTTCTCCCCCTGTTGGTCTTTTGCCCCCTTGATAATTTTTATTTTTGCTCAGGCACGCCCTTGATATGTGCCCCACTTTACCACATGCATGACATTTCTCCAGTTTAAACTTACAGTCGGCTGCCGTATGTCTGGTTCCCTTGCACCGGTAACACTCCTTGACGTCTCCTTTGAACGCAGCCCGAGCCTCGCTTGGGCCAGCGTTAACGTTGAAACACTTCCCTGTGTCACTCACATTTTGAAGATCCCGAGCATTCTTGTTTGCAGTCTCCACCGATATGGCGATCTGTAACGCCTTCTCATAAGTGAGACCCGCCTCAGCCAGGAGACGTCTCTGTGTCCTGTCGTCAGAGCCGGCGCGCCCTATTAGGCAGAGTAGGCAGTTGCCTAGGGCGCCACTAGGGGGGGGGCGCAAAAAAAAAAAAAAAAAAAAAAAAACTTTTTTTTTTTTTTTTTTTTTTAGAATCTAGGTGGCGCTGTGGCAGAAAACGGTGGCGGTGCGGGGGGGGGGGGGGGGGCGCCAGGAAAAATATTGCCTAGGGCGCCAAATTACCTAGCACCGGCACTGCCTGTCGTCATTTATTCCACAGACAATCCTGTCTCTCAATCTGTCCTGTAAAGTGTCTCCATAGTTACAGTCCTGAGCTAGTCGACGCAGCTCAGCCACATAGTCCATTACCGCCTCATCCGTCTTGCGATTGCGTGAATCAAACTTGAACCTTTGCACAATTTCACTGGGCTTTGGATCATAGTGATTCTTTAGTAGTAGTACAAGTTCCTGGTATGTCTTGTCCTTTGGCTTTGCAGGGCTGAGGAGGCTCTTCATCAGTCTGTAGGGTGCCGGACCTACTACACTTATCAGTATAGCCCGCTGTTTGTCCCCGTCATCAATTCCATTTGCCGCAAAAAACTGCTCCAGGATCTCGCAATACTCTTCCCACGTCTGGGACTTCTCATCAAACGCCCCCACCGTGCCAATGGTAGCCATGTTTTGATCCTCGTCGCCAAAAGATGTTATATAGTCACTTGAAATAACCACACTGTTGTTGTATAATGATACTCTTTACTCCAAGATAGTCAGCATGATTCCATACAAACATTCCGCTGGTAGCATAACATTCAACTGAACATCGCATCCGGGTCCTCGTCTACGTCATCGCCCAAGGCAACCCCCAGCCCCCAGACAGTGTGTGCATGCCCCCTGCTGGGCTGGCTGCTTTCCCAAGTTAGCAGTAAATATAGTAACTTCACTATATCACAACTAGTCAAAATCCTTATTACAGATATCTATAACTACATTCTTACTAGTAGAAATTGTATGGCAAGCCGTTTTAACATTTAATAGCTAGACTGGATATCTATAATTCAGTTCTTCCTAGTCAAAACTAACGTTTCAGATATCCATAATGATTCCTCCTAGGAGGAACTAGCTAGACTGGATATCTATAATTCAGTTCTTCCTAGTCAAAACTAACGTTTCGGATATCCATAATGAAATTCCTCCTAGGAGGAACTGTCATTTGAGATATCCGAAACGTCATTCTTCCTAGGAAGAATGACGTCACTTTTCCCATTCATGTGTATTGGGCTTTGAGTTTCGGATATCCGTAACTGCATTCTGGATATCTAAAAGCAACATTCTGGATATCTGCAATAGAATTCTTACTAGGAGGATCTACTCTTTCAGATATCTACAATGCAGTTCTTACTAGGACAAACTACCATTTTAGATATCCAAAACTACGTCATTTTAGATATCCATAACTACGTAATTTAAAGGGGGGGCGAGGCTTATTGTACAGTTTTCTCTCTTTTCATTCTTTTAATCATCCATTTTTTTTACCTACATGTAATATTTTCAAGCAAAGGACCTACTGTACACACGTCTGCTATCATAAACAAAGTTTTTTAATTCATTAACAGGGTGTGAGTTATTAAACCGAATATGTTAAAAATTTTAATTCTTGAGATACAATTCTTGTTACGCTGCTAAAAAACGTCACTAAACAAATCGTTTTCAATTATACTTCATTCACGACCATTGTTTTCATACCAAGGATGAAGACTATATGTAGGCTAAGTGATAACTTACCATATGTACCAGAAAACATTAAATTGGAAAACGTTTGTAAGTAAAATAAGGTATACATGAGCTCTAATATTTATAACATTTCTACAAAACCAGCACCGATATCATTTATGGACATAAACAATAATTTGAAGGAAGGACGTTTGAGATAACGTGCATATCTACATTACTTAGGACCATTTTTTAATTTCATTTTTTTTAAATTTTCGACAAAATAGCCAATTTTACATCAGGGTGCCCAGATGTCCCTAGTGCCCACCTATCCTGTATTCTCTGTAAATTGCAGGTGGCCTGGGCTCACAGATCAACAAATTGTCAAGAGACAACACTTTTATCCTGTCACCACTCACCAGTATGGCTAATATAGTGCAAATGATATACTCGTTAACCCCTGCATTGCAGAGCAGAGAACAAAGAGAGAGTTCCATCCATGTTGCACTGGCCTATGGTTCTGACGTTGACCGGGACAGATTCTTAAAAGTGGGGGGGGGGGGGTAAGCACAACAACGGCTGATAAGTCTATTGAGAATTACCGAGCCATTCCGGGTGGAGAATGGAACGCTCGTCCCAAACACACTGCCCCATTTCTTTTCCGCAGACCGAGGCCGCCGGTTTAGATGCGGGGCAGGGTGTTTCAGGACGACGGTTCTTCTTCTATTGCATTTCTGAATGGAGAGGTGCTTGTCTCTGTGCAATGGAGAACCAGTTTGACGGCGAAACTGGTTTCCTAATGGCCACTCATTAACAATTCGGCCGAATGCAAATGAGCCCCATTTGAAAACAAAGGCGACTTAAAGGGTGAGGGCCTGCTAATGTTGTTATGTTGATTTTTTCCCCCTGCGGGTTTTACAGACCGGGCCATGGCCTCGTTGGCCCCAATGAGAATACTCCTCTGCCATGTTGGTCACTTTATTAACGCCTTGTTATAAGTAGGCTACCTGGCTGGCGGTCTTTCGTTTCATACACCCTCAGTCAATGTAGTACAATGCCTAATGCCAAAGGCCTATTCAAGAATCAATGTGTATAATAAATCCAATCGGAACCTCTCCCTCCGCTATATAGCTCATCTCGGAGCTATACAGCGGAGGGAGAGGTTCCGTAGGGCAGGGGCCGTCAAAGTTTTCAGGCCAAGGACCCCCTAGCTGAGAGAGAGATTAAGCAGGGACCCCCTCTTCTATATTGTATAAAATTGTGTTTCAGATTAACTTTTTTTGTTCTCTTGGTCTGCTCTTTTTTCCCTGTACGCCTCTTTGCCAAAAATAGCAGATCTACAAGCTCACAACGCCTCGCGCTGCGAGGCGTCAAGTTCTCCTCAGAAAAGGGATATTTAGCGGACCCCCTGTAGTAACTCTGAGGACCCCCTAGGGGTCCCGGACCCCCTGTTGAAGACCCCTGTTCATCCATTCATCCATTTGGTTCCTAACTGACCCCCTGGAACCCCCTTAAGGAAGGACTGGGAGAAACACTGCACTAGGTGAACATTCACCAAAAATAAAGTGATTAAGAAAGAATTTCATTGTCAGATTTTTCTCCTATTTTTTAAATAGCTTAGATGATGTTCTGCAGAGTAGTGTATATCTGTCTGTCATTCAATGTCACTATGAATTGAGTACAAAGGACCCCAATGGAAACAAGGCAATGGCTTTCTTGTATGGCAAGCCGTTTTAACATTTAATCGAACCATGCTCCTATCTGTAATATATGTTTTAGATAGCCAAAAACACGTTTCTCCTAGTCAAAACTGTATTCTCACTAGTCATAAATGTAATTAAAAATATCCATATTGACATTCTTACTAGTAGAAATTGTATTTCAAGATATCTATAATTTAATTTCTCCTAGTCAAAATTCTATGTCAGATATCTTAAAATCTGTAAAAAAAAATATAAGTAGCCGTTTTAACATTTAATAACTAGACTGGATATGTATAACAGATATCTATAAATCAGTTCTTCCTAGTCAAAACTAACGTTTCGGATATCCATGATGAAATTCCTCCTAGGAGGAACTGTCATTTGAGATATCCGAAACGTCATTCTTCCTAGGAGGAATGACGTCACTTTTCCCATTCATGTGTATTGGGCTTTGAGTTTCGGATATCCGTAACTGCATTCTGGATATCTAAAACCAACATTCTGGATATCTGCAATAGAATTCTTACTAGGAGGATCTACTCTTTCAGATATCTACAATGCAGTTTTTACTAGGCCAAACTACCATTTTAGATATCCGAAATTAAAAAATCATTCCAGACCTCCGTAATTACATTTGGTATGTCCATAAATACATATTGACTAGGACAAATGGAATTATGGATATCCACAATTCATATTATTACTAGTACAAATGGAATTTCAGATATCTGCAATTAGTATTATATGACTAGGAACAATACAATTACAGATATCTGGTGACAGGTAGATATTACGCCATTTTAATATAAAAAGTGTCCATTGACTATCTAGAATTATATTTGTGATATCGCAAATAGAATTTCTCCTAGCTAAAACTGTATTCTTACTAGTCATAAAGTAATTGCAGATATCTGTAATTACATTTAGACTAGTCAAAACTGCATTTTGACTAGTCAAAATCCTTATTACAGATATCTATAACTACATTCTTACTAGTAGAAATTGTATGGCAAGCCGGTTTAACATTTAATAGCTAGACTGGATATCTATAATTCAGTTCTTCCTAGTCAAAACTAACGTTTCAGATATCCATAATGATTCCTCCTAGGAGGAACTAGCTAGACTGGATATCTATAATTCAGTTCTTCCTAGTCAAAACTAACGTTTCGGATATCCATAATGAAATTCCTCCTAGGAGGAACTGTCATTTGAGATATCCGAAACGTCATTCTTCCTAGGAAGAATGACGTCACTTTTCCCATTCATGTGTATTGGGCTTTTAGTTTCGGATATCCGTAACTGCATTCTGGATATCTAAAAGCAACATTCTGGATATCTGCAATAGAATTCTTACTAGGAGGATCTACTCTTTCAGATATCTACAATGCAGTTCTTACTAGGACAAACTACCATTTTAGATATCCAAAACTACGTCATTTTAGATATCCATAACTATGTAATTTAAAGGGGGGGCCGTTTTAACATTTACTAGCTAGACCGGATATCTATAATTCAGTTCTTCCTAGTCAAAACTAACGTTTCAGATATCTATAACGATTCCTCCTAGGAGGAACTAGCTAAACTGGATATCTATAATTCAGTTCTTCCTAGTCAAAACTAACGTTTCAGATATCCATAACGATTCCTCCTAGGAGGAACTAGCTAGACTGGATATCTATAATTCAGTTCTTCCTAGTCAAAACTAACGTTTCAGATATCCATAACGACATTCCTCCTAGGAGAACTAGCTAGACTGGATATCTATAATTCAGTTCTTCCTAGTCAAAACTAACGTTTCAGATATCCATAATGACATTCCTCCTAGGAGGAACTGTCATTTGAGATATCCGAAACGTCATTCTTCCTAGGAGGAATGACGTCACTTTTCCCATTCATATGTATTGGGCTTTGAGTTTCGGATATCCGTAACTGCATTCTGGATATCTAAAAGCAACATTCTGGATATCTGCAATAGAATTCTTACTAGGAGGATCTACTCTTTCAGATATCTACAATGCAGTTCTTACTAGGACAAACTACCATTTTAGATATCCAAAACTACGTCATTTTAGATATCCATAACTATGTAATTTAAAGGGGGGGCCGTTTTAACATTTACTAGCTAGACCGGATATCTATAATTCAGTTCTTCCTAGTCAAAACTAACGTTTCAGATATCTATAACGATTCCTCCTAGGAGGAACTAGCTAGACTGGATATCTATAATTCAGTTCTTCCTAGTCAAAACTAACGTTTCAGATATCCATAACGATTGCTCCTAGGAGGAACTAGCTAGACTGGATATCTATAATTCAGTTCTTCCTAGTCAAAACTAACGTTTCAGATATCCATAACGACATTCCTCCTAGGAGGAACTAGCTAGACTGGATATCTATAATTCAGTTCTTCCTAGTCAAAACTAACGTTTATTTGAGATATCCGAAACGTCATTCTTCCTAGGAGGAATGACGTCACTTTTCCCATTCATGTGTATTGGGCTTTGAGTTTCGGATATCCGTAACTGCATTCTGGATATCTAAAAGCAACATTCTGGATATCTGCAATAGAATTCTTACTAGGAGGATCTACTCTTTCAGATATCTACAATGCAGTTCTTACTAGGACAAACTACCATTTTAGATATCCAAAACTACGGCATTTTAGATATCCATAACTACGTAATTTAAAGGGGGGGCGAGGCTTATTGTACAGTTTTCTCTCTTTTCATTCTTTTAATCATCCATTTTTTTTACCTACATGTAATATTTTCAAGCAAAGGACCTACTGTACACACGTCTGCTATCATAAACAAAGTTTTTTAATTCATTAACAGGGTGTGAGTTATTAAACCGAATATGTTAAAAATTTTAATTCTTGAGATACAATTCTAATGCCTTGTTACGCTGCTAAAAAACGTCACTAAACAAATCGTTTTCAATTATACTTCATTCACGACCATTGTTTTCATACCAAGGATGAAGACTATATGTAGGCTAAGTGATAACTTACCATATGTACCAGAAAACATTAAATTGGAAAACGTTTGTAAGTAAAATAAGGTATACATGAGCTCTAATATTTATAAAATTTCTACAAAACCAGTACCGATATCATTTATGGACATAAACAATAATTTGAAGGAAGGACGTTTGAGATAACGTGCATATCTACATTACTTAGGACCATTTTTTAATTTCATTTTTTTTAAATTTTCGACAAAATAGCCAATTTTACATCAGGGTGCCCAGATGTCCCTAGTGCCCACCTATCCTGTATTCTCTGTAAATTGCAGGTGGCCTGGGCTCACAGATCAACAAATTGTCAAGAGACAACACTTTTATCCTGTCACCACTCACCAGTATGGCTAATATAGTGCAAATGATATACTCGTTAACCCCTGCATTGCAGAGCAGAGAACAAAGAGAGAGTTCCATCCATGTTGCACTGGCCTATGGTTCTGACGTTGACCGGGACAGATTCTTAAATCTGGGGGGGGGGGGGGGGGGGGTAAGCACAACAACGGCTGATAAGTCTATTGAGAATTACCGAGCCATTCCGGGTGGAAAATGGAACGCTCGTCCCAAACACACTGCCCCATTTTTTTTCGCAGACCGAGGCCGCCGGTTTAGATGCGGGGCAGGGTGTTTCAGGACGACGGTTCTTCTTCTATTGCATTTCTGAATGGAGAGGTGGTTGTCTCTGCGCAATGGAGAACCAGTTTGACGGCGAAACTGGTTTCCTAATGGCCACTCATTAACAATTCGGCCGAATGCAAATGAGCCCCATTTGAAAACAAAGGCGACTTAAAGGGTGAGGGGCTGCTAATGTTGTTATGTTGATTTTTTCCCCCTGCGGGTTTTACAGACCGGGCCATGGCCTCGTTGGCCCCAATGAGAATACTCCTCTGCCATGTTGGTCACTTTATTAACGCCTTGTTATAAGTAGGCTACCTGGCTGGCAGTCTTTCGTTTCATACACCCTCAGTCAATGTAGTACAATGCCTAATGCCAAAGGCCTATTCAAGAATCAATGTGTATAATAAATCCAATCGGAACCTCTCCCTCCGCTATATAGCTCATCTCGGAGCTATACAGCGGAGGGAGAGGTTCCGTAGGGCAGGGGCCGTCAAAGTTTTCAGGCCAAGGACCCCCTAGCTGAGAGAGAGATTAAGCAGGGACCCCCTCTTCTATATTGTATAAAATTGTGTTTCAGATTAACTTTTTTGTTCTCTTGGTCTGCTCTTTTTTCCCTCTACGCCTCTTTGCCAAAAATAGCAGATCTACATTACATTACATTACATTACATTACATTACAGTCATTTAGCAGACGCTTTTATCCAGAGCGACTTACAATAAGTGCATTCAACATAGGTAGGGAACGAAACTACTAATCACCAGAGGTCTTAAGAGCATTTCCTGTAAAAGCAAGCAACCAAGAGTATACCTAGCGCTAAGGTAAAAGTGCAATATATCAGCTATCTACTTTCATAAACACATGAGATAAAATAGCCAAATCAAATGAGCACGAGCTAATAGATCCAATACAACAATACAGCAATAGTTCCTACAACTAGTTAACAACAAGTAGGCCAGGCAAAGAGGAAGGGTAGTGTTTCCTGAAGAGGTGGGTTTTCAGCCTGCGGCGAAAGATGGGCAGTGACTCTGCTGTCCTGACATCAGTGGGAAGTTCATTCCACCACTGTGGGGCCAGAACAGAAAAAAGTTGTGACCGTGTCGATCGACCAGAAGGACCGTTGAGTGGGGAGGGAGTCAGTCGCCCCGAGGTGGCAGACCGGAGTGGTCGGACAGGGGTGTGGGCATTGACCAAAACCCGGAGGTAAGAAGGAGCTGTTCCTTTCACTGCCCTATAGGCTAGCACCAGGGTTTTAAACTGAATGCGAGCCGCTACGGGGAGCCATCTACAAGCTCACAACGCCTCGCGCTGCGAGGCGTCAAGTTCTCCTCAGAAAAGGGATATTTAGCGGACCCCCTGTAGTAACTCTGAGGACCCCCTAGGGGTCCCGGACCCGCTGTTGAAGACCCCTGTTCATCCATTCATCCATTTGGTTCCTAACTGACCCCCTGGAACCCCCTTAAGGAAGGACTGGGAGAAACACTGCACTAGGTGAACATTCACCAAAAATAAAGTGATTAAGAAAGAATTTCATTGTCAGATTTTTCTCCTATTTTTTAAATAGCTTAGATGATGTTCTGCAGAGTAGTGTATATCTGTCTGTCATTTAATGTCACTATGAATTGAGTACAAAGGACCCCAATGGAAACAAGGCAATGGCTTTCTTGTATGGCAAGCCGTTTTAACATTTAATCGAACCATGCTCCTATCTGTAATATATGTTTTAGATAGCCAAAAACACGTTTCTCCTAGTCAAAACTGTATTCTCACTAGTCATAAATGTAATTAAAGATATCCATATTGACATTCTTACTAGTAGAAATTGTATTTCAAGATATCTATAATTTAATTTCTCCTAGTCAAAATTCTATGTCAGATATCTTAAAATCTGTAAAAAAAATATAAGTAGCCGTTTTAACATTTAATAACTAGACTGGATATGTATAACAGATATCTATAAATCAGTTCTTCCTAGTCAAAACTAACGTTTCGGATATCCATAACGATTCCTCCTAGGAGGAACTAGCTAGACTGGATATCTATAATTCAGTTCTTCCTAGTCAAAACTAACGTTTCAGATATCCATAACGATTCCTCCTAGGAGGAACTAGCTAGACTGGATATCTATAATTCAGTTCTTCCTAGTCAAAACTAACGTTTCAGATATCCATAACGACATTCCTCCTAGGAGGAACTAGCTAGACTGGATATCTATAATTCAGTTCTTCCTAGTCAAAACTAACGTTTCAGATATCCATAATGATTCCTCCTAGGAGGAACTAGCTAGACTGGATATCTATAATTCAGTTCTTCCTAGTCAAAACTAACGTTTCGGATATCCATAATGAAATTCCTCCTAGGAGGAACTGTCATTTGAGATATCCGAAACGTCATTCTTCCTAGGAGGAATGACGTCACTTTTCCCATTCATGTGTATTGGGCTTTGAGTTTCGGATATCCGTAACTGCATTCTGGATATCTAAAACCAACATTCTGGATATCTGCAATAGAATTCTTACTAGGAGGATCTACTCTTTCAGATATCTACAATGCAGTTTTTACTAGGCCAAACTACCATTTTAGATATCCAAAATTAAAAAATCATTCCAGACCTCCGTAATTACATTTGGTATGTCCATAAATACATATTGACTAGGACAAATGGAATTATGGATATCCACAATTCATATTATTACTAGTACAAATGTAATTTCAGATATCTGCAATTAGTATTATGACTAGGAACAATACAATTACAGATATCTGGTGACAGGTAGATATTACGCCATTTTAATATAAAAAGTGTCCATTGACTATCTAGAATTATATTTGTGATATCGCAAATAGAATTTCTCCTAGTTAAAACTGTATTCTTACTAGTCATAAAGTAATTGCAGATATCTGTAATTACATTTAGACTAGTCAAAACTGCATTTTGACTAGTCAAAATCCTTATTACAGATATCTATAACTACATTCTTACTAGTAGAAATTGTATGGCAAGCCGTTTTAACATTTAATAGCTAGACTGGATATCTATAATTCAGTTCTTCCTAGTCAAAACTAACGTTTCAGATATCCATAATGATTCCTCCTAGGAGGAACTAGCTAGACTGGATATCTATAATTCAGTTCTTCCTAGTCAAAACTAACGTTTCGGATATCCATAATGAAATTCCTCCTAGGAGGAACTGTCATTTGAGATATCCGAAACGTCATTCTTCCTAGGAAGAATGACGTCACTTTTCCCATTCATGTGTATTGGGCTTTTAGTTTCGGATATCCGTAACTGCATTCTGGATATCTAAAAGCAACATTCTGGATATCTGCAATAGAATTCTTACTAGGAGGATCTACTCTTTCAGATATCTACAATGCAGTTCTTACTAGGACAAACTACCATTTTAGATATCCAAAACTACGTCATTTTAGATATCCATAACTATGTAATTTAAAGGGGGGGCCGTTTTAACATTTACTAGCTAGACCGGATATCTATAATTCAGTTCTTCCTAGTCAAAACTAACCTTTCAGATATCTATAACGATTCCTCCTAGGAGGAACTAGCTAGACTGGATATCTATAATTCAGTTCTTCCTAGTCAAAACTAACGTTTCAGATATCCATAACGATTCCTCCTAGGAGGAACTAGCTAGACTGGATATCTATAATTCAGTTCTTCCTAGTCAAAACTAACGTTTCAGATATCCATAACGATTCCTCCTAGGAGGAACTAGCTAGACTGGATATCTATAATTCAGTTCTTCCTAGTCAAAACTAACGTTTCAGATATCCATAATGATTCCTCCTAGGAGGAACTAGCTAGACTGGATATCTATAATTCAGTTCTTCCTAGTCAAAACTAACGTTTCGGATATCCATAATGACATTCCTCCTAGGAGGAACTGTCATTTGAGATATCCGAAACGTCATTCTTCCTAGGAGGAATGACGTCACTTTTCCCATTCATGTGTATTGGGCTTTGAGTTTCGGATATCCGTAACTGCATTCTGGATATCTAAAAGCAACATTCTGGATATCTGCAATAGAATTCTTACTAGGAGGATCTACTATTTCAGATATCTACAATGCAGTTCTTACTAGGACAAACTACCATTTTAGATATCCAAAACTACGGCATTTTAGATATCCATAACTACGTAATTTAAAGGGGGGGCGAGGCTTATTGTACAGTTTTCTCTCTTTTCATTCTTTTAATCATCCATTTTTTTTACCTACATGTAATATTTTCAAGCAAAGGACCTACTGTACACACGTCTGCTATCATAAACAAAGTTTTTTAATTCATTAACAGGGTGTGAGTTATTAAACCGAATATGTTAAAAATTGTAATTCTTGAGATACAATTCTTGTTACGCTGCTAAAAAACGTCACTAAACAAATCGTTTTCAATTATACTTCATTCACGACCATTGTTTTCATACAAAGGATGAAGACTATATGTAGGCTAAGTGATAACTTACCATATGTACCAGAAAACATTAAATTGGAAAACGTTTGTAAGTAAAATAAGGTATACATGAGCTCTAATATTTATAAAATTTCTACAAAACCAGTACCGATATCATTTATGGACATAAACAAGAATTTGAAGGAAGGACGTTTGAGATAACGTGCATATCTACATTACTTAGGACCATTTTTTAATTTCATTTTTTTTTAAATTTTCGACAAAATAGCCAATTTTACATCAGGGTGCCCAGATGTACCTAGTGCCCACCTATCCTGTATTCTCTGTAAATTGCAGGTGGCCTGGGCTCACAGATCAACAAATTGTCAAGAGACAACACTTTTATCCTGTCACCACTCACCAGTATGGCTAATATAGTGCAAATGATATACTCGTTAACCCCTGCATTGCAGAGCAGAGAACAAAGAGAGAGTTCCATCCATGTTGCACTGGCCTATGGTTCTGACGTTGACCGGGACAGATTCTTAAATCTGGGGGGGGGGGGTAAGCACAACAACGGCTGATAAGTCTATTGAGAATTACCGAGCCATTCCGGGTGGAAAATGGAACGCTCGTCCCAAACACACTGCCCCATTTTTTTTCCGCAGACGGAGGCCGCCGGTTTAGATGCGGGGCAGGGTGTTTCAGGACGACGGTTCTTCTTCTATTGCATTTCTGAATGGAGAGGTGCTTGTCTCTGCGCAATGGAGAACCAGTTTGACGGCGAAACTGGTTTCCTAATGGCCACTCATTAACAATTCGGCCGAATGCAAATGAGCCCCATTTGAAAACAAAGGCGACTTAAAGGGTGAGAGCTGCTAATGTTGTTATGTTGATTTTTTCCCCCTGCGGGTTTTACAGACCGGGCCATGGCCTCGTTGGCCCCAATGAGAATACTCCTCTGCCATGTTGGTCACTTTATTAACGCCTTGTTATAAGTAGGCTACCTGGCTGGCAGTCTTTCGTTTCATACACCCTCAGTCAATGTAGTACAATGCCTAATGCCAAAGGCCTATTCAAGAATCAATGTGTATAATAAATCCAATCGGAACCTCTCCCTCCGCTATATAGCTCATCTCGGAGCTATACAGCGGAGGGAGAGGTTCCGTAGGGCAGGGGCCGTCAAAGTTTTCAGGCCAAGGACCCCCTAGCTGAGAGAGAGATTAAGCAGGGACCCCCTCTTCTATATTGTATAAAATTGTGTTTCAGATTAACTTTTTTTGTTCTCTTGGTCTGCTCTTTTTTCCCTCTACGCCTCTTTGCCAAAAATAGCAGATCTACATTACATTACATTACATTACATTACATTACATTACAGTCATTTAGCAGACGCTTTTATCCAGAGCGACTTACAATAAGTGCATTCAACATAGGTAGGGAACGAAACTACTAATCACCAGAGGTCTTAAGAGCATTTCCTGTAAAAGCAAGCAACCAAGAGTATACCTAGCGCTAAGGTAAAAGTGCAATATATCAGCTATCTACTTTCATAAACACATGAGATAAAATAGCCAAATCAAATGAGCACGAGCTAATAGATCCAATACAACAATACAGCAATAGTTCCTACAACTAGTTAACAACAAGTAGGCCAGGCAAAGAGGAAGGGTAGTGTTTCCTGAAGAGGTGGGTTTTCAGCCTGCGGCGAAAGATGGGCAGTGACTCTGCTGTCCTGACATCAGTGGGAAGTTCATTCCACCACTGTGGGGCCAGAACAGAAAAAAGTCGTGACCGTGTCGATCGACCAGAAGGACCGTTGAGTGGGGAGGGAGTCAGTCGCCCCGAGGTGGCAGACCGGAGTGGTCGGACAGGGGTGTGGGCATTGACCAAAACCCGGAGGTAAGAAGGAGCTGTTCCTTTCACTGCCCTATAGGCTAGCACCAGGGTTTTAAACTGAATGCGAGCCGCTACGGGGAGCCATCTACAAGCTCACAACGCATCGCGCTGCGAGGCGTCAAGTTCTCCTCAGAAAAGGGATATTTAGCGGACCCCCTGTAGTAACTCTGAGGACCCCCTAGGGGTCCCGGACCCGCTGTTGAAGACCCCTGTTCATCCATTCATCCATTTGGTTCCTAACTGACCCCCTGGAACCCCCTTAAGGAAGGACTGGGAGAAACACTGCACTAGGTGAACATTCACCAAAAATAAAGTGATTAAGAAAGAATTTCATTGTCAGATTTTTCTCCTATTTTTTAAATAGCTTAGATGATGTTCTGCAGAGTAGTGTATATCTGTCTGTCATTTAATGTCACTATGAATTGAGTACAAAGGACCCCAATGGAAACAAGGCAATGGCTTTCTTGTATGGCAAGCCGTTTTAACATTTAATCGAACCATGCTCCTATCTGTAATATATGTTTTAGATAGCCAAAAACACGTTTCTCCTAGTCAAAACTGTATTCTCACTAGTCATAAATGTAATTAAAGATATCCATATTGACATTCTTACTAGTAGAAATTGTATTTCAAGATATCTATAATTTAATTTCTCCTAGTCAAAATTCTATGTCAGATATCTTAAAATCTGTAAAAAAAATATAAGTAGCCATTTTAACATTTAATAACTAGACTGGATATGTATAACAGATATCTATAAATCAGTTCTTCCTAGTCAAAACTAACGTTTCGGATATCCATAACGATTCCTCCTAGGAGGAACTAGCTAGACTGGATATCTATAATTCAGTTCTTCCTAGTCAAAACTAACGTTTCAGATATCCATAACGATTCCTCCTAGGAGGAACTAGCTAGACTGGATATCTATAATTCAGTTCTTCCTAGTCAAAACTAACGTTTCAGATATCCATAACGACATTCCTCCTAGGAGGAACTAGCTAGACTGGATATCTATAATTCAGTTCTTCCTAGTCAAAACTAACGTTTCAGATATCCATAATGATTCCTCCTAGGAGGAACTAGCTAGACTGGATATCTATAATTCAGTTCTTCCTAGTCAAAACTAACGTTTCGGATATCCATAATGAAATTCCTCCTAGGAGGAACTGTCATTTGAGATATCCGAAACGTCATTCTTCCTAGGAGGAATGACGTCACTTTTCCCATTCATGTGTATTGGGCTTTGAGTTTCGGATATCCGTAACTGCATTCTGGATATCTAAAACCAACATTCTGGATATCTGAAATAGAATTCTTACTAGGAGGATCTACTCTTTCAGATATCTACAATGCAGTTTTTACTAGGCCAAACTACCATTTTAGATATCCAAAATTAAAAAATCATTCCAGACCTCCGTAATTACATTTGGTATGTCCATAAATACATATTGACTAGGACAAATGGAATTATGGATATCCACAATTCATATTATTACTAGTACAAATGTAATTTCAGATATCTGCAATTAGTATTATGACTAGGAACAATACAATTACAGATATCTGGTGACAGGTAGATATTACGCCATTTTAATATAAAAAGTGTCCATTGACTATCTAGAATTATATTTGTGATATCGCAAATAGAATTTCTCCTAGTTAAAACTGTATTCTTACTAGTCATAAAGTAATTGCAGATATCTGTAATTACATTTAGACTAGTCAAAACTGCATTTTGACTAGTCAAAATCCTTATTACAGATATCTATAACTACATTCTTACTAGTAGAAATTGTATGGCAAGCCGTTTTAACATTTAATAGCTAGACTGGATATCTATAATTCAGTTCTTCCTAGTCAAAACTAACGTTTCAGATATCCATAATGATTCCTCCTAGGAGGAACTAGCTAGACTGGATATCTATAATTCAGTTCTTCCTAGTCAAAACTAACGTTTCGGATATCCATAATGAAATTCCTCCTAGGAGGAACTGTCATTTGAGATATCCGAAACGTCATTCTTCCTAGGAAGAATGACGTCACTTTTCCCATTCATGTGTATTGGGCTTTTAGTTTCGGATATCCGTAACTGCATTCTGGATATCTAAAAGCAACATTCTGGATATCTGCAATAGAATTCTTACTAGGAGGATCTACTCTTTCAGATATCTACAATGCAGTTCTTACTAGGACAAACTACCATTTTAGATATCCAAAACTACGTCATTTTAGATATCCATAACTATGTAATTTAAAGGGGGGGCCGTTTTAACATTTACTAGCTAGACCGGATATCTATAATTCAGTTCTTCCTAGTCAAAACTAACCTTTCAGATATCTATAACGATTCCTCCTAGGAGGAACTAGCTAGACTGTATATCTATAATTCAGTTCTTCCTAGTCAAAACTAACGTTTCAGATATCCATAACGATTCCTCCTAGGAGGAACTAGCTAGACTGGATATCTATAATTCAGTTCTTCCTAGTCAAAACTAACGTTTCAGATATCCATAATGACATTCCTCCTAGGAGGAACTAGCTAGACTGGATATCTATAATTCAGTTCTTCCTAGTCAAAACTAACGTTTCAGATATCCATAATGATTCCTCCTAGGAGGAACTAGCTAGACTGGATATCTATAATTCAGTTCTTCCTAGTCAAAACTAACGTTTCGGATATCCATAATGACATTCCTCCTAGGAGGAACTGTCATTTGAGATATCCGAAACGTCATTCTTCCTAGGAGGAATGACGTCACTTTTCCCATTCATGTGTATTGGGCTTTGAGTTTCGGATATCCGTAACTGCATTCTGGATATCTAAAAGCAACATTCTGGATATCTGCAATAGAATTCTTACTAGGAGGATCTACTCTTTCAGATATCTACAATGCAGTTCTTACTAGGACAAACTACCATTTTAGATATCCAAAACTACGGCATTTTAGATATCCATAACTACGTAATTTAAAGGGGGGGCGAGGCTTATTGTACAGTTTTCTCTCTTTTCATTCTTTTAATCATCCATTTTTTTTACCTACATGTAATATTTTCAAGCAAAGGACCTACTGTACACACGTCTGCTATCATAAACAAAGTTTTTTAATTCATTAACAGGGTGTGAGTTATTAAACCGAATATGTTAAAAATTTTAATTCTTGAGATACAATTCTTGTTACGCTGCTAAAAAACGTCACTAAACAAATCGTTTTCAATTATACTTCATTCACGACCATTGTTTTCATACCAAGGATGAAGACTATATGTAGGCTAAGTGATAACTTACCATATGTACCAGAAAACATTAAATTGGAAAACGTTTGTAAGTAAAATAAGGTATACATGAGCTCTAATATTTATAAAATTTCTACAAAACCAGTACCGATATCATTTATGGACATAAACAAGAATTTGAAGGAAGGACGTTTGAGATAACGTGCATATCTACATTACTTAGGACCATTTTTTAATTTCATTTTTATTTAAATTTTCGACAAAATAGCCAATTTTACATCAGGGTGCCCAGATGTACCTAGTGCCCACCTATCCTGTATTCTCTGTAAATTGCAGGTGGCCTGGGCTCACAGATCAACAAATTGTCAAGAGACAACACTTTTATCCTGTCACCACTCACCAGTATGGCTAATATAGTGCAAATGATATACTCGTTAACCCCTGCATTGCAGAGCAGAGAACAAAGAGAGAGTTCCATCCATGTTGCACTGGCCTATGGTTCTGACGTTGACCGGGACAGATTCTTAAATCTGGGGGGGGGGTAAGCACAACAACGGCTGATAAGTCTATTGAGAATTACCGAGCCATTCCGGGTGGAAAATGGAACGCTCGTCCCAAACACACTTCCCCATTTTTTTTCCGCAGACCGAGGCCGCCGGTTTAGATGCGGGGCAGGGTGTTTCAGGACGACGGTTCTTCTTCTATTGCATTTCTGAATGGAGAGGTGCTTGTCTCTGCGCAATGGAGAACCAGTTTGACGGCGAAACTGGTTTCCTAATGGCCACTCATTAACAATTCGGCCGAATGCAAATGAGCCCCATTTGAAAACAAAGGCGACTTAAAGGGTGAGGGGCTGCTAATGTTGTTATGTTGATTTTTTCCCCCTGCGGGTTTTACAGACCGGGCCATGGCCTCGTTGGCCCCAATGAGAATACTCCTCTGCCATGTTGGTCACTTTATTAACGCCTTGTTATAAGTAGGCTACCTGGCTGGCAGTCTTTCGTTTCATACACCCTCAGTCAATGTAGTACAATGCCTAATGCCAAAGGCCTATTCAAGAATCAATGTGTATAATAAATCCAATCGGAACCTCTCCCTCCGCTATATAGCTCATCTCGGAGCTATACAGCGGAGGGAGAGGTTCCGTAGGGCAGGGGCCGTCAAAGTTTTCAGGCCAAGGACCCCCTAGCTGAGAGAGAGATTAAGCAGGGACCCCCTCTTCTATATTGTATAAAATTGTGTTTCAGATTAACTTTTTTTGTTCTCTTGGTCTGCTCTTTTTTCCCTCTACGCCTCTTTGCCAAAAATAGCAGATCTACAAGCTCACAACGCCTCGCGCTGCGAGGCGTCAAGTTCTCCTCAGAAAAGGGATATTTAGCGGACCCCCTGTAGTAACTCTGAGGACCCCCTAGGGGTCCCGGACCCCCTGTTGAAGACCCCTGTTCATCCATTCATCCATTCATCCATTTGGTTCCTAACTGACCCCCTGGAACCCCCTTAAGGAAGGACTGGGAGAAACACTGCACTAGGTGAACATTCACCAAAAATAAAGTGATTAAGAAAGAATTTCATTGTCAGATTTTTCTCCTATTTTTTAAATAGCTTAGATGATGTTCTGCAGAGTAGTGTATATCTGTCTGTCATTTAATGTCACTATGAATTGAGTACAAAGGACCCCAATGGAAACAAGGCAATGGCTTTCTTGTATGGCAAGCCGTTTTAACATTTAATCGAACCATGCTCCTATCTGTAATATATGTTTTAGATAGCCAAAAACACGTTTCTCCTAGTCAAAACTGTATTCTCACTAGTCATAAATGTAATTAAAGATATCCATATTGACATTCTTACTAGTAGAAATTGTATTTCAAGATATCTATAATTTAATTTCTCCTAGTCAAAATTCTATGTCAGATATCTTAAAATCTGTAAAAAAAATATAAGTAGCCGTTTTAACATTTAATAACTAGACTGGATATGTATAACAGATATCTATAAATCAGTTCTTCCTAGTCAAAACTAACGTTTCGGATATCCATAACGATTCCTCCTAGGAGGAACTAGCTAGACTGGATATCTATAATTCAGTTCTTCCTAGTCAAAACTAACGTTTCAGATATCCATAACGATTCCTCCTAGGAGGAACTAGCTAGACTGGATATCTATAATTCAGTTCTTCCTAGTCAAAACTAACGTTTCAGATATCCATAACGACATTCCTCCTAGGAGGAACTAGCTAGACTGGATATCTATAATTCAGTTCTTCCTAGTCAAAACTAACGTTTCAGATATCCATAATGATTCCTCCTAGGAGGAACTAGCTAGACTGGATATCTATAATTCAGTTCTTCCTAGTCAAAACTAACGTTTCGGATATCCATAATGAAATTCCTCCTAGGAGGAACTGTCATTTGAGATATCCGAAACGTCATTCTTCCTAGGAGGAATGACGTCACTTTTCCCATTCATGTGTATTGGGCTTTGAGTTTCGGATATCCGTAACTGCATTCTGGATATCTAAAACCAACATTCTGGATATCTGAAATAGAATTCTTACTAGGAGGATCTACTCTTTCAGATATCTACAATGCAGTTTTTACTAGGCCAAACTACCATTTTAGATATCCAAAATTAAAAAATCATTCCAGACCTCCGTAATTACATTTGGTATGTCCATAAATACATATTGACTAGGACAAATGGAATTATGGATATCCACAATTCATATTATTACTAGTACAAATGTAATTTCAGATATCTGCAATTAGTATTATGACTAGGAACAATACAATTACAGATATCTGGTGACAGGTAGATATTACGCCATTTTAATATAAAAAGTGTCCATTGACTATCTAGAATTATATTTGTGATATCGCAAATAGAATTTCTCCTAGTTAAAACTGTATTCTTACTAGTCATAAAGTAATTGCAGATATCTGTAATTACATTTAGACTAGTCAAAACTGCATTTTGACTAGTCAAAATCCTTATTACAGATATCTATAACTACATTCTTACTAGTAGAAATTGTATGGCAAGCCGTTTTAACATTTAATAGCTAGACTGGATATCTATAATTCAGTTCTTCCTAGTCAAAACTAACGTTTCAGATATCCATAATGATTCCTCCTAGGAGGAACTAGCTAGACTGGATATCTATAATTCAGTTCTTCCTAGTCAAAACTAACGTTTCGGATATCCATAATGAAATTCCTCCTAGGAGGAACTGTCATTTGAGATATCCGAAACGTCATTCTTCCTAGGAAGAATGACGTCACTTTTCCCATTCATGTGTATTGGGCTTTTAGTTTCGGATATCCGTAACTGCATTCTGGATATCTAAAAGCAACATTCTGGATATCTGCAATAGAATTCTTACTAGGAGGATCTACTCTTTCAGATATCTACAATGCAGTTCTTACTAGGACAAACTACCATTTTAGATATCCAAAACTACGTCATTTTAGATATCCATAACTATGTAATTTAAAGGGGGGGCCGTTTTAACATTTACTAGCTAGACCGGATATCTATAATTCAGTTCTTCCTAGTCAAAACTAACCTTTCAGATATCTATAACGATTCCTCCTAGGAGGAACTAGCTAGACTGGATATCTATAATTCAGTTCTTCCTAGTCAAAACTAACGTTTCAGATATCCATAACGATTCCTCCTAGGAGGAACTAGCTAGACTGGATATCTATAATTCAGTTCTTCCTAGTCAAAACTAACGTTTCAGATATCCATAACGACATTCCTCCTAGGAGGAACTAGCTAGACTGGATATCTATAATTCAGTTCTTCCTAGTCAAAACTAACGTTTCAGATATCCATAATGATTCCTCCTAGGAGGAACTAGCTAGACTGGATATCTATAATTCAGTTCTTCCTAGTCAAAACTAACGTTTCGGATATCCATAATGACATTCCTCCTAGGAGGAACTGTCATTTGAGATATCCGAAACGTCATTCTTCCTAGGAGGAATGACGTCACTTTTCCCATTCATGTGTATTGGGCTTTGAGTTTCGGATATCCGTAACTGCATTCTGGATATCTAAAAGCAACATTCTGGATATCTGCAATAGAATTCTTACTAGGAGGATCTACTCTTTCAGATATCTACAATGCAGTTCTTACTAGGACAAACTACCATTTTAGATATCCAAAACTACGGCATTTTAGATATCCATAACTACGTAATTTAAAGGGGGGGCGAGGCTTATTGTACAGTTTTCTCTCTTTTCATTCTTTTAATCATCCATTTTTTTTACCTACATGTAATATTTTCAAGCAAAGGACCTACTGTACACACGTCTGCTATCATAAACAAAGTTTTTTAATTCATTAACAGGGTGTGAGTTATTAAACCGAATATGTTAAAAATTTTAATTCTTGAGATACAATTCTAATGCCTTGTTACGCTGCTAAAAAACGTCACTAAACAAATCGTTTTCAATTATACTTCATTCACGACCATTGTTTTCATACCAAGGATGAAGACTATATGTAGGCTAAGTGATAACTTACCATATGTACCAGAAAACATTAAATTGGAAAACGTTTGTAAGTAAAATAAGGTATACATGAGCTCTAATATTTATAAAATTTCTACAAAACCAGTACCGATATCATTTATGGACATAAACAATAATTTGAAGGAAGGACGTTTGAGATAACGTGCATATCTACATTACTTAGGACCATTTTTTAATTTCATTTTTTTTAAATTTTCGACAAAATAGCCAATTTTACATCAGGGTGCCCAGATGTCCCTAGTGCCCACCTATCCTGTATTCTCTGTAAATTGCAGGTGGCCTGGGCTCACAGATCAACAAATTGTCAAGAGACAACACTTTTATCCTGTCACCACTCACCAGTATGGCTAATATAGTGCAAATGATATACTCGTTAACCCCTGCATTGCAGAGCAGAGAACAAAGAGAGAGTTCCATCCATGTTGCACTGGCCTATGGTTCTGACGTTGACCGGGACAGATTCTTAAATCTGGGGGGGGGGGGGGTAAGCACAACAACGGCTGATAAGTCTATTGAGAATTACCGAGCCATTCCGGGTGGAAAATGGAACGCTAGTCCCAAACACACTGCCCCATTTTTTTTCGCAGACCGAGGCCGCCGGTTTAGATGCGGGGCAGGGTGTTTCAGGACGACGGTTCTTCTTCTATTGCATTTCTGAATGGAGAGGTGCTTGTCTCTGCGCAATGGAGAACCAGTTTGACGGCGAAACTGGTTTCCTAATGGCCACTCATTAACAATTCGGCCGAATGCAAATGAGCCCCATTTGAAAACAAAGGCGACTTAAAGGGTGAGGGGCTGCTAATGTTGTTATGTTGATTTTTTCCCCCTGCGGGTTTTACAGACCGGGCCATGGCCTCGTTGGCCCCAATGAGAATACTCCTCTGCCATGTTGGTCACTTTATTAACGCCTTGTTATAAGTAGGCTACCTGGCTGGCAGTCTTTCGTTTCATACACCCTCAGTCAATGTAGTACAATGCCTAATGCCAAAGGCCTATTCAAGAATCAATGTGTATAATAAATCCAATCGGAACCTCTCCCTCCGCTATATAGCTCATCTCGGAGCTATACAGCGGAGGGAGAGGTTCCGTAGGGCAGGGGCCGTCAAAGTTTTCAGGCCAAGGACCCCCTAGCTGAGAGAGAGATTAAGCAGGGACCCCCTCTTCTATATTGTATAAAATTGTGTTTCAGATTAACTTTTTTGTTC
Organism: Gymnoscopelus microlampas; assembly: GCF_963454915.1. Classification (NCBI taxonomy): domain Eukaryota; kingdom Metazoa; phylum Chordata; class Actinopteri; order Myctophiformes; family Myctophidae; genus Gymnoscopelus; species Gymnoscopelus microlampas. The sequence goes on from NC_139943.1 coordinate 1,654,555, forward strand.
TCTTGGTCTGCTCTTTTTTCCCTCTACGCCTCTTTGCCAAAAATAGCAGATCTACATTACATTACATTACATTACATTACATTACAGTCATTTAGCAGACGCTTTTATCCAGAGCGACTTACAATAAGTGCATTCAACATAGGTAGGGAACGAAACTACTAATCACCAGAGGTCTTAAGAGCATTTCCTGTAAAAGCAAGCAACCAAGAGTATACCTAGCGCTAAGGTAAAAGTGCAATATATCAGCTATCTACTTTCATAAACACATGAGATAAAATAGCCAAATCAAATGAGCACGAGCTAATAGATCCAATACAACAATACAGCAATAGTTCCTACAACTAGTTAACAACAAGTAGGCCAGGCAAAGAGGAAGGGTAGTGTTTCCTGAAGAGGTGGGTTTTCAGCCTGCGGCGAAAGATGGGCAGTGACTCTGCTGTCCTGACATCAGTGGGAAGTTCATTCCACCACTGTGGGGCCAGAACAGAAAAAAGTTGTGACCGTGTCGATCGACCAGAAGGACCGTTGAGTGGGGAGGGAGTCAGTCGCCCCGAGGTGGCAGACCGGAGTGGTCGGACAGGGGTGTGGGCATTGACCAAAACCCGGAGGTAAGAAGGAGCTGTTCCTTTCACTGCCCTATAGGCTAGCACCAGGGTTTTAAACTGAATGCGAGCCGCTACGGGGAGCCATCTACAAGCTCACAACGCCTCGCGCTGCGAGGCGTCAAGTTCTCCTCAGAAAAGGGATATTTAGCGGACCCCCTGTAGTAACTCTGAGGACCCCCTAGGGGTCCCGGACCCGCTGTTGAAGACCCCTGTTCATCCATTCATCCATTTGGTTCCTAACTGACCCCCTGGAACCCCCTTAAGGAAGGACTGAGAGAAACACTGCACTAGGTGAACATTCACCAAAAATAAAGTGATTAAGAAAGAATTTCATTGTCAGATTTTTCTCCTATTTTTTAAATAGCTTAGATGATGTTCTGCAGAGTAGTGTATATCTGTCTGTCATTTAATGTCACTATGAATTGAGTACAAAGGACCCCAATGGAAACAAGGCAATGGCTTTCTTGTATGGCAAGCCGTTTTAACATTTAATCGAACCATGCTCCTATCTGTAATATATGTTTTAGATAGCCAAAAAAACGTTTCTCCTAGTCAAAACTGTATTCTCACTAGTCATAAATGTAATTAAAGATATCCATATTGACATTCTTACTAGTAGAAATTGTATTTCAAGATATCTATAATTTAATTTCTCCTAGTCAAAATTCTATGTCAGATATCTTAAAATCTGTAAAAAAAATATAAGTAGCCGTTTTAACATTTAATAACTAGACTGGATATGTATAACAGATATCTATAAATCAGTTCTTCCTAGTCAAAACTAACGTTTCGGATATCCATAACGATTCCTCCTAGGAGGAACTAGCTAGACTGGATATCTATAATTCAGTTCTTCCTAGTCAAAACTAACGTTTCAGATATCCATAACGATTCCTCCTAGGAGGAACTAGCTAGACTGGATATCTATAATTCAGTTCTTCCTAGTCAAAACTAACGTTTCAGATATCCATAACGACATTCCTCCTAGGAGGAACTAGCTAGACTGGATATCTATAATTCAGTTCTTCCTAGTCAAAACTAACGTTTCAGATATCCATAATGATTCCTCCTAGGAGGAACTAGCTAGACTGGATATCTATAATTCAGTTCTTCCTAGTCAAAACTAACGTTTCGGATATCCATAATGAAATTCCTCCTAGGAGGAACTGTCATTTGAGATATCCGAAACGTCATTCTTCCTAGGAGGAATGACGTCACTTTTCCCATTCATGTGTATTGGGCTTTGAGTTTCGGATATCCGTAACTGCATTCTGGATATCTAAAACCAACATTCTGGATATCTGCAATAGAATTCTTACTAGGAGGATCTACTCTTTCAGATATCTACAATGCAGTTTTTACTAGGCCAAACTACCATTTTAGATATCCAAAATTAAAAAATCATTCCAGACCTCCGTAATTACATTTGGTATGTCCATAAATACATATTGACTAGGACAAATGGAATTATGGATATCCACAATTCATATTATTACTAGTACAAATGTAATTTCAGATATCTGCAATTAGTATTATGACTAGGAACAATACAATTACAGATATCTGGTGACAGGTAGATATTACGCCATTTTAATATAAAAAGTGTCCATTGACTATCTAGAATTATATTTGTGATATCGCAAATAGAATTTCTCCTAGTTAAAACTGTATTCTTACTAGTCATAAAGTAATTGCAGATATCTGTAATTACATTTAGACTAGTCAAAACTGCATTTTGACTAGTCAAAATCCTTATTACAGATATCTATAACTACATTCTTACTAGTAGAAATTGTATGGCAAGCCGTTTTAACATTTAATAGCTAGACTGGATATCTATAATTCAGTTCTTCCTAGTCAAAACTAACGTTTCAGATATCCATAATGATTCCTCCTAGGAGGAACTAGCTAGACTGGATATCTATAATTCAGTTCTTCCTAGTCAAAACTAACGTTTTGGATATCCATAATGAAATTCCTCCTAGGAGGAACTGTCATTTGAGATATCCGAAACGTCATTCTTCCTAGGAAGAATGACGTCACTTTTCCCATTCATGTGTATTGGGCTTTTAGTTTCGGATATCCGTAACTGCATTCTGGATATCTAAAAGCAACATTCTGGATATCTGCAATAGAATTCTTACTAGGAGGATCTACTCTTTCAGATATCTACAATGCAGTTCTTACTAGGACAAACTACCATTTTAGATATCCAAAACTACGTCATTTTAGATATCCATAACTATGTAATTTAAAGGGGGGGCCGTTTTAACATTTACTAGCTAGACCGGATATCTATAATTCAGTTCTTCCTAGTCAAAACTAACCTTTCAGATATCTATAACGATTCCTCCTAGGAGGAACTAGCTAGACTGGATATCTATAATTCAGTTCTTCCTAGTCAAAACTAACGTTTCAGATATCCATAACGATTCCTCCTAGGAGGAACTAGCTAGACTGGATATCTATAATTCAGTTCTTCCTAGTCAAAACTAACGTTTCAGATATCCATAACGACATTCCTCCTAGGAGGAACTAGCTAGACTGGATATCTATAATTCAGTTCTTCCTAGTCAAAACTAACGTTTCAGATATCCATAATGATTCCTCCTAGGAGGAACTAGCTAGACTGGATATCTATAATTCAGTTCTTCCTAGTCAAAACTAACGTTTCGGATATCCATAATGACATTCCTCCTAGGAGGAACTGTCATTTGAGATATCCGAAACGTCATTCTTCCTAGGAGGAATGACGTCACTTTTCCCATTCATGTGTATTGGGCTTTGAGTTTCGGATATCCGTAACTGCATTCTGGATATCTAAAAGCAACATTCTGGATATCTGCAATAGAATTCTTACTAGGAGGATCTACTCTTTCAGATATCTACAATGCAGTTCTTACTAGGACAAACTACCATTTTAGATATCCAAAACTACGGCATTTTAGATATCCATAACTACGTAATTTAAAGGGGGGGCGAGGCTTATTGTACAGTTTTCTCTCTTTTCATTCTTTTAATCATCCATTTTTTTTACCTACATGTAATATTTTCAAGCAAAGGACCTACTGTACACACGTCTGCTATCATAAACAAAGTTTTTTAATTCATTAACAGGGTGTGAGTTATTAAACCGAATATGTTAAAAATTTTAATTCTTGAGATACAATTCTTGTTACGCTGCTAAAAAACGTCACTAAACAAATCGTTTTCAATTATACTTCATTCACGACCATTGTTTTCATACCAAGGATGAAGACTATATGTAGGCTAAGTGATAACTTACCATATGTACCAGAAAACATTAAATTGGAAAACGTTTGTAAGTAAAATAAGGTATACATGAGCTCTAATATTTATAAAATTTCTACAAAACCAGTACCGATATCATTTATGGACATAAACAAGAATTTGAAGGAAGGACGTTTGAGATAACGTGCATATCTACATTACTTAGGACCATTTTTTAATTTCATTTTTTTTTTAATTTTCGACAAAATAGCCAATTTTACATCAGGGTGCCCAGATGTACCTAGTGCCCACCTATCCTGTATTCTCTGTAAATTGCAGGTGGCCTGGGCTCACAGATCAACAAATTGTCAAGAGACAACACTTTTATCCTGTCACCACTCACCAGTATGGCTAATATAGTGCAAATGATATACTCGTTAACCCCTGCATTGCAGAGCAGAGAACAAAGAGAGAGTTCCATCCATGTTGCACTGGCCTATGGTTCTGACGTTGACCGGGACAGATTCTTAAATCTGGGGGGGGGGGGTAAGCACAACAACGGCTGATAAGTCTATTGAGAATTACCGAGCCATTCCGGGTGGAAAATGGAACGCTCGTCCCAAACACACTGCCCCATTTTTTTTCCGCAGACCGAGGCCGCCGGTTTAGATGCGGGGCAGGGTGTTTCAGGACGACGGTTCTTCTTCTATTGCATTTCTGAATGGAGAGGTGCTTGTCTCTGCGCAATGGAGAACCAGTTTGACGGCGAAACTGGTTTCCTAATGGCCACTCATTAACAATTCGGCCGAATGCAAATGAGCCCCATTTGAAAACAAAGGCGACTTAAAGGGTGAGAGCTGCTAATGTTGTTATGTTGATTTTTTCCCCCTGCGGGTTTTACAGACCGGGCCATGGCCTCGTTGGCCCCAATGAGAATACTCCTCTGCCATGTTGGTCACTTTATTAACGCCTTGTTATAAGTAGGCTACCTGGCTGGCAGTCTTTCGTTTCATACACCCTCAGTCAATGTAGTACAATGCCTAATGCCAAAGGCCTATTCAAGAATCAATGTGTATAATAAATCCAATCGGAACCTCTCCCTCCGCTATATAGCTCATCTCGGAGCTATACAGCGGAGGGAGAGGTTCCGTAGGGCAGGGGCCGTCAAAGTTTTCAGGCCAAGGACCCCCTAGCTGAGAGAGAGATTAAGCAGGGACCCCCTCTTCTATATTGTATAAAATTGTGTTTCAGATTAACTTTTTTTGTTCTCTTGGTCTGCTCTTTTTTCCCTCTACGCCTCTTTGCCAAAAATAGCAGATCTACATTACATTACATTACATTACATTACATTACATTACAGTCATTTAGCAGACGCTTTTATCCAGAGCGACTTACAATAAGTGCATTCAACATAGGTAGGGAACAAAACTACTAATCACCAGAGGTCTTAAGAGCATTTCCTGTAAAAGCAAGCAACCAAGAGTATACCTAGCGCTAAGGTAAAAGTGCAATATATCAGCTATCTACTTTCATAAACACATGAGATAAAATAGCCAAATCAAATGAGCACGAGCTAATAGATCCAATACAACAATACAGCAATAGTTCCTACAACTAGTTAACAACAAGTAGGCCAGGCAAAGAGGAAGGGTAGTGTTTCCTGAAGAGGTGGGTTTTCAGCCTGCGGCGAAAGATGGGCAGTGACTCTGCTGTCCTGACATCAGTGGGAAGTTCATTCCACCACTGTGGGGCCAGAACAGAAAAAAGTCGTGACCGTGTCGATCGACCAGAAGGACCGTTGAGTGGGGAGGGAGTCAGTCGCCCCGAGGTGGCAGACCGGAGTGGTCGGACAGGGGTGTGGGCATTGACCAAAACCCGGAGGTAAGAAGGAGCTGTTCCTTTCACTGCCCTATAGGCTAGCACCAGGGTTTTAAACTGAATGCGAGCCGCTACGGGGAGCCATCTACAAGCTCACAACGCATCGCGCTGCGAGGCGTCAAGTTCTCCTCAGAAAAGGGATATTTAGCGGACCCCCTGTAGTAACTCTGAGGACCCCCTAGGGGTCCCGGACCCGCTGTTGAAGACCCCTGTTCATCCATTCATCCATTTGGTTCCTAACTGACCCCCTGGAACCCCCTTAAGGAAGGACTGGGAGAAACACTGCACTAGGTGAACATTCACCAAAAATAAAGTGATTAAGAAAGAATTTCATTGTCAGATTTTTCTCCTATTTTTTAAATAGCTTAGATGATGTTCTGCAGAGTAGTGTATATCTGTCTGTCATTTAATGTCACTATGAATTGAGTACAAAGGACCCCAATGGAAACAAGGCAATGGCTTTCTTGTATGGCAAGCCGTTTTAACATTTAATCGAACCATGCTCCTATCTGTAATATATGTTTTAGATAGCCAAAAACACGTTTCTCCTAGTCAAAACTGTATTCTCACTAGTCATAAATGTAATTAAAGATATCCATATTGACATTCTTACTAGTAGAAATTGTATTTCAAGATATCTATAATTTAATTTCTCCTAGTCAAAATTCTATGTCAGATATCTTAAAATCTGTAAAAAAAATATAAGTAGCCATTTTAACATTTAATAACTAGACTGGATATGTATAACAGATATCTATAAATCAGTTCTTCCTAGTCAAAACTAACGTTTCGGATATCCATAACGATTCCTCCTAGGAGGAACTAGCTAGACTGGATATCTATAATTCAGTTCTTCCTAGTCAAAACTAACGTTTCAGATATCCATAACGATTCCTCCTAGGAGGAACTAGCTAGACTGGATATCTATAATTCAGTTCTTCCTAGTCAAAACTAACGTTTCAGATATCCATAACGACATTCCTCCTAGGAGGAACTAGCTAGACTGGATATCTATAATTCAGTTCTTCCTAGTCAAAACTAACGTTTCAGATATCCATAATGATTCCTCCTAGGAGGAACTAGCTAGACTGGATATCTATAATTCAGTTCTTCCTAGTCAAAACTAACGTTTCGGATATCCATAATGAAATTCCTCCTAGGAGGAACTGTCATTTGAGATATCCGAAACGTCATTCTTCCTAGGAGGAATGACGTCACTTTTCCCATTCATGTGTATTGGGCTTTGAGTTTCGGATATCCGTAACTGCATTCTGGATATCTAAAACCAACATTCTGGATATCTGCAATAGAATTCTTACTAGGAGGATCTACTCTTTCAGATATCTACAATGCAGTTTTTACTAGGCCAAACTACCATTTTAGATATCCAAAATTAAAAAATCATTCCAGACCTCCGTAATTACATTTGGTATGTCCATAAATACATATTGACTAGGACAAATGGAATTATGGATATCCACAATTCATATTATTACTAGTACAAATGTAATTTCAGATATCTGCAATTAGTATTATGACTAGGAACAATACAATTACAGATATCTGGTGACAGGTAGATATTACGCCATTTTAATATAAAAAGTGTCCATTGACTATCTAGAATTATATTTGTGATATCGCAAATAGAATTTCTCCTAGTTAAAACTGTATTCTTACTAGTCATAAAGTAATTGCAGATATCTGTAATTACATTTAGACTAGTCAAAACTGCATTTTGACTAGTCAAAATCCTTATTACAGATATCTATAACTACATTCTTACTAGTAGAAATTGTATGGCAAGCCGTTTTAACATTTAATAGCTAGACTGGATATCTATAATTCAGTTCTTCCTAGTCAAAACTAACGTTTCAGATATCCATAATGATTCCTCCTAGGAGGAACTAGCTAGACTGGATATCTATAATTCAGTTCTTCCTAGTCAAAACTAACGTTTCGGATATCCATAATGAAATTCCTCCTAGGAGGAACTGTCATTTGAGATATCCGAAACGTCATTCTTCCTAGGAAGAATGACGTCACTTTTCCCATTCATGTGTATTGGGCTTTTAGTTTCGGATATCCGTAACTGCATTCTGGATATCTAAAAGCAACATTCTGGATATCTGCAATAGAATTCTTACTAGGAGGATCTACTCTTTCAGATATCTACAATGCAGTTCTTACTAGGACAAACTACCATTTTAGATATCCAAAACTACGTCATTTTAGATATCCATAACTATGTAATTTAAAGGGGGGGCCGTTTTAACATTTACTAGCTAGACCGGATATCTATAATTCAGTTCTTCCTAGTCAAAACTAACCTTTCAGATATCTATAACGATTCCTCCTAGGAGGAACTAGCTAGACTGTATATCTATAATTCAGTTCTTCCTAGTCAAAACTAACGTTTCAGATATCCATAACGATTCCTCCTAGGAGGAACTAGCTAGACTGGATATCTATAATTCAGTTCTTCCTAGTCAAAACTAACGTTTCAGATATCCATAATGACATTCCTCCTAGGAGGAACTAGCTAGACTGGATATCTATAATTCAGTTCTTCCTAGTCAAAACTAACGTTTCAGATATCCATAATGATTCCTCCTAGGAGGAACTAGCTAGACTGGATATCTATAATTCAGTTCTTCCTAGTCAAAACTAACGTTTCGGATATCCATAATGACATTCCTCCTAGGAGGAACTGTCATTTGAGATATCCGAAACGTCATTCTTCCTAGGAGGAATGACGTCACTTTTCCCATTCATGTGTATTGGGCTTTGAGTTTCGGATATCCGTAACTGCATTCTGGATATCTAAAAGCAACATTCTGGATATCTGCAATAGAATTCTTACTAGGAGGATCTACTCTTTCAGATATCTACAATGCAGTTCTTACTAGGACAAACTACCATTTTAGATATCCAAAACTACGGCATTTTAGATATCCATAACTACGTAATTTAAAGGGGGGGCGAGGCTTATTGTACAGTTTTCTCTCTTTTCATTCTTTTAATCATCCATTTTTTTTACCTACATGTAATATTTTCAAGCAAAGGACCTACTGTACACACGTCTGCTATCATAAACAAAGTTTTTTAATTCATTAACAGGGTGTGAGTTATTAAACCGAATATGTTAAAAATTTTAATTCTTGAGATACAATTCTTGTTACGCTGCTAAAAAACGTCACTAAACAAATCGTTTTCAATTATACTTCATTCACGACCATTGTTTTCATACCAAGGATGAAGACTATATGTAGGCTAAGTGATAACTTACCATATGTACCAGAAAACATTAAATTGGAAAACGTTTGTAAGTAAAATAAGGTATACATGAGCTCTAATATTTATAAAATTTCTACAAAACCAGTACCGATATCATTTATGGACATAAACAAGAATTTGAAGGAAGGACGTTTGAGATAACGTGCATATCTACATTACTTAGGACCATTTTTTAATTTCATTTTTTTTAAAATTTTCGACAAAATAGCCAATTTTACATCAGGGTGCCCAGATGTCCCTAGTGCCCACCTATCCTGTATTCTCTGTAAATTGCAGGTGGCCTGGGCTCACAGATCAACAAATTGTCAAGAGACAACACTTTTATCCTGTCACCACTCACCAGTATGGCTAATATAGTGCAAATGATATACTCGTTAACCCCTGCATTGCAGAGCAGAGAACAAAGAGAGAGTTCCATCCATGTTGCACTGGCCTATGGTTCTGACGTTGACCGGGACAGATTCTTAAATCTGGGGGGGGGGGGGGTAAGCACAACAACGGCTGATAAGTCTATTGAGAATTACCGAGCCATTCCGGGTGGAAAATGGAACGCTCGTCCCAAACACACTTCCCCATTTTTTTTCCGCAGACCGAGGCCGCCGGTTTAGATGCGGGGCAGGGTGTTTCAGGACGACGGTTCTTCTTCTATTGCATTTCTGAATGGAGAGGTGCTTGTCTCTGCGCAATGGAGAACCAGTTTGACGGCGAAACTGGTTTCCTAATGGCCACTCATTAACAATTCGGCCGAATGCAAATGAGCCCCATTTGAAAACAAAGGCGACTTAAAGGGTGAGGGGCTGCTAATGTTGTTATGTTGATTTTTTCCCCCTGCGGGTTTTACAGACCGGGCCATGGCCTCGTTGGCCCCAATGAGAATACTCCTCTGCCATGTTGGTCACTTTATTAACGCCTTGTTATAAGTAGGCTACCTGGCTGGCAGTCTTTCGTTTCATACACCCTCAGTCAATGTAGTACAATACCTAATGCCTAAGGCCTATTCAAGAATCAATGTGTATAATAAATCCAATCGGAACCTCTCCCTCCGCTATATAGCTCATCTCGGAGCTATACAGCGGAGGGAGAGGTTCCGTAGGGCAGGGGCCGTCAAAGTTTTCAGGCCAAGGACCCCCTAGCTGAGAGAGAGATTAAGCAGGGACCCCCTCTTCTATATTGTATAAAATTGTGTTTCAGATTAACTTTTTTTGTTCTCTTGGTCTGCTCTTTTTTCCCTCTACGCCTCTTTGCCAAAAATAGCAGATCTACAAGCTCACAACGCCTCGCGCTGCGAGGCGTCAAGTTCTCCTCAGAAAAGGGATATTTAGCGGACCCCCTGTAGTAACTCTGAGGACCCCCTAGGGGTCCCGGACCCCCTGTTGAAGACCCCTGTTCATCCATTCATCCATTCATCCATTTGGTTCCTAACTGACCCCCTGGAACCCCCTTAAGGAAGGACTGGGAGAAACACTGCACTAGGTGAACATTCACCAAAAATAAAGTGATTAAGAAAGAATTTCATTGTCAGATTTTTCTCCTATTTTTTAAATAGCTTAGATGATGTTCTGCAGAGTAGTGTATATCTGTCTGTCATTTAATGTCACTATGAATTGAGTACAAAGGACCGCAATGGAAACAAGGCAATGGCTTTCTTGTATGGCAAGCCGTTTTAACATTTAATCGAACCATGCTCCTATCTGTAATATATGTTTTAGATAGCCAAAAACACGTTTCTCCTAGTCAAAACTGTATTCTCACTAGTCATAAATGTAATTAAAGATATCCATATTGACATTCTTACTAGTAGAAATTATATTTCAAGATATCTATAATTTAATTTCTCCTAGTCAAAATTCTATGTCAGATATATTTAAAATCTGTAAAAAAATATAAGTAGCCGTTTTAACATTTAATAACTAGACTGGATATGTATAACAGATATCTATAAATCAGTTCTTCCTAGTCAAAACTAACGTTTCGGATATCCATAATGAAATTCCTCCTAGGAGGAACTGTCATTTGAGATATCCGAAACGTCATTCTTCCTAGGAGGAATGACGTCACTTTTCCCATTCATGTGTATTGGGCTTTGAGTTTCGGATATCCGTAACTGCATTCTGGATATCTAAAACCAACATTCTGGATATCTGCAATAGAATTCTTACTAGGAGGATCTACTCTTTCAGATATCTACAATGCAGTTTTTACTAGGCCAAACTACCATTTTAGATATCCGAAATTAAAAAATCATTCCAGACCTCCGTAATTACATTTGGTATGTCCATAAATACATGTTGACTAGGACAAATGGAATTATGGATATCCACAATTCATATTATTACTAGTACAAATGGAATTTCAGATATCTGCAATTAGTATTATGACTAGGAACAATACAATTACAGATATCTGGTGACAGGTAGATATTACGCCATTTTAATATAAAAAGTGTCCATTGACTATCTAGAATTATATTTGTGATATCGCAAATAGAATTTCTCCTAGTTAAAACTGTATTCTTACTAGTCATAAAGTAATTGCAGATATCTGTAATTACATTTAGACTAGTCAAAACTGCATTTTGACTAGTCATAATCCTTATTACAGATATCTATAACTACATTCTTACTAGTAGAAATTGTATGGCAAGCCGTTTTAACATTTAATAGCTAGACTGGATATCTATAATTCAGTTCTTCCTAGTCAAAACTAACGTTTCAGATATCCATAATGATTCCTCCTAGGAGGAACTAGTTAGACTGGATATCTATAATTCAGTTCTTCCTAGTCAAAACTAACGTTTCGGATATAATGAAATTCCTCCTAGGAGGAACTGTCATTTGAGATATCCGAAACGTCATTCTTCCTAGGAAGAATGACGTCACTTTTCCCATTCATGTGTATTGGGCTTTTAGTTTCGGATATCCGTAACTGCATTCTGGATATCTAAAAGCAACATTCTGGATATCTGCAATAGAATTCTTACTAGGAGGATCTACTCTTTCAGATATCTACAATGCAGTTCTTACTAGGACAAACTACCATTTTAGATATCCAAAACTACGTCATTTTAGATATCCATAACTATGTAATTTAAAGGGGGGGCCGTTTTAACATTTACTAGCTAGACCGGATATCTATAATTCAGTTCTTCCTAGCCAAAACTAACGTTTCAGATATCTATAACGATTCCTCCTAGGAGGAACTAGCTAGACTGGATATCTGTAATTCAGTTCTTCCTAGTCAAAACTAACGTTTCAGATATCCATAACGATTCCTCCTAGGAGGAACTAGCTAGACTGGATATCTATAATTCAGTTCTTCCTAGTCAAAACTAACGTTTCAGATATCCATAACGACATTCCTCCTAGGAGGAACTAGCTAGACTGGATATCTATAATTCAGTTCTTCCTAGTCAAAACTAACGTTTCAGATATCCATAATGACATTCCTCCTAGGAGGAACTGTCATTTGAGATATCCGAAACGTCATTCTTCCTAGGAGGAATGACGTCACTTTTCCCATTCATGTGTATTGGGCTTTGAGTTTCGGATATCCGTAACTGCATTCTGGATATCTAAAAGCAACATTCTGGATATCTGCAATAGAATTCTTACTAGGAGGATCTACTCTTTCAGATATCTACAATGCAGTTCTTACTAGGACAAACTACCATTTTAGATATCCAAAACTACGGCATTTTAGATATCCATAACTACGTAATTTAAAGGGGGGGCGAGGCTTATTGTACAGTTTTCTCTCTTTTCATTCTTTTAATCATCCATTTTTTTACCTACATGTAATATTTTCAAGCAAAGGACCTACTGTACACACGTCTGCTATCATAAACAAAGTTTTTTAATTCATTAACAGGGTGTGAGTTATTAAACCGAATATGTTAAAAAATTTAATTCTTGAGATACAATTCTAATGCCTTGTTACGCTGCTAAAAAACGTCACTAAACAAATCGTTTTCAATTATACTTCATTCACGACCTTTGTTTTCATACCAAGGATGAAGACTATATGTAGGCTAAGTGATAACTTACCATATGTACCAGAAAACATTAAATTGGAAAACGTTTGTAAGTAAAATAAGGTATACATGAGCTCTAATATTTATAAAATTTATACAAAACCAGTACCGATATCATTTATGGACATAAACAATAATTTGAAGGAAGGACGTTTGAGATAACGTGCATATCTACATTACTTAGGACCATTTTTTAATTTCATTTTTTTTAAATTTTCGACAAAATAGCCAATTTTACATCAGGGTGCCCAGATGTCCCTAGTGCCCACCTATCCTGTATTCTCTGTAAATTGCAGGTGGCCTGGGCTCACAGATCAACAAATTGTCAAGAGACAACACTTTTATCCTGTCACCACTCACCAGTATGGCTAATATAGTGCAAATGATATACTCGTTAACCCCTGCATTGCAGAGCAGAGAACAAAGAGAGAGTTCCATCCATGTTGCACTGGCCTATGGTTCTGACGTTGACCGGGACAGATTCTTAAATCTGGGGGGGGGGGGGGGGGGGTAAGCACAACAACGGCTGATAAGTCTATTGAGAATTACCGAGCCATTCCGGGTGGAAAATGGAACGCTCGTCCCAAACACACTGCCCCATTTTTTTTCGCAGACCGAGGCCGCCGGTTTAGATGCGGGGCAGGGTGTTTCAGGACGACGGTTCTTCTTCTATTGCATTTCTGAATGGAGAGGTGCTTGTCTCTGCGCAATGGAGAACCAGTTTGACGGCGAAACTGGTTTCCTAATGGCCACTCATTAACAATTCGGCCGAATGCAAATGAGCCCCATTTGAAAACAAAGGCGACTTAAAGGGTGAGGGGCTGCTAATGTTGTTATGTTGATTTTTTCCCCCTGCGGGTTTTACAGACCGGGCCATGGCCTCGTTGGCCCCAATGAGAATACTCCTCTGCCATGTTGGTCACTTTATTAACGCCTTGTTATAAGTAGGCTACCTGGCTGGCGGTCTTTCGTTTCATACACCCTCAGTCAATGTAGTACAATGCCTAATGCCAAAGGCCTATTCAAGAATCAATGTGTATAATAAATCCAATCGGAACCTCTCCCTCCGCTATATAGCTCATCTCGGAGCTATACAGCGGAGGGAGAGGTTCCGTAGGGCAGGGGCCGTCAAAGTTTTCAGGCCAAGGACCCCCTAGCTGAGAGAGAGATTAAGCAGGGACCCCCTCTTCTATATTGTATAAAATTGTGTTTCAGATTAACTTTTTTTGTTCTCTTGGTCTGCTCTTTTTTCCCTCTACGCCTCTTTGCCAAAAATAGCAGATCTACATTACATTACATTACATTACATTACATTACAGTCATTTAGCAGACGCTTTTATCCAGAGCGACTTACAATAAGTGCATTCAACATAGGTAGGGAACGAAACTACTAATCACCAGAGGTCTTAAGAGCATTTCCTGTAAAAGCAAGCAACCAAGAGTATACCTAGCGCTAAGGTAAAAGTGCAATATATCAGCTATCTACTTTCATAAACACATGAGATAAAATAGCCAAATCAAATGAGCACGAGCTAATAGATCCAATACAACAATACAGCAATAGTTCCTACAACTAGTTAACAACAAGTAGGCCAGGCAAAGAGGAAGGGTAGTGTTTCCTGAAGAGGTGGGTTTTCAGCCTGCGGCGAAAGATGGGCAGTGACTCTGCTGTCCTGACATCATTGGGAAGTTCATTCCACCACTGTGGGGCCAGAACAGAAAAAAGTCGTGACCGTGTCGATCGACCAGAAGGACCGTTGAGTGGGGAGGGAGTCAGTCGCCCCGAGGTGGCAGACCGGAGTGGTCGGACAGGGGTGTGGGCATTGACCAAAACCCGGAGGTAAGAAGGAGCTGTTCCTTTCACTGCCCTATAGGCTAGCACCAGGGTTTTAAACTGAATGCGAGCCGCTACGGGGAGCCATCTACAAGCTCACAACGCCTCGCGCTGCGAGGCGTCAAGTTCTCCTCAGAAAAGGGATATTTAGCGGACCCCCTGTAGTAACTCTGAGGACCCCCTAGGGGTCCCGGACCCGCTGTTGAAGACCCCTGTTCATCCATTCATCCATTTGGTTCCTAACTGACCCCCTGGAACCCCCTTAAGGAAGGACTGGGAGAAACACTGCACTAGGTGAACATTCACCAAAAATAAAGTGATTAAGAAAGAATTTCATTGTCAGATTTTTCTCCTATTTTTTAAATAGCTTAGATGATGTTCTGCAGAGTAGTGTATATCTGTCTGTCATTTAATGTCACTATGAATTGAGTACAAAGGACCCCAATGGAAACAAGGCATTGGCTTTCTTGTATGGCAAGCCGTTTTAACATTTAATCGAACCATGCTCCTATCTGTAATATATGTTTTAGATAGCCAAAAACACGTTTCTCCTAGTCAAAACTGTATTCTCACTAGTCATAAATGTAATTAAAGATATCCATATTGACATTCTTACTAGTAGAAATTGTATTTCAAGATATCTATAATTTAATTTCTCCTAGTCAAAATTCTATGTCAGATATCTTAAAATCTGTAAAAAAAATATAAGTAGCCGTTTTAACATTTAATAACTAGACTGGATATGTATAACAGATATCTATAAATCAGTTCTTCCTAGTCAAAACTAACGTTTCGGATATCCATAACGATTCCTCCTAGGAGGAACTAGCTAGACTGGATATCTATAATTCAGTTCTTCCTAGTCAAAACTAACGTTTCAGATATCCATAACGATTCCTCCTAGGAGGAACTAGCTAGACTGGATATCTATAATTCAGTTCTTCCTAGTCAAAACTAACGTTTCAGATATCCATAATGATTCCTCCTAGGAGGAACTAGCTAGACTGGATATCTATAATTCAGTTCTTCCTAGTCAAAACTAACGTTTCGGATATCCATAATGAAATTCCTCCTAGGAGGAACTGTCATTTGAGATATCCGAAACGTCATTCTTCCTAGGAGGAATGACGTCACTTTTCCCATTCATGTGTATTGGGCTTTGAGTTTCGGATATCCGTAACTGCATTCTGGATATCTAAAACCAACATTCTGGATATCTGCAATAGAATTCTTACTAGGAGGATCTACTCTTTCAGATATCTACAATGCAGTTCTTACTAGGACAAACTACCATTTTAGATATCCAAAACTACGTCATTTTAGATATCCATAACTATGTAATTTAAAGGGGGGGCCGTTTTAACATTTACTAGCTAGACCGGATATCTATAATTCAGTTCTTCCTAGTCAAAACTAACCTTTCAGATATCTATAACGATTCCTCCTAGGAGGAACTAGCTAGACTGGATATCTATAATTCAGTTCTTCCTAGTCAAAACTAACGTTTCAGATATCCATAACGATTCCTCCTAGGAGGAACTAGCTAGACTGGATATCTATAATTCAGTTCTTCCTAGTCAAAACTAACGTTTCAGATATCCATAACGACATTCCTCCTAGGAGGAACTAGCTAGACTGGATATCTATAATTCAGTTCTTCCTAGTCAAAACTAACGTTTCAGATATCCATAATGATTCCTCCTAGGAGGAACTAGCTAGACTGGATATCTATAATTCAGTTCTTCCTAGTCAAAACTAACGTTTCGGATATCCATAATGACATTCCTCCTAGGAGGAACTGTCATTTGAGATATCCGAAACGTCATTCTTCCTAGGAGGAATGACGTCACTTTTCCCATTCATGTGTATTGGGCTTTGAGTTTCGGATATCCGTAACTGCATTCTGGATATCTAAAAGCAACATTCTGGATATCTGCAATAGAATTCTTACTAGGAGGATCTACTCTTTCAGATATCTACAATGCAGTTCTTACTAGGACAAACTACCATTTTAGATATCCAAAACTACGGCATTTTAGATATCCATAACTACGTAATTTAAAGGGGGGGCGAGGCTTATTGTACAGTTTTCTCTCTTTTCATTCTTTTAATCATCCATTTTTTTTACCTACATGTAATATTTTCAAGCAAAGGACCTACTGTACACACGTCTGCTATCATAAACAAAGTTTTTTAATTCATTAACAGGGTGTGAGTTATTAAACCGAATATGTTAAAAATTTTAATTCTTGAGATACAATTCTAATGCCTTGTTACGCTGCTAAAAAACATCACTAAACAAATCGTTTTCAATTATACTTCATTCACGACCATTGTTTTCATACCAAGGATGAAGACTATATGTAGGCTAAGTGATAACTTACCATATGTACCAGAAAACATTAAATTGGAAAACGTTTGTAAGTAAAATAAGGTATACATGAGCTCTAATATTTATAAAATTTCTACAAAACCAGTACCGATATCATTTATGGACATAAACAAGAATTTGAAGGAAGGACGTTTGAGATAACGTGCATATCTACATTACTTAGGACCATTTTTTAATTTCATTTTTTTTTAAATTTTCGACAAAATAGCCAATTTTACATCAGGGTGCCCAGATGTCCCTAGTGCCCACCTATCCTGTATTCTCTGTAAATTGCAGGTGGCCTGGGCTCACAGATCAACAAATTGTCAAGAGACAACACTTTTATCCTGTCACCACTCACCAGTATGGCTAATATAGTGCAAATGATATACTCGTTAACCCCTGCATTGCAGAGCAGAGAACAAAGAGAGAGTTCCATCCATGTTGCACTGGCCTATGGTTCTGACGTTGACCGGGACAGATTCTTAAATCTGGGGGGGGGGTAAGCACAACAACGGCTGATAAGTCTATTGAGAATTACCGAGCCATTCCGGGTGGAAAATGGAACGCTCGTCCCAAACACACTGCCCCATTTTTTTTCCGCAGACCGAGGCCGCCGGTTTAGATGCGGGGCAGGGTGTTTCAGGACGACGGTTCTTCTTCTATTGCATTTCTGAATGGAGAGGTGCTTGTCTCTGCGCAATGGAGAACCAGTTTGACGGCGAAACTGGTTTCCTAATGGCCACTCATTAACAATTCGGCCGAATGCAAATGAGCCCCATTTGAAAACAAAGGCGACTTAAAGGGTGAGGGGCTGCTAATGTTGTTATGTTGATTTTTTCCCCCTGCGGGTTTTACAGACCGGGCCATGGCCTCGTTGGCCCCAATGAGAATACTCCTCTGCCATGTTGGTCACTTTATTAACGCCTTGTTATAAGTAGGCTACCTGGCTGGCAGTCTTTCGTTTCATACACCCTCAGTCAATGTAGTACAATGCCTAATGCCAAAGGCCTATTCAAGAATCAATGTGTATAATAAATCCAATCGGAACCTCTCCCTCCGCTATATAGCTCATCTCGGAGCTATACAGCGGAGGGAGAGGTTCCGTAGGGCAGGGGCCGTCAAAGTTTTCAGGCCAAGGACCCCCTAGCTGAGAGAGAGATTAAGCAGGGACCCCCTCTTCTATATTGTATAAAATTGTGTTTCAGATTAACTTTTTTTGTTCTCTTGGTCTGCTCTTTTTTCCCTCTACGCCTCTTTGCCAAAAATAGCAGATCTACAAGCTCACAACGCCTCGCGCTGCGAGGCGTCAAGTTCTCCTCAGAAAAGGGATATTTAGCGGACCCCCTGTAGTAACTCTGAGGACCCCCTAGGGGTCCCGGACCCCCTGTTGAAGACCCCTGTTCATCCATTCATCCATTCATCCATTTGGTTCCTAACTGACCCCCTGGAACCCCCTTAAGGAAGGACTGGGAGAAACACTGCACTAGGTGAACATTCACCAAAAATAAAGTGATTAAGAAAGAATTTCATTGTCAGATTTTTCTCCTATTTTTTAAATAGCTTAGATGATGTTCTGCAGAGTAGTGTATATCTGTCTGTCATTTAATGTCACTATGAATTGAGTACAAAGGACCCCAATGGAAACAAGGCAATGGCTTTCTTGTATGGCAAGCCGTTTTAACATTTAATCGAACCATGCTCCTATCTGTAATATATGTTTTAGATAGCCAAAAACACGTTTCTCCTAGTCAAAACTGTATTCTCACTAGTCATAAATGTAATTAAAGATATCCATATTGACATTCTTACTAGTAGAAATTATATTTCAAGATATCTATAATTTAATTTCTCCTAGTCAAAACTAACGTTTCAGATATCCATAATGATTCCTCCAAGGAGGAACTAGCTAGACTGGATATCTATAATTCAGTTCTTCCTAGTCAAAACTAACGTTTCGGATATCCATAATGAAATTCCTCCTAGGAGGAACTGTCATTTGAGATATCCGAAACGTCATTCTTCCTAGGAAGAATGACCCATTCATGTGTATTGGGCTTTTAGTTTCGGATATCCGTAACTGCATTCTGGATATCTAAAAGCAACATTCTGGATATCTGCAATAGAATTCTTACTAGGAGGATCTACTCTTTCAGATATCTACAATGCAGTTCTTACTAGGACAAACTACCATTTTAGATATCCAAAACTACGTCATTTTAGATATCCATAACTATGTAATTTAAAGGGGGGGCCGTTTTAACATTTACTAGCTAGACCGGATATCTATAATTCAGTTCTTCCTAGTCAAAACTAACCTTTCAGATATCTATAACGATTCCTCCTAGGAGGAACTAGCTAGACTGGATATCTATAATTCAGTTCTTCCTAGTCAAAACTAACGTTTCAGATATCCATAACGATTCCTCCTAGGAGGAACTAGCTAGACTGGATATCTATAATTCAGTTCTTCCTAGTCAAAACTAACGTTTCAGATATCCATAACGACATTCCTCCTAGGAGGAACTAGCTAGACTGGATATCTATAATTCAGTTCTTCCTAGTCAAAACTAACGTTTTAACATTTACTAGCTAGACCGGATATCTATAATTCAGTTCTTCCTAGTCAAAACTAACCTTTCAGATATCTATAACGATTCCTCCTAGGAGGAACTAGCTAGACTGGATATCTATAATTCAGTTCTTCCTAGTCAAAACTAACGTTTCAGATATCCATAACGATTCCTCCTAGGAGGAACTAGCTAGACTGGATATCTATAATTCAGTTCTTCCTAGTCAAAACTAACGTTTCAGATATCCATAACGACATTCCTCCTAGGAGGAACTAGCTAGACTGGATATCTATAATTCAGTTCTTCCTAGTCAAAACTAACGTTTCAGATATCCATAATGATTCCTCCTAGGAGGAACTAGCTAGACTGGATATCTATAATTCAGTTCTTCCTAGTCAAAACTAACGTTTCGGATATCCATAATGACATTCCTCCTAGGAGGAACTGTCATTTGAGATATCCGAAACGTCATTCTTCCTAGGAGGAATGACGTCACTTTTCCCATTCATGTGTATTGGGCTTTGAGTTTCGGATATCCGTAACTGCATTCTGGATATCTAAAAGCAACATTCTGGATATCTGCAATAGAATTCTTACTAGGAGGATCTACTCTTTCAGATATCTACAATGCAGTTCTTACTAGGACAAACTACCATTTTAGATATCCAAAACTACGGCATTTTAGATATCCATAACTACGTAATTTAAAGGGGGGGCGAGGCTTATTGTACAGTTTTCTCTCTTTTCATTCTTTTAATCATCCATTTTTTTTACCTACATGTAATATTTTCAAGCAAAGGACCTACTGTACACACGTCTGCTATCATAAACAAAGTTTTTTAATTCATTAACAGGGTGTGAGTTATTAAACCGAATATGTTAAAAATTTTAATTCTTGAGATACAATTCTAATGCCTTGTTACGCTGCTAAAAAACATCACTAAACAAATCGTTTTCAATTATACTTCATTCACGACCATTGTTTTCATACCAAGGATGAAGACTATATGTAGGCTAAGTGATAACTTACCATATATACCAGAAAACATTAAATTGGAAAACGTTTGTAAGTAAAATAAGGTATACATGAGCTCTAATATTTATAAAATTTCTACAAAACCAGTACCGATATCATTTATGGACATAAACAAGAATTTGAAGGAAGGACGTTTGAGATAACGTGCATATCTACATTACTTAGGACCATTTTTTTATTTCATTTTTTTTTTAATTTTCAACAAAATAGCCAATTTTACATCAGGGTGCCCAGATGTCCCTAGTGCCCACCTATCCTGTATTCTCTGTAAATTGCAGGTGGCCTGGGCTCACAGATCAACAAATTGTCAAGAGACAACACTTTTATCCTGTCACCACTCACCAGTATGGCTAATATAGTGCAAATGATATACTCGTTAACCCCTGCATTGCAGAGCAGAGAACAAAGAGAGAGTTCCATCCATGTTGCACTGGCCTATGGTTCTGACGTTGACCGGGACAGATTCTTAAATCTGGGGGGGGGGGTAAGCACAACAACGGCTGATAAGTCTATTGAGAATTACCGAGCCATTCCGGGTGGAAAATGGAACGCTCGTCCCAAACACACTGCCCCATTTTTTTTCCGCAGACCGAGGCCGCCGGTTTAGATGCGGGGCAGGGTGTTTCAGGACGACGGTTCTTCTTCTATTGCATTTCTGAATGGAGAGGTGCTTGTCTCTGCGCAATGGAGAACCAGTTTGACGGCGAAACTGGTTTCCTAATGGCCACTCATTAACAATTCGGCCGAATGCAAATGAGCCCCATTTGAAAACAAAGGCGACTTAAAGGGTGAGGGGCTGCTAATGTTGTTATGTTGATTTTTTCCCCCTGCGGGTTTTACAGACCGGGCCATGGCCTCGTTGGCCCCAATGAGAATACTCCTCTGCCATGTTGGTCACTTTATTAACGCCTTGTTATAAGTAGGCTACCTGGCTGGCAGTCTTTCGTTTCATACACCCTCAGTCAATGTAGTACAATGCCTAATGCCAAAGGCCTATTCAAGAATCAATGTGTATAATAAATCCAATCGGAACCTCTCCCTCCGCTATATAGCTCATCTCGGAGCTATACAGCGGAGGGAGAGGTTCCGTAGGGCAGGGGCCGTCAAAGTTTTCAGGCCAAGGACCCCCTAGCTGAGAGAGAGATTAAGCAGGGACCCCCTCTTCTATATTGTATAAAATTGTGTTTCAGATTAACTTTTTTTGTTCTCTTGGTCTGCTCTTTTTTCCCTCTACGCCTCTTTGCCAAAAATAGCAGATCTACAAGCTCACAACGCCTCGCGCTGCGAGGCGTCAAGTTCTCCTCAGAAAAGGGATATTTAGCGGACCCCCTGTAGTAACTCTGAGGACCCCCTAGGGGTCCCGGACCCCCTGTTGAAGACCCCTGTTCATCCATTCATCCATTTGGTTCCTAACTGACCCCCTGGAACCCCCTTAAGGAAGGACTGGGAGAAACACTGCACTAGGTGAACATTCACCAAAAATAAAGTGATTAAGAAATTTTTCATTTTCATTGTCAGATTTTTCTCCTATTTTTTTAAATAGCTTAGATGATGTTCTGCAGAGTAGTGTATATCTGTCTGTCATTTAATGTCACTATGAATTGAGTACAAAGGACCCCAATGGAAACAAGGCAATGGCTTTCTTGTATGGCAAGCCGTTTTAACATTTAATCGAACCATGCTCCTATCTGTAATATATGTTTTAGATAGCCAAAAACACGTTTCTCCTAGTCAAAACTGTATTCTCACTAGTCATAAATGTAATTAAAGATATCCATATTGACATTCTTACTAGTAGAAATTATATTTCAAGATATCTATAATTTAATTTCTCCTAGTCAAAACTAACGTTTCAGATATCCATAATGATTCCTCCAAGGAGGAACTAGCTAGACTGGATATCTATAATTCAGTTCTTCCTAGTCAAAACTAACGTTTCGGATATCCATAATGAAATTCCTCCTAGGAGGAACTGTCATTTGAGATATCCGAAACGTCATTCTTCCTAGGAAGAATGACGTCACTTTTCCCATTCATGTGTATTGGGCTTTTAGTTTCGGATATCCGTAACTGCATTCTGGATATCTAAAAGCAACATTCTGGATATCTGCAATAGAATTCTTACTAGGAGGATCTACTCTTTCAGATATCTACAATGCAGTTCTTACTAGGACAAACTACCATTTTAGATATCCAAAACTACGTCATTTTAGATATCCATAACTATGTAATTTAAAGGGGGGGCCGTTTTAACATTTACTAGCTAGACCGGATATCTATAATTCAGTTCTTCCTAGTCAAAACTAACCTTTCAGATATCTATAACGATTCCTCCTAGGAGGAACTAGCTAGACTGGATATCTATAATTCAGTTCTTCCTAGTCAAAACTAACGTTTCAGATATCCATAACGATTCCTCCTAGGAGGAACTAGCTAGACTGGATATCTATAATTCAGTTCTTCCTAGTCAAAACTAACGTTTCAGATATCCATAACGACATTCCTCCTAGGAGGAACTAGCTAGACTGGATATCTATAATTCAGTTCTTCCTAGTCAAAACTAACGTTTCAGATATCCATAATGATTCCTCCTAGGAGGAACTAGCTAGACTGGATATCTATAATTCAGTTCTTCCTAGTCAAAACTAACGTTTCGGATATCCATAATGAAATTCCTCCTAGGAGGAACTGTCATTTGAGATATCCGAAACGTCATTCTTCCTAGGAGGAATGACGTCACTTTTCCCATTCATGTGTATTGGGCTTTGAGTTTCGGATATCCGTAACTGCATTCTGGATATCTAAAACCAACATTCTGGATATCTGCAATAGAATTCTTACTAGGAGGATCTACTCTTTCAGATATCTACAATGCAGTTTTTACTAGGCCAAACTACCATTTTAGATATCCGAAATTAAAAAATCATTCCAGACCTCCGTAATTACATTTGGTATGTCCATAAATACATATTGACTAGGACAAATGGAATTATGGATATCCACAATTCATATTATTACTAGTACAAAAGGAATTTCAGATATCTGCAATTAGTATTATGACTAGGAACAATACAATTACAGATATCTGGTGACAGGTAGATATTACGCCATTTTAATATAAAAAGTGTCCATTCTTCTTCTTTCGTGTATCATCGTCATATGTCCAGCTCAGTGTCGCAAAGCCACGCCAATGTCTCTGGTCCCACTTGGAAGAGGCCGTCCTCTGAAGGAGGTCTGTACAGAGGACAGGTGGTGATGATGTGGTCGGCAGTCTGCTCAGGCTCGCCACACTCGCATACTGCGCTGTCTGTCAGGCCCCACTTCTTCATGGGCGACTTGAACCGGCCAACCCCAGTACGGAGGCGGTTCAGCAGTGTCCACTGCCGGCGTGGTAGGTGTTCTCCTTGGACTCCATCCCCAGGGTCTAGGATGTGATGGTGCATCCGTGACGGCTCAGCCGACTCCCACTCCCGTCTCCAGGCATTTTCCAGCCATGCACTTACAGACATGTCCTCAGGGATGGTTCCAAGCATCTGTTGTGCTGTCCTGCTGAAGGGGTGGCGGGACTTCAGCCTGCTTGGGGGCACTGCCTTAGTTGTTGTTTCGTGCAGGATATGCCAGTCATGTTCGTTGGCTTTCCTAGCAAGCGCGAGGGTAGCGGCCTCTCGTCTTAGGCTGGCTGGGGCAATTCCCGCTAGGACTGACAGGTAGGGCACAGGGGTGGGTTTTAGACAGCCTGTTATGATCCGAAGGGCATTGTTGATAACAGGATCAACCTTCTTCACATGCGTGCTTCTACTCCAGACTGGGGCACAGTATTCTGCGGCAGAGAACACCAGGGCTTGCGTAGAGATGCGCAGTGTCCTGGCAGAGGCACCCCAGGTTGTGCCAGCGAGGCGGCGGATAAGTGAGACCCTAGATGTTACTTTGGCTCTGACGTCTTCCAGGTGTTGTTTGTAGGACAGCGTCCTGTCCAGCCGAACCCCGAGGTACTTGGGGGCTTGTTGGTGTTCCAGATGATGGTTATCGACGGACACCGACAGTTCCCTCTTTGCCTCTTTGTTGCAGAGGTGGTATGCGGCCGCCAAAGTCTTCCCCATACTCAGCTGCAGACGCCACTTGCGCAGATAGTCAGCCAAGATGCCCATGTCCCGATTGAGACCCTCTTCCACCGCTGGCCACGTTGGTTGACGCAGCATGATGGCCAGATCATCTGCATAACCGTATTGCCTGGATAATGTCTCCGGGAGGTCGTGGATATAGATGTTAAAGAGCAGTGGTGAGAGGACAGACCCCTGTGGCACCCCGTTTCTCAACCTTCTCAGTCTGCTTCGTTGGTCATCGCTGGTCCGAAGGGTGAAGCTGCGGTTTGACAGCATCTCCATTATGAACCTCACCATGTGCCGGTCCGGGATGGTCCTCAGGAGCTTCAGGTGAAGTCCACGGTGCCAGACGGTGTCATAAGCGGCCATTAGGTCAAGCAACACAACTCCAGCCTTCTCGTTGGCCTGAAAGCTGTCCTCGATGTCCTGGGTGAGCAGGGTTACTTGGTCTACTGTTGACCTGCCCCGTCTGAAACCGGCCTGTTCCTTTGGAAGCTGTGGGTCCACTACTGGCTCTATGCGACTGAGGATCATCCTCTCCAGGGTCTTGAATGGGACGCAGAGCAGCGAGATGGGTCTGTAGGCCTTAGGGTCATCCGCAGGTTTGCCTGGTTTCAGCAGGGCGATCACAGTGGCACGGCGCCAGGTCTTAGGCAGTTTGGACCTCTGAAAGCAGGAGTTGAAAAAGGAGCATAGCCAGGCTGATGTTGTTTCACTCTGGTGGATCAGGAACTCTGGGTGGATGTTGTCATGCCCTGGGGACTTGCCTTGCCTAAGGTTGCCGATAGCCGCCCTAAGTTCGGCAGTGGTGAAGTCTCTGGACATGTCGGCATCAACACTGGGTGCCCTAGAGAGGGAGGACACCTCGCTCAATATTAGGCGGGCAAAGTTCTTGTCTGCGCCTTGGAACTGGCTGCTCTTCAGTAGCTGGGCTGCAATAGCATTTGCTGTCACAGGGCACTTGGAGGGTGTTGTTTTCCTGCCAGTGAGCTGGTTCAGGATCTGCCATGCCTTACGGCTGGAGTGGGTGAAATCAATTGCTTCAACTGTTTCAGTCCATCTGTCCCTTCGGGTGGCGTCCAGCTTGTGGAGTAGTGCTGTTGCTGTTGCGTCCACGTCCTGCCTCGAGCCAGCCTGCTGATGTTCATGCAGGAGTTGGTTGCATTCTTCGTCCCAACCCGGGATGTAGCTCGCGTTGTAGCCACGGGGGATGGTCTTTTTTGCTGCACTTAGGAGCACTTTGCAGTAGGCTGCATATGCTGCGTCCTCGTCAGTGAAGCCTGGGTCCGGGAGACTGGCTGATGTTCTCTCTGTCTCCGCGGTGAATGCCTGCCAGTTGGCCTTCCGGAAGTTCCACCTACGGACAGGTTTACCCTCCACCGGCTGAACCAGTGAGGGGACTTTGATGACAGATGGTCGGTGGTGTGACCGGGGGAATCTATCGATGACCTGTCTTTCCGGAACTGGGTCTCCATTGCAGCATACAGCAAATGCGAGATCTGGGTTGGTGAAGGTGTTCCATCTCGAAGAGTGGAAACTTGGTGGCTCTTTGGGGTCGAACAGGAGCTGGGCGTTGGCATTGGAGGCCCACTCACACAGCGTTTCTCCATCAGATGTTGTGTGGGAGTATCCCCAGTCAGTGTGCTGGCAGTTGAAGTCCCCTGCGTAGATGGCCATTGACTATCCAGAATTATATTTGTGATATCGCAAATAGAATTTTTCCTAGTTAAAACTTTATTCTTACTAGTCATAAAGTAATTGCAGATATCTGTAATTACATTTAGACTAGTCAAAACTGCATTTTGACTAGTCAAAATCCTTATTACAGATATCTATAACTACATTCTTACTAGTAGAAATTGTATGGCAAGCCGTTTTAACATTTAATAGCTAGACTGGATATCTATAATTCAGTTCTTCCTAGTCAAAACTAACGTTTCAGATATCCATAATGATTCCTCCTAGGAGGAACTAGTTAGACTGGATATCTATAATTCAGTTCTTCCTAGTCAAAACTAACGTTTCGGATATCCATAATGAAATTCCTCCTAGGAGGAACTGTCATTTGAGATATCCGAAACGTCATTCTTCCTAGGAAGAATGACGTCACTTTTCCCATTCATGTGTATTGGGCTTTTAGTTTCGGATATCCGTAACTGCATTCTGGATATCTAAAAGCAACATTCTGGATATCTGCAATAGAATTCTTACTAGGAGGATCTACTCTTTCAGATATCTACAATGCAGTTCTTACTAGGACAAACTACCATTTAGATATCCAAAACTACGTCATTTTAGATATCCATAACTATGTAATTTAAAAGGGGGGCCGTTTTAACATTTACTAGCTAGACCGGATATCTATAATTCAGTTCTTCCTAGTCAAAACTAACGTTTCAGATATCTATAACGATTCCTCCTAGGAGGAACTAGCTAGACTGGATATCTATAATTCAGTTCTTCCTAGTCAAAACTAACGTTTCAGATATCCATAACGATTCCTCCTAGGAGGAACTAGCTAGACTGGATATCTATAATTCAGTTCTTCCTAGTCAAAACTAACGTTTCAGATATCCATAACGACATTCCTCCTAGGAGGAACTAGCTAGACTGGATATCTATAATTCAGTTCTTCCTAGTCAAAACTAACGTTTCAGATATCCATAATGACATTCCTCCTAGGAGGAACTGTCATTTGAGATATCCGAAACGTCATTCTTCCTAGGAGGAATGACGTCACTTTTCCCATTCATGTGTATTGGGCTTTGAGTTTCGGATATCCGTAACTGCATTCTGGATATCTAAAAGCAACATTCTGGATATCTGCAATAGAATTCTTACTAGGAGGATCTACTCTTTCAGATATCTACAATGCAGTTCTTACTAAGACAAACTACCATTTTAGATATCCAAAACTACGTCATTTTAGATATCCATAACTATGTAATTTAAAGGGGGGGCCGTTTTAACATTTACTAGCTAGACCGGATATCTATAATTCAGTTCTTCCTAGTCAAAACTAACCTTTCAGATATCTATAACGATTCCTCCTAGGAGGAACTAGCTAGACTGGATATCTATAATTCAGTTCTTCCTAGTCAAAACTAACGTTTCAGATATCCATAACGATTCCTCCTAGGAGGAACTAGCTAGACTGGATATCTATAATTCAGTTCTTCCTAGTCAAAACTAACGTTTCAGATATCCATAACGACATTCCTCCTAGGAGGAACTAGCTAGACTGGATATCTATAATTCAGTTCTTCCTAGTCAAAACTAACGTTTCAGATATCCATAATGACATTCCTCCTAGGAGGAACTGTCATTTGAGATATCCGAAACGTCATTCTTCCTAGGAGGAATGACGTCACTTTTCCCATTCATGTGTATTGGGCTTTGAGTGTCGGATATCCGTAACTGCATTCTGGATATCTAAAAGCAACATTCTGGATATCTGCAATAGAATTCTTACTAGGAGGATCTAAACTTTCAGATATCTACAATGCAGTTCTTACTAGGACAAACTACCATTGTAGATATCCAAAACTACGGCATTTTAGATATCCATAACTACGTAATTTAAAGGGGGGGCGAGGCTTATTGTACAGTTTTCTCTCTTTTCATTCTTTTAATCATCCATTTTTTTTACCTACATGTAATATTTTCAAGCAAAGGACCTACTGTACACACGTCTGCTATCATAAACAAAGTTTTTTAATTCATTAACAGGGTGTGAGTTATTAAACCGAATATGTTAAAAATTTTAATTCTTGAGATACAATTCTAATGCCTTGTTACGCTGCTAAAAAACATCACTAAACAAATCGTTTTCAATTATACTTCATTCACGACCATTGTTTTCATACCAAGGATGAAGACTATATGTAGGCTAAGTGATAACTTACCATATGTACCAGAAAACATTAAATTGGAAAACGTTTGTAAGTAAAATAAGGTATACATGAGCTCTAATATTTATAAAATTTCTACAAAACCAGTACCGATATCATTTATGGACATAAACAAGAATTTGAAGGAAGGACGTTTGAGATAACGTGCATATCTACATTACTTAGGACCATTTTTTAATTTCATTTTTTTTTAAATTTTCGACAAAATAGCCAATTTTACATCAGGGTGCCCAGATGTCCCTAGTGCCCACCTATCCTGTATTCTCTGTAAATTGCAGGTGGCCTGGGCTCACAGATCAACAAATTGTCAAGAGACAACACTTTTATCCTGTCACCACTCACCAGTATGGCTAATATAGTGCAAATGATATACTCGTTAACCCCTGCATTGCAGAGCAGAGAACAAAGAGAGAGTTCCATCCATGTTGCACTGGCCTATGGTTCTGACGTTGACCGGGACAGATTCTTAAATCTGGGGGGGGGGTAAGCACAACAACGGCTGATAAGTCTATTGAGAATTACCGAGCCATTCCGGGTGGAAAATGGAACGCTCGTCCCAAACACACTGCCCCATTTTTTTTCCGCAGACCGAGGCCGCCGGTTTAGATGCGGGGCAGGGTGTTTCAGGACGACGGTTCTTCTTCTATTGCATTTCTGAATGGAGAGGTGCTTGTCTCTGCGCAATGGAGAACCAGTTTGACGGCGAAACTGGTTTCCTAATGGCCACTCATTAACAATTCGGCCGAATGCAAATGAGCCCCATTTGAAAACAAAGGCGACTTAAAGGGTGAGGGGCTGCTAATGTTGTTATGTTGATTTTTTCCCCCTGGGGGTTTTACAGACCGGGCCATGGCCTCGTTGGCCCCAATGAGAATACTCCTCTGCCATGTTGGTCACTTTATTAACGCCTTGTTATAAGTAGGCTACCTGGCTGGCAGTCTTTCGTTTCATACACCCTCTAGTCAATGTAGTACAATGCCTAATGCCAAAGGCCTATTCAAGAATCAATGTGTATAATAAATCCAATCGGAACCTCTCCCCCCGCTATATAGCTCATCTCGGAGCTATACAGCGGAGGGAGAGGTTCCGTAGGGCGGGTGCAATACCGACAGCGCATTCCTCCGACAGCGCAGTGCTCCGACATTAAACAGTAAACCCGAACCAAACCCGCACCCTAACCCTAACCGCACGCGGATGCCACATAGTCGGAGAAAAGGTCTGTCGGATTAACGCATGCCTCCCCCGTAGGGCAGGGGCCGTCAACGTTTTCAGGCCAAGGACCCCCTAGCTGAGAGAGAGATTAAGCAGGGACCCCCTCTTCTATATTGTATAAAATTGTGTTTCAGATTAACTTTTTTTTGTTCTCTTGGTCTGCTCTTTTTTCCCTCTACGCCTCTTTGCCAAAAATAGCAGATCTACAAGCTCACAACGCCTCGCGCTGCGAGACGTCAAGTTCTCCTCAGAAAAGGGATATTTAGCGGACCCCCTGTAGTAACTCTGAGGACCCCCTAGGGGTCCCGGACCCCCTGTTGAAGACCCCTGTTCATCCATTCATCCATTTGGTTCCTAACTGACCCCCTGGAACCCCCTTAAGGAAGGACTGGGAGAAACACTGCACTAGGTGAACATTCACCAAAAATAAAGTGATTAAGAAAGAATTTCATTGTCAGATTTTTCTCCTATTTTTTTAAATTGCTTAGATGATGTTCTGCAGAGTAGTGTATATCTATCTGTCTAAATTGTCTAATTGTGTTAATTTATGATATTCTGGCATGTTTAATTATCAATTTGCTGGGGAGCCCCTTAATGGCCCTTGTTGTTCCCCGGACCTCATGTTGAGAACCACTGACCTAGGCAACAACTGACATTGATATAATTAACCAACATGGCTCCAGTGTGATCTGGATATGGAGAGGACATGTGTAACCCTAAACAAAGGTGAGGATTGGACTAATTTCAGACAATGGCGACAATGTATTTGACAATCAGCGTGGTCATTTGCTTGTATAGGATTATACTGAAGCATCAATGAGCGTTCGATCTTGGGAACCCATAAAAAAATAGGAAAACAGCGCCCTCTGCAGGTGGAAGGAAAGCGATCATATTACAGTTATAGATATCTAAAACTGCATTATGGATAGGAAGAATTACAATTACGGATATCGATAATATAAATACAGATATATTGAACTGTATTGTTCCTAGCACAATTGCAGTTGTGGATATCCATAATTCGATTAGTACTAGTCATAATATGAATTGTGGTTATATTTAATTACATTTTGGATATACAAAATGTAATTATGGAGGTCTGGAACGATTTTTTTAATTTCGGATATCTAAAATGGTAGTTTGTCCTAGTAAAAACTGTGTTGTAGATATCTGAAAGAGTAGATCCTCCTAGTAAGAATTCAATTGTAGATATCCAGAATGTTGGTTTTAGATATCCAGAATGCAATTACGGATATCCGAAACTCAAAGCCCAATACACATGAATGGGAAAAGTGACGTCATTCCTCCTAGGAAGAATGACGTTTCGGATATCTCAAATGACAGTTCCTCCTAGGAGGAATTTCATTACGGATATCCGAAACGTTAGTTTTGACTAGGAAGAACTGAATTATAGATATCTATTATACATATTCAGTCTAGCTATTAAATGTTAAACCGGCTACTTATTTTTTTTTAAGGATTTCAAGATTAATTTTGACTAGGACAAATACAGCTTTAGATATCGTGAAATACAATTTCTACTAGTAAGAATGTATTTTGGATATATTTAATTACCATTATGACTAGTAAGAATACAGTTTTTACTAGGAGAAATGCTATTTGAGATATCTAAAATATAATTGTAGATAGTCAATCAACCCTTTTATGTTAAAATGGCGTCTTATCTACCTGTCACCAGATATCCATAACATATTTATGTATATCTGTAATTGTATTGTTCCTAGTCATAATACTAATTGCAGATATCTGAAATTACATTTTTACTAGTAATAATATGAATTGTGGATATCCATAATTCCATTTGTCCTAGTAACAATGAATTAATGGATATACTAAATGTAATTACGGAGGTCTGGAATGATTTTTTAATTTCGGATAGCTAAAATGGTAGTTTGTCCTAGTAAGAACTGCATTGTAGATATCTGAAAGAGTAGATCCTCCTAGTAAGAATTCTATTGCAGATATCCAGAATGTTGGTTTTAGATATCCAGAATGCAGTTACGGATATCCGAAACTCAAAGCCCAATACACATGAATGGGAAAAGTGACGTCATTCCTCCTAGGAAGAATGACGTTTCGGATATCTCAAATGACAGTTCCTCCTAGTTCCTCCAAAAAAAACGCAACCGGCAACTTCACAGAAGAATAAGCCCAAAGCCGCTTATAATAAGCGGACATGGCAACACTGACTGCTGCCCATTGTCTGGCCTAACACCCTGCAGGGGTTTCTAAACTTTTTCAGCTCGAGACCTAGACCCATTTAGAACCTCTCCCTCCGCTATGTAGCTCCGAGATGAGGTCCTACGTGGCCCGGTGCCGTTTGGGTGAAAAGTTTCCGCACTTTACATGTTTCTTACCCCTTTCTGCACATCGTATCCAAAAAGTAAAGGTTTTCTGAAATGCTCTCAGATGTTTGCAATTTTAACGTACCATAAAATCTATCCAACGAGTTGAAAAAAGCGTTTAATTCGCCTCTGTCCTCAGCCGGTTACATGTTTTTAAGACATTACGCAAGAGGTGCGCCCGTAGAGATAACATTACTGATTTGATTCCCCTACTGGTCAAATGTTGAATTGCATCTTATAATGCATAATATTATGGAACCTTGCAGTATTGATACTTTTACTTAAGTATAACATGTGAGTACTTCTTCCATCACTGCTATTATTGTACATGTTCATCATTTGTTGTTTTCGGGAAAGGGAAGGACAGAGTCGCCTTGATAAGAGTAAGCTGCGTTCACAACAAAAGAAACCGAACAATGAATCAGCTTATATTTTCAATGTTATCTCTATGCAAATCAGCTTCTTACATGTTTTGATGAGCTTTTAAAAGCTTAAATAGAAAAGTGTGCTTTTTGAGAAAGAACCCAGAGAACCCAGATCTCATCCTTGAAGCTGCTTTTTGTTTGTGTTCAGCTTCCTTTGGTGTGAACGCAGCATTAGACTGTCAACATATTATGACCAGTTTGAGGCTAGATAGAGAAGAGCAAGGAAACGACAGAAACAGGTAATCAAATGATAATAATCACAGATGGACATAACTACCACCCACACATCCTTGGTACAAATGTGTACATTTTAAGGTGATGTGTGAGAATGCAAGCCTGTCTGATATGTATTTGGCAATACAGAGAGCACAGAGCAGCAAAGAAGGCATTTATTGTCATAAACCAACGTTGTGTTGTTTCTATTTAACCACCAGGTGTCACCATCGCATTGAAGACCTAGCAAAATGTAGTTCCCTGGCTGTCCTTATAACACACATTACATTACAGTCATTTAGCAGAGCTTTTATCCAAAGCGACCTACAATAAGTGCATTCAACATAGGTAGGGAACGAAACAACTAATCACCAGAAGTCGTAAGTGCACACACACACTTTTAAACACACACACACACACACACACACACACACACACACACACACACACACACACACACACACAGTCATATTAATCCTTCAATTCCTATTATGTATACATGTGGAACGTTGTGAGCTTGTAGATCGGCTATTTGAACTATTTTAAAATGTTTTTTCAAAAGATATCGCCCTCAACCAGTGGCGCCGGCTTTAGTGTGACCATGGGGGCTGAACTTGACCTAGACCAGGGGAAGAGCGCCCTCTAGCGTAATATTAAAAAATAATGATTTAAATGACGTAGATCTGCATCAATGGCAGGGAATGTGTTGTTTGATTGATTGAATACTTTAAGTTTGCAGAAAAAAAGCACATGAAAGTATAGTTTAAATACAAGGTCAACTAAATAAGATTGAAAAACCCATGAAAGCCTAATGGCTTGTTTCAAATGGGGTCCTCATGTACTCATATAGTGTTAAATTACAGACAGATATACACATAGTAGTGTATATCTGTCTGTCATTTAGGGTGCGTTCGAAAATACAGCACTGAGCGCACTGGCCAATACAAACTAATAGGCAAGTGTGCTCCGGTGCGTAATTTCCGAACGCACCCTTAATGTCACAAAATGAAAAATAAGAAAAACGTAATAGTACAGTAAAAAGTTTGAGAAGAAAAAAGGGGGGGTTTAGGTTATGACTTTTACTTAGTTATGTAAAACTGGACAGAATAAACCATATATGATGTAAGTCTCCCTTTAAGGTGCTGTTAAACAAAAGGGTTTTGTTAAAGTTAAAGACCTAAAGTATATTCTTAAAGTATTCATTGCTATATTCAGTAACAGTGCTGTCCCTGTCTCTCCTTGCTCTTTAGCAAACAGAAAATACATTTTCAGGTGGGTTACAAATTTAATCCAATATTAAAGGAGAGAGAACACATTCATCTTCTACAATATTCACCATTTATTTGTTTACAAACAGGTTCGTATATTACATGTTATTGATTTCATTTAATTATCTTACAAGTTTCCTTTACTTGTTTAATTCATCCTGCATCATTTTTATTTGTTTTAATACATATACAAACAGAAATTAATAATACAAAAAAATAAAAAAGGGGGGGGGGGGTGGAATAAAGAAGGTAATATAAGAGAGAACAAATAAAACAAAAGAAAAGGGAGGGGGACAGGGATAGCTTTCCTGTAGTACTACTATGTATTTCTGAGTCACATTTACTCCAGTTTCTTTCAAATTCATCTTCATGGTTTCAAATTTTTTAAGTAATTATTTCCATCTCTTTAATCTCTTCGACTGTTATCTTCCAATTATTAATAGATGGTGGGTTTAAGGCAGCGATATGTAATATTGTATACAGATATTTATCCCTGTATATTTATGATGGAATAATACCTAATAAAATATTGATTGGGTGTATGGGTTTCCTTAAGGAAAATGTATTAGTTATATTTATTTTCATCTCCCAAAACCGAAAATGTGTGTATGATTGGCTTCCAGTTCTGCACATTTCCTCCAGCATTCAGCACTGCCTGCTGGTCGGTATTTTGATAACATTTTGGTTGTTACAGAAATCCCCATATTCATTTTCCAAGCAAAGTCTTTCCAATACTTGGATTGTGTTGTCTTAAAAAATCTTTTGCATTCTTCTTTCCAATAATCATCCAAAATTTACATTGGAAAGGTTTCTCTCCAGTGTGGACACGCTGGTGTCTGTCCAGGTCACCTGACCTACTGAAACTCCTATCACATTGTGTAGGATGGAAAGGTTTCTCTCCAGTGTGGATAAGCTGATGTTTTTTCAGGTCACCTGGGGTATTGAAAATGTTGTTACAATGTTTACAGTGGGAAGGTTTATTCTATAGTGTGGATACGCTGGTGTCTCTCGAGGGAACTTGACACTTTGAAACTCTTGTCACAATGTTTACATTGGAAAGGTTTTCTCCAGACATGGACACGCTGATGACTCTTCAGGGCACTTGAAAAACTGAAACATTTGTCACACCGATTACATTGAAAAGGTTTTTCTCCAGTGTGGATGCGCTGGTGCATCGTATAATATGAACGGCTGAAACTCTTGTTACAAATTTTACAGTGGAACGTTTTTTCTCCAGTGTGGACACCCCCACTTCTCTCCCCCCAAATATTATTGTTTTTAGCGACTGCAGTTTCAGATTCAAACTCAACTTCAGTATGGATGCGCTGGTGGTGTCTCTCGAGGGAACTTGACACATTGAAACTCTTGTCACAATGTTTACATTGGAAAGGTTTTCTCCAGACATGGACACGCTGATGACTCTTCAGACTACTTGACACACTGAAACATTTGTCACACCGATTACATTGAAAAGGTTTTTCTCCAGTGTGTACACGCTGATGAATCTTCAGGCTACTTGGCACACTGAAACATTTGTCACAATGTTTACAGTGGAAAGGCTGTCCTCCAGTGTGGATACGCTGGTGTATCGTGAGAGAACCAGAGTCAATGAAACTCTTGTCACAATGTTTACAGTGGAAAGGCTTTTCTCCAGTGTGGATACGCTGGTGTATCTTGAGGGAACCTGAGTCAATGAAACTCTTGTCACAATGTTTACAGTGGAAAGGTTTTTCTCCAGTGTGGATACGCTGGTGTATCTTATAATATGAACGGCAGAAACTCTTGTTACACATTTTACAGTGGAAAGGTTTTTTTTCTCCAGTGTGGACATACTGGTGTCTCTTCAAGTCATCTGACCGTGTGAAACCTTTGTCGCAATGTTCACAGGGGAAAGGTTTTTCTCCAGTGTGGACATACTGGTGTGTCTTGAGAAGACATGATAAGCTGAAACTCTTGTTACACAGCTCACACTGGAAAGGTTTTTCTCCAGCATGGACACGCTGGTGTATGTTGAGACGATGTAAACCTCTGAAAATCTTGTTACAGTTACGCAGTTTACACTGGAACGTTTTTTCTCCAGTGTGGACACCCCCACTTGTCTCCCCCCAATCATCACTGTCTTCAGTGACTTCAGTGTCAGATTCAAGCTCAACTTCAACTTCAGAGCAGTGTGAAGTGATGTCTTCATCAACTTCAGCTTTCACTGCTAGTAATGTCAACATTGACCCAACAGGGTCCTCTGGTCTTTGAAGTAGCTCTTCCTGTTCCTCTTTAATCTTTGGAGGCTCTGGTTCCTCCTGGAGCAGACTGGGGCTCCTCTCCTGTTTAGGAGAAACCTCCTCTTTACACACAACCATGTGCAGGATGGCTAGGAGCAGAAAAATAACATGATAGTCAACACTGGATTCTTAAAATGTAAATCTATTTTTCTATCTTCCATGTTCCATGTACAAAGCTATTATCTACTAAGACTGACCAAACAGTTACTAAATAAGAATCCGTCTGTGTCTGGGGCTAATTTAACAAACCACTGTACCGACCAGCGCCAAATTTATTTTGTATGCTGCCAGTAGGCCAAGAACATCTAATAATCTGTAAGAGACTGAAACATGACCATGACTTGCAGCACAATGTACTAAAGTGCAGCCTGTAAGCTTTCTAGTGAAGTGCCATAGACTGAAATATGGAAATACTTGAAGAAGAATAGTAGTATGTATGTAATAATAGTTGAATGTTGTTAGCCACTTAAAGACCAGCTGAAATGGCCTTTTGCAACCATATTTTAACCTAATTTCCAGTGAAACAGGCTGGGTGGCTCTGAGGCAATCACAACTGAGTTTTCCAGCTCAATGTTTACAACAGTCACACAGCGTACATAATGTGATTTAAAGTATGTGATCTAAACGTTACGTTGTACACTGTCACTGCAACAAGGCAGTGCCGAATCAAGTGTATGTTACTGCACTATTTCTCACCTCAAATGTTTTTGGAAACCAAAAATGTACAATGTGGTGCAGTTTTTCTTTTGTATTGCATATGTAATGATGCCTATGCATATTGATTGAGTCATTGATTGATTGAATACTTTATTAGTCTAAAAATAATAATAGCACAGAGGTACAGTAAAACATTTAGGCCAAAAGGATGATGACACAAAAAGTCCTGGGACTTATAATATCCGGATATTATAATTGTCATATTTTTTGCCAAGATTATCGTGTAGTTAAAATACGTACTGAGGTGTGGGTGGTCTTCAGGTTCCTCCTGTTTAATAGAAATGTCCCTGGCTGAGTCTGGAGAGTTCATCTTCACCTGCAGTCTGGACTCCACACACTGGGTCTGAAATGAACAAATTGAATAATGACTTAAATTACTGGAGACCCAGCAGTGGTGTAAAAAATAACCATTTGAAGTCAACTTTCCAAAATATGAATCTTGGGTTCAAAGATCGTGGGATTTATATATTAGGGAAGCAATCACACTTCATTTAAGATTAAAAAAGGAAATAAAAGTATCAAAAGATGGACTCCTACAATGCAAACAATGGTCTTAAGTAAATAAGGTGAAAGTAGCCCATCTGTTCTTGATGTTTCTGCTGCTATGCATCCCATCTTGCTACAATAATTGAAGCCCGGCAGCCTGTATTTCTGCTTACGGACTACTAGATCAGAGCCAAGCAGTTGTCCAATTCTCTCCCAACTTGCTACAAGAATTGCTCATGGCTCTGGCTTGGCAGCCATCTTCTTTTCCACCTTTGCGTACATTGCACAACGTACAGTTTATATGAAACGCCATTATTATGCAATAATATTCCAGAAGCACCGGAAGTGGTCTGACGTCACTTACGTCACAAATTTGGAGAACAGATCTACAAGCTAACAACGCGTCGCGCCTCGACGCATTGTTGCCTTGAAGATCTCACCTCTTGAAAGCAAGGCCAAATAAGCAACTACACTTCCGTAACAAGCCCAAACACAACCAAACCGCAACTATGAATATTTACAAGCGACGTTACAGGAAAATAAGGTCTGCTTATAATAAGCAGACCTGGGAACACTGATTGTACAGCTTTAGGCTTCTACTGCACACATGCCTGAGTCGCACAAAAAAAAAGACCAAAAAAAAGGCTTAAAAACATCACTGGACTTTGGCATAAGCGACGCCACGCGAAAACGCCTGCCTCGAGCAACAGCTGACTATTTAATGGCGTTGCCTTATTTCCTTTACTTGCTAAGAAATTGCGCTCCTTACCTTGCTTATTCAGTGTGTATGTGTGTGTGTGGCACACACTCGCATCTCTCTCTTTAGTTACTCCGCTGTGCCCACTACAGATCCGGTCAATAGAAAAATTCCATTGATGGCGCATTAGAGTAACTAAATAATGTTCTCTTTACAGTTAAATATATTACAATTTGGCCAAAAAGTGTATTTTAAACTTGAGTTGAGGGCATCAGAGTGTTCCCACTTGGTAGAGTTGGCTTTCAACTCCATAAAACCGTCTTTGTTTCGGTGAGTAGCGAAAGTGTATTTTTAAAGGCTCGAAAGTCCCATAGCCTTAAGGAGAACTCCTTCTAATCTAGGGTTTTCGGGTCTATGATCCGGTCGCGGGCGGAAGTAACCCTACGTCACCAGGTGCATCATCCGCGGCATCAGGCGGCCGGATGGGCAGATCCGGAAAGACTTCACCCCAAAATAAGTCTGTCCTAATAAAATCCTTGATGCGGCGTAGTTTTGCTTTTTATTTTAAAATATAAATGTGAGTGTACTTCCGGAGACTATTCATAGCGTCTGTATTATCCCACTGGGAAATTCGAATACCAGTCATTTCGCCCATTCCGCAGTTCGCCCAAAAAGTCGGACATTTCGCCCAGACATTTCGCCCAAAAATTCGGACATTTCAGCCATACATATTGCCCATTTTCGCGGACATTTCGCCCAGACATTTCGCCCATAGATAGTGAAGCTAGCTGGCCGTTTGTGTGCGAGAATGAGAGAGGGTTAGGGTTAGATAAAAGCTCTCTCTCTCTCTGTGTGTGTGTGTGTGTGTGTGTGTGTGTGTGTGTGTGTGTGTGTGTGTGTGTGTGTGTGTGTGTGTGTGAGAGACGCAGTCAGTGGGGCAAACGCAGTCCCCACGAAAAATATTTACGATTCTGTCCCTATCGGTACATAACTCGGACGGCGCGTAGTCGACTAGCAGGACCATCGGGTGGTCGTTGCGGGCACTCGCGCCTGGAGGCGCTTGGGCGCAACTCCTCAGCCTCAAGGTCTGCTGAGTCGGCGCGCCTCCGTTATGGTCCAAAACTATACTTTATCGGCGAAAAAAACTAGTCCGCGGATGACTGGAAATTCCCCTCTTAAATAAGGCCATTTCTAATGAATCTCGCACAACTGATTGATTATGCAAGGGATAATGCATGGGGAGGTAGTCATTATTGAAATGTAAAGCCCGACAGGGCGATTAACCACAGAGGCGAAGCCGAGGTGGTTAATCGCCCTGAAGGGCTTTAAATTTCAATAATGACTACCTCCCCATGCATTATCCCGCTTATTACACGGCTACTTAATAAATACATAAATACATTTACCCAAAAGTAACAACAAAACGAAGTATTTCCTTGCTTACGGCAATGAAAGTATTCCATAAGTATTGGGCTGGGCGGACAAGTTCGCCTCGCAAAAACAAATGACGAAATGGAAAAAAACTCGCCCTAAAACACACTCGCCCCCCATTCTATTTACTGCCAATTTGCCTGTAATACCGCCGGATTTGCCCCGGGGCGACTATGTTTTGGGGCGAGTGTTTTGGTATTCCCCCGTTGTTGTGCCACGATAAACAAGGAAGTGTAGTGGATCAAATAGAATCACTTATGATTCATTGCATCGTCTATTTCTCACTTCAAATGTTTTCAAAAACATTGTTGAGAGCAACGTTTAGTTGTAAAGGACATTGTTTGTTTGTTTACATGGCTGTCATGTTGGATAAAGCATAAAACCAAGCAGCGCAGGTTGATATGAGCAGGTGTTCTGAGTCTCTGATTACACAGTTTCCCCGTCGGTCTCACCGGTCATTATCATCGGTCATTATCCAGAAATAATGACCGATGACTGACCAATCAGAATCGAGCATTCAACCAAGCCGTGTAATAAATATTTATAATGAATGTCGGGCGAAATGTCTGGGCGAAACGTCAGGGGTGGGCGAAATGTCTGGGAAAACCGTCTGGGGGTGGGCGAAATATATGGGCGAAATGTCTGGGGGTGGGCGAAATGTCCGCTCAAAACACGGGCGAAATGGATTTAGGGCGAAATGTCTGTTTACCGGAAATTCTATTCCATTTAAATAGGGATTGGGGAACCAAAACAAAGCGGCTCCGCAAAACCGGATGGGCAAAATCCGGAAAGATAATTAGTATTATTTATTTATTTCAGTAGGCGTGGCCTAGACCGGATCACACGGATCTTTAATAACGCATACCAGGCTTTCCTCCGACGTGGAAAGACTGGTGACGCGACGTTACTATGGGCTAGAGGTTAACCTCCTCTACTTTTAGCATTTAGCTCCCCTTCTGTAAGTATTGCATATGTTAAATGTAGTTCTAATGAGTTATCGGTTAACAACATGGTGTAAAATGATCATGAGGTTCCACAACACATTCCAACAACAACAACAACAACAACAACAACAACAACAACAACAACAACACATCTGCTCTTGCAAAGCCTTGGATGAAGACGGTCATATATATAGCTCTTGACTTGCTTGCTAACACTAGCGTTAGCAGCTATGCTAACACTAGCGTTAGCAGCTATGCTAACACTAGCCCATAAACATGACTGTCAGCTTAACGAGCGTCATGTGAACCATGGCTATGCTAACACACTCTCCTAAGACCTATTGTTATCTTATCTTATTGTGTGAGCTACAATATAAACGTTGTTATTAAGTGACACAAAAGGAATCTGACCTGAAATAAGGAGAACGTTCAACTATGAACGCAGCTGCTGCCGTGGGAGACTGCCAGTGTTGCCATGACTTGTCAGGTTTTGTGAGAGAAATAAGCAACCAGGTCTGGGGAAAACAAGCCCAAAAGAAGTGACTACATGAGTACTTTAAACATAGCTATACGTAGCTTGAAAATAGCCGGTCTACAAGCTCACAAGGCATTGCGATGAGTTGTAAGCTTGTAGATCTGCTATTTTCAAAACATCTTGAAATAATAGTTTTTTTATTTTTTATTCTAACAACACAAATCACGGGCACAAAACAGATGGGGGTTAGGGACAAATACATATTCATTTGGGGGTATTTGACATGAAAATATTTGAGAACTACTTATATAAAATACATATTAAAAAAATTGTGAAACAAGCCCAAATAAGCAACTACACTTTAGAACATAGAAACATGCCCAAAAAAACGCAACCCGTAACTTCACAGAAGAATAAGCCCAAAGTCGCTTATAATAAAGGGACATGGCAACACTGACTGCTGCCCATTGTCTGGCCTAACACCCTGCAGAGGTTTCTAAACTTTTTCAGCTCGAGACCTGGAAGAGAAATTACATTTAGTGTCTCCCCACTGGGGCCACAAACAACAATACACAAGAACAAAGCTCTATTTGCTATATTAAGTACAATTTTGAGGTATTCTTTTACTTTACTGGAGTATTTCCAGTTTTCAGTAGCTTTACTTCTACTCCACTACATCTCAGAGGCAAATATAATGTACTTTTACTCCACTACAATTATTTTAAAATGTTAGTTACCAGTTACTTTCTTTGTAGATTTTGATTACTATAAAAAAACATAGGCTACCTGTACCTACATTAACCACTTCAACTCTATATACAGAGCTTGTAGATTTCCAAAAGACTTTTATACAATTTATACATTTCAAAACTTGTGAAATGGGACATTCTGCATAATGAGTAAGCTACTTCCTACTTTTGGTACTTTAAGTACCATTTTAATACCAATAGCCTACTTTTGTACGACTCAAGTACATTTTGAATTCCAGACTTTTACTTGTAACAGAGTATTTCTACCTTGCAGTATTGATACTTTTTCTTAAGTAAAACGTGAGTAGCCTACTTCTTCCATCACTGCTACTATTGTACGAG
The DNA here is from genome assembly GCF_963454915.1 of Gymnoscopelus microlampas. Taxonomy (NCBI): domain Eukaryota; kingdom Metazoa; phylum Chordata; class Actinopteri; order Myctophiformes; family Myctophidae; genus Gymnoscopelus; species Gymnoscopelus microlampas. Next base: position 1,697,025 of record NC_139943.1, read on the forward strand.
TTCGTCATTTAGTTTTCGGGAATGGGAAGGATAGAGAATAGCCTTGATAAGACTGTCATAATATTATGACCGTCTTGATCCAAGGCTAGATAGAGAAGAGCTAGCCCTAGAATGTCTGTGATCTTATTTCATGTATTCCAAACACAGACATAGATCGGTCCCATCCGGGCACTGCATGTGCAGTGGCGTACACAGACATTTTGAGGGGCAGGTGCTCAAGTAAATTATACTTTTTTTTTTTTTACTTGGTCTGCTCTTTTTTCCCTCTACACACCTATACCTCTTTGCCAAAAATAGCCGATCTACAAGCCCACAACGCCTCGCAGCGCGAGGCGTTGTGAGCTTGTAGATCTGCTATTTTTGGCTAAAGTTCTCCTCAGAAAAGGGATGCTAGGTTTCGAGTGGTTATGGTAAAAAAATAAATCATATCACATAAAGATTTGGCGGACCCCCTGTAGTAACTCTGAGGACCCCCTAGGGGTCCCGGACCCCCTGTTGAAGACCCCTGCTGTAAACTGAAAAAGGGCACTGTGCGTGTGTACCTTTTTTTTTAAATAGTTGATCTGCAAGCTCACAACGCAATGTGTTGTGCGCCACCAGGAGGAAGCAGCCAGGTGTGCCAAGCCCAGCAAGGCCGCTGGATGAAGTGGGAGGGCGTGGAGAGGAGGAAAATTCCATGGAAGGAACTGTGGAGCATGGAGTCTAATAGGCTAAGTTTGCCCACGCCAACCATCTCTGGTATGGAGAGGACCCAGCCTGTCTCCAGTGTGCAGCCCCAGCAACCCATTTATGGCCAGGTGTATCTTCCTAACTCAAGGAAGATACACCTGGCGCCATAACCAGGTACTGAAGTCAAGTGCTGTGGCTGCCGAACTTGAGAACAAGAGAGTAACCACCAACGCCGTGCCTCTAAATGCCTAGACAACCTTACCACGGAAAACAACCTTCATCCGGGAAGGGGAGACACGGCGGACCAAGCCATCGCCTCAGACTCAGGCCCACTGAATGCAGCCCGGGCAACATGCGGGTAGACCTCAGCCAGAGGCTTACTTTCCCACCCGAATTTGCAGCGACCAACCTGCACCCAGATCCTGGTCCTCTGCATGGTCCAAATCCTGCCGGCGTGTCTTCATCGTTGAGCTGACGGTCCCATGGGAGGACGCCATCGATGAGGCATTAGAACGGAAGAGGCTGCGATATGCCAACTTAGCAGCTGAAGCAGAGGGGCGGGGCTGAATCCAGTACTTTTACTTTCAGTACTTGAGTATATTTTAATGCAAATACTTTTGTAAGTAATCTTTTCTATATCGGACTTTTGTATGTCTACGTTGTGGTATTGGTACTTTTACTTAAGTACAAAATGTGAGTACTTCTTCCACCACTGGTGGTTTGTCATTTGTAACATGCGTTCGTTCACCGTACCAACCTCTGGCTCGTCATTAGCTCCCTCTGTGTCCTCCCCCTTCACTGTAGCTCTACCCACGGAGACAAACATCTATATTCAGGATATGAGGTTTGTAGGCTGACATTTCAGAGAATTGAGGTGTTGTGTAGCCTTATCGCCCAATATGACAGTTATGAACACAGAAAGATGCATTACAATGTCTTCTGTTAGACTGTTCTTATAACCCCCTTAAGGACACACTTCATGGAGTGCCCTGAGTCCATCGATGGTGAAAGGTCCTTCCCCCCCACTGACATACACACGAGATAAGATGACTTCACAGTGTCAACCACCAACTGACTCTAGGATTTGGGAGAAGAACAATGGCATGTGAATAAAACTGGTAATATGTGATTATGCCCATGATTTATTTTTGTATTTCTTTCCTCATAAAATTATGAATAATTGTTTCCCATGATAAATAGCAGTTATTTCGACAGTTGAATGCCTTGAAAAGTTGAGTGGACAGAGACCGCTTACAGAGAGAAGTATTCTCTCTTCTCTTTTGATTGTGGATGTTTCTTTTTTTGATTGTTTGGGTTAGGTTCTGCGTCAAGTGGGGCGAGTGGTCCCCCGCTGGGGGGCGAACATTCCACGTCAAACGGGGCGATTGTTGCGTCACTAGGGGGCGAGCGTTCCGCAAAATATATCGAGCCGAGTGTGTTTTGGGGTGAGCGTTCCGGTTACCCATTAACCGATTAACCACATGAACCCCATAGTGTCCCTATTACATTCAGCGAACATAGCAGATCTACAAGCTCATAACGTGTTATGGGCTATAGGATTTTGCTTTGTATAAGTGTCAGTTCCCTTCGTGTACAAGCTCATAACGTGTTATGGGCTTGTACATCAGGTAATTACGCCGAAGAGATTTGGCGTGGATGGGGTAAAAAGGAGTGGACCAAGTACAGAGCCCTGGGGAACCCCTGTCAATGTGTGTGACGTCACTTGTTCATCCCCTGGTTCGTAAAGTAATTTCTCTATGGAGAATAACATTGGGTCATCTTAGAATCGTCTCAGAATTGTGGTCCAAAAATAAACAAACTGTCTCAGCGATACTATCAGGGAGGAGGTTCTGTATCGTTTATCATAGTCAGTCACTCATATTTGATACAGTCTGTTTCTGGCGGAAATGTAACTAATTCGGCGGAAGTAACATTATCGTTTTCTCACCGTCAGTTGATGCTTCATATCCATAAGAGTCAAACCGCCGGGATCATTTGTTTATTTTTGGAACACAGTTCTTATTTGACGCGATATTAAACACGTCTATGGGGATTCAGAGCGGGGCTGGAAAACCACGAACCAGGTAGGATGTGTAAATTACAGACTTCGGTGCTCTATTGATCAAATCATATAGTAAGTCAGCAATCTGTGCTTGGGTGTGTCAGACATGGAGCCATTGGCTCACTCTGAGTTCCAACAACAAAGGTATGTCAGACTGTCAGGCAGAGAGGAAGTTGAGAAAATAGGAGGAGCAGAGTCTTGTAAAAACAAGCTGTAGTCGAGTTTCAGTTCAGTGTCCTCGGTGTGAACAGGCGTCCTGCATCGACACTCACTACAGGTAAATGAGCTCCTTAAGTTCTTTAATGTGTTTTATTGAAATCAGTTTGTTGCTAAGTTTACGTGTAATGGTAATTTCCTTTTCCTGCTTCCTGTTTATTCTGTCCACAGTTCTCTCTACAGTACAGAGCAGACTGTAGGCCTGCTACAGCACTGAGTCTGACTGCAGTAAGTATGATATGTGCACTGTGTCTGTATCAATATAAATGAACTCAGATCAATCCTCACGCTCACTGTTCATTTAACAGTGAGAGTGTAGAGGATTTTGCTTTGTATAAGTGTCAGTTCCCTTTTACACTCTCTGAGTTACATTAACAGTATTTTTCAGTCAGGGCCATCTGTGGCATTTAACAATACAAGATACCCAGAGGTATTACTGCTGTAGCATATTCATAAAGATGAAAAGTGTAGTAATGTATTAAGTCTTTTCAAATGAACTGCTTTACTAGAGACATAGAATCATGATCCAGTTTATTAAGAAGTGATTTTTGAAATAGTTTGACAGCAGGGAGACAACAGGACCAGTTTGTCTTGTCTAGATTTCAGAGATTCAGAGGTTGGGTATTTGTAGGGCCAGTTATTACACTATAGCCCGAGGGGGCAGTCCGAAGAAATACAAAAGAAAGAGAAAAAACAACATAGACTTGTTGTGCTACTGGTATTATGACCTGAAGAAACCTATAACCCTTAAAAGAAACTTGCTCACAGCTTGTCGTCACTGGTGCACAAGCACTAAGTACAAACCAGCCTTCGGTGCTTGAATGTGAATGTCTAAAGTACTGCACAGCAGAGTCCTTTGAAAGCACATTCGCCAAAGCTGACCCGTATTAGGAGCTGCCGCTCTAAACCAAAAGTTTCACCATTTCATTGTTCTTTACACTAGAAAAAAGCACCCTTCAGGAGCGTGCATGTAGCAATGACAAATGTGTATACATGCAGAAGTGTAGGTGACAATGGACACGAGGTAGCATTTGGTGTTAGAGTAGACGCTTTGTTGTCATGTTGCAGAGGGAGTTATGTGGTACATCTGTCCTCATCTTTGGTCCTTGTTTGAACTCCATTACCAGTGACATTCTTGGAATTGCATGGATTTGTTAGAGTTCCTGTTAAACAGAGATTTTAGTTTAGGAAGGGCTGTGATGAATGAATGGCTGGAGTTGGATCCTTCCATAATGGCAACAGGCACGGAAGCACTTGTTAGTTGTTACCAACAGAACCTTTTGATGTTTCCCAAGGGAACATGACAGCATTGCATGAAATGCAGACGCTATCCGTACTCTGTGTGTGAAAAACGTATTTCCGAGAGTTGTAGTGGAGGTGTCCAGGCTTTTCTGAAGTGTGTGTCCTTTTTTGAGGTCCTTTTACAATGCGTATTGATGGACCTCATAGAGTGGTTCTGCAAAGATGGATAGGACACCATGGATGACTTATCAATACAGTTATGATGGAAGTTGCCAAATGTGTGCATAATATAGATTAGAAATCATCATTTATTTTCTGCATGTAGTAGGCCTAAACTATGTAGAAAAATATTACAACTGATGGTATATACAGCACGTCATATACTGTAAATGACAATGTTTGTGACAATTATGATGTTGTGTATACATGTTGAATGACAATATGTAAGTGTAGTGGCTACAAGGCATAACAGGGTTATGGGATTAAAATGAGTGACCTGTGGGCCTCGGCTGTTTCCAATGATTGGTTCACTTCTGACTGGCTCATCCTCTGTCTATTGTCCTCTCTGCGCTCAGCTGAGAAGTGAAGGTCGTTGTTATTGTAAATAGGTTGTTTATTAGAATGAGTTCCATACACATCCAACAACGTGCTTTTGATAATGATATTGTTGTATTCATGCAGTAAATTAAAGTCTGGCAGTGTAGTGGATACAATGCATTGCATGAGAAAACACAAGTAGTTATACCTGTGGCCTCCAGTGAGTGACCGCCTCTTCCTCTGTTGACTGTCCTCACCGCAGTATTAGCTGAGATTGAGAAGTGCAGATAGTTGTAATGTATGCTTTATATTTGTAAGTACAACACATAATGGAATCTGCACAATACAGTTATGTGTGACAATGGTGTCTTTGTATTTGATGCATTAAATTAAAGTATGTGTCTATTAAAAAATGGTATGGCTATTATAAAAAAAGAAGATTTTTTTTTAAACATCTTGAAAGCACTACTGGTTTAGAAGGCATTTGTAGAATGCAGGTCTTAATGGGTTAATAGGATAACATAGTATAGCTGTGGCCTGAGGCTCCTTGGACCTGCTGTGCCTCCAATTCTGTGGCAATCTTTGTCACCGCTGAGTTAGACGAGTTAGACAGCATGTGTATCCTTATTAGTGTATAACTATGACATCATACATACCCGAAGAACATGTTTAAAAGGATCCCTGGCTAATAAGAAGGGAAAACACACATTAAAGGGAATACCGCTCATTTTCAACATTGAACTATGTCTTTAATACACCTTAGAGCCGTTGTGTGGATATAAGAAAAAAGTCCCCCCCCCCCCCCCCCTCTATGTTGCCTAGAACTGGAGAATTGATTGAGGTCATGTGATCAGTGACATACGCACGGTTTACTTTTGGCTCCGCCCTCTATGCTGCTGCATTCATAGGAATGGGGAATCTGACTTCCAGCTGAAACAGTGTGTCTTGACTATAAAGTTAAGACTTATTAGAGCATTTTCAGCCAATTGATATCTATCTACAAGTACTATGTCTTGCTAAATGTGATATGTAACCATAATACCATTATAAACTACTACATACGCACTGAATCAGCTGGAAGTGAGATTCCCCATTCTAATGAATGCTATGAAAAGTACACCGTGCGTATGTCACTGATCACATGACCTCAATCATGACTTTTTTCTTATTTCCACACAACAGCTCTAAGGTGTATTAAAGACATAGTTCAATGTTCAAAATGAATGGTATTCCCCTTTAAGGGATAGTTCACCCAAAAGATGACTTTCTTTTTATCGATTAGTCACCCCATGGAGACTTGAATTTGTGGATATTTTTTTGTTTTGATCGCATTCCTAAGCCAATCATTTTATGACTAGCAGACCGGTAGGCGGTTCCGGTAGGAGACACAAAGGAGACTCTTTGTGTCTCTTACCGGAACCGCTGCCGGTCATCAAATTATTGGCTTAGGAACGCGACAAAAACTAAAAAATATCCATGAATTCCAGTCTCCATGGGTTGACTAATCGATCGAGTCATTTTGGGGGTGAACTATCCCTTAGTTTAAATATTGTATTTATTTTAGAAACAGTTCATCTTTCACTCAATATGGGCAATGCCCGTCGCAAGTTGATGATGTCATTTGCCCAAGTGTGGGCTAGCCCTATGGAATTTATGGAATGCATGTAAGGCATGTTTAACTTATTAGCCAGGGATCCCTTTAAACATGGTGAAAATGTTGTTTGTGCGTGTAACATTTTGATTCAGTCTATTGCAGTTCAACCTATCTGTCCCCGTTTCTCCCTTCAGTCATGGATTTCATAGACCCCATCTTCGGCATAGCGACTACACTCTACACTCTCTGCGAGGAGGTCAAGGCCAACAAGAAACGATGCACGCGTCTGAAAGACCGTGTGAAAGGGCTGGATCCAGTGCTGAGGGCCATCCAGGGAAAAAGGGCCCAGATCTCTCCCGACTCCAAGGTGTACACGGCCCTCAAGGAGCTCAAGCTCACGCTGGAGTCTGCTAGGGTTGTCGTCAAAAAATACAACGCTGATAAGAAAACTCTCTTCAAGCGAATCATGAACACCTACAACCACGGGGACGAGTTTGAGAGCCTGAACGACCGTCTCAACGACGCGTTCCAGGTGCTGTGCCTGAATCTGCAGGTGCAGATGGATCATAAGCTGTTTGATGCAGATTCTCAACGGAAAGAGTATGAAGCAGACAGGAAGAAGGATTGTGTAGAGATCCGGAAAAGTGAGAGGAGGGGGGTCTTGTCTTCTTTTGTATAAAATACATTTGTGCAAGAAGTCTATCATTGTTCTTTGAGCCAGATGTGTACAGCCTTTCTTTTTTTGCGTTGTATGGGAGCTGAAAACTGAATTTCAATTTGGAATAGGTCTAATGATTATTATTATTTTTATTATTATTAGTCTACCAGTGTTGACTGTATAATAGTGTAGACACTGGTTCTACAGAACCCGTGTCTAATGTCTAAAATGTAAGCTGTACGTAGGTACGCCTTTATGAAGTTAATGTTGATTGTGTGATTGGCTTTAATATCGGATGTATTTCACAGTTCTACAACATGTGGTGGACCAAAAGGATACTGTGGAGGGGAAGCTGGATGCTATGTCATTGAAACCGGATGCTAAGGCAGACGCGAAACAAATGATTGAAATGCGTAAGTAAACAACTTGAAGGTCAGTTGCCACATATCATTCAATATAGTGCATGGTTTGTGAACTATTCAACTTTGTATTTCACCCATAATACATCTGGATGATTTCCATCCCAGACTTCAGAGGAAGGGTTATTTATTTGTTAGACATTTCACATTATGCTTTGTATATAGACTTTTTCAATTTGAATAAAACAATTAAGGAAAAACTAATCCCCAGTCACTGTGGTAAAATAAGGATAGTTTTGTCACATGTCATATGTTCACAGCAGTATCCCTCAGTGATTTAGACTGTGCTATCAATGTTTTTATTCCAGAAAGGGATTTAGTTTCACTGACAGCTGTCTGATGTTTTCGTTTTCTTCTTTAATCTCATTGGTGGTTTTGCCATAATCAGTTCAGAAGTCTGAGATCATTCCTGAAGGCATCCGAAAGATCATCCCTGAAGACCTGACCTTTGATCATCCCAAAACGCCCATCATGAAAACTGACATCTGTGAAGTCTACAAGGGAGAATACAGGAAATATCCTGTGGCCATCAAAAGATACCTCTGTCCACAGACCACTATACCAAGGTTTGCGGCACACGTTTTGAATTGAACAAATTGTTATACTATAATAATACAATATATGATTCTGTGAAGAAGGAAGAAAATGAATATTTAATTACTCATTTAAATACCCTTTATTCTTCACAGAATTAAATGTTTTATGGTCATTATTCACCAGGAGCCTGAATGGCTTGATTCTAGGCTTAAAATAGATGATGATAAATAATTTTGGAAATATAAATATGGAGATGTTTGGAAAAGTTTGAATAATGTTTTTTACACACTTCTTCTCTTCTTGGGGTCCCTGGCACAAAATATTTTCAAAAGGGGGTCCGTGGCCAAATACATATCAATTTGGGGGTCCTTGGCATGAAAAAGTTTGAGAACCACTGCTGTAAATGAGCAAAATAGATTAACATTACTGTCAATCAGGTACAGTGTGGGGAGAGAGCGGGCCTGGCTGGGTGTTAATCTATGTATTGTATTATTTCCCTAAAAGCGAGGTGATAAAGATATTCGAGAAGGAGATCGCAACCATGATGTGCTATGAATCACCACACATACTGCGGCTGTTTGGAGTCTGTTTCGAGGGTACCAATGGTGAGTCATTTTTATAATTGTGCTTTACTTGTTGAGAAGCATTATTGAAACCACGTCATCATCTGCTTTCATTTTTCTACTTAATGCCTGTCTCCTATATCAGTGGTTCTCAACCTGTGGGTTGGGACCCCCAGGGTCATGATTTTGAGGGGATCCCCAGATCACAGTAAAGTGACAATTTAAGGATTTTAAGACCTTTTTAATAAAAATTAAAAAAAGAAATTAAACAAACCATCAATGCATCAACAAACTATAAAAAATTGGTCAAACATTGGCCAAATTGTCAAATAATATAAGAGGCAAATATTGTGAAAATAGCCGATCTACAAGCTCACAACGCCTCACTTTGCGAGGCATTGTGAGATTGTAGATCTGCTATTTTCACAATACGATCTACAAGCTCACAACGCCTCGCAAACGTCTCGCTTTGCGAGGTATTGTGAGCTTGTTGATCTGCTATTTTCACAAAATGTATCTGTGGGAAACGAGTCAAACTAAATGTAATGCCTCAACTCCTACAATTCCAAGTGCTTATCAGGGGGGGGTGGGGGTCCCCAGTTCAAATGTGATTATTTTTGGGGGTCGCAGCCTAAAAAGGTTTAGAACCACTGTCCTATAACATATGATATATCCTTTTCCCTGCCAGCAGGACAGATAGTGATGGAGTACTGTGCCAAGGGAAGTCTGAGAGAGGTTTTGGACAACAACTCGAAGTTCAAACTAACTTGGGACAAGAAGGCTCGCATGTGTCTGGATGCTGCCCAAGGCATCTACAGGTGAGTTCTCAGTGGAAAGTCTTTGGTAGAACAAAACAAACCAATTAGATTCAGAATGAGTTCAATAAGTAAGAATATGACTTGACGTTTTGTACATGAGCCACCCGACAGAGATTAAATGTCATTCTAATAAAGCTTTTGACTTCTGATGAATCTCTTGTTGATTCTGATTAATGACACACTGACTACTATTGTTTCCTCTCAGATTACATCAGTCAGAACAAAAATCCAAAGTCCATGGGAGCATCACCAGCGACAAGTTCATGGTAGCTGAAGGCTACAGAGTTAAGGTATGACAAAGTTAAATATAAAGCATATATTTTATATTAAGTTGGTATGAAATTACTAAAAATTATACATTTTGCCTTGATTGATTTTGTTCACAGCTCACTGCATGTATATAATCTTTCAAATGTAACAATTTTAATCTTATTCTTTCGGCTAATTGACCCTTTGTCAAGTCTCTTCACGCCCATTGGTTGCTGTTGTGCTTGGCTGGACAAATATCCTCTCTCTCTATCCACTACCATTAAAAAAACATTTTGCTAACTCAACATAAACAACCAGAAGGAGGCTAAAAATGCAACAAATGCAACACTTCCAAACACATTTTTCAAACATAGCAGATGTACAAGTGAGCTTGTATGTCTGCTATTTTTCTGGAAATAAATCTGTTGCTATATAGCTAAAATCTACACAGATGCTTTCCCGGTCTTAATGGTTTAAAGTAAACTATTTTAATATAGCTAGTAAATATTCCTTAGTGACTTTTGTTTTATGGACAACAGACTAATACCAACACCTTTTTCTGTATTTCCTATGGTAATTATTATATTGTATTGTCATTCATTGGTTGGCTGTCTGTTTTGTCACTAGCTGGGTGGTTTGGAGCTGGCACAAACAGAGACGTCCTTGAGAAGGAGCCCTAAGGGCCCAAAGAAGTGCGGCCTGCGCTACCGATCACCTGAAGAGCTGGACAGTGTCAACCATCCATACTGCAAGATATGTGAGATTTACAGGTCAGTCCTCGACAGTAATAAGAATAATAACATAGTATAAAACATACAAACAAATAAAATGCATGAATACAATAAAGTTCAGAGGATGACCAGTTAATTCTAATTGGACCTAGAGCCAATAACTGAAATGAATTAATGAACCAAACCACACTGAATTTCTCTTTTCTTTTCCCAGTCTTGGAATGGTCCTGTGGGAAATCGCAACGCGCAAGAAACCCTTTGACGGTATGTGTCCTGAAAAAAGTGGTTAACGCAGACTGCACTTTCCTTGCACACTTTCTTTACATTTAGTGTGTATTATAACACATGTCTCTCATAACAGATTGTACCACAGATCTCCACATCTTTAAGAGAGTGTGTGCGGAGAAGCGAGTGCTAGAACCACTTCCTGAGGACTGTCCTAGAAAGCTGAGAGAACTGATCGATGCCTGTCGTGGGTATGATCCTTTCCAAAGGCCAACAGCTGGAGGTAATTCTGTTCAGCTTCTTTAAACCCAGGTTCAGTGTTATCCCAGGGAAGACAGAGTAGAGTAGTGGGGCGGCAGTGGCTCTGGAGGTAGAGCGGGCGTCTTGGAATCCGAAGGTTCCAGGTTCAACCCCTGGCTCCTCCTGGCTACGTGTTGAGCAAGACACTGAACCCCTAACTGCTCCCAATGAGCAGGTTGGTGTCTTGCGTGGTTTCCTCTGCTATCAATGTGTGAATGGGTGAATGTGAAATACATTGTAAAGCGCTATATAAATTCTGTCCATTTACCATTTAGAGTAGACTGGGCAAACTATTCCAATGGGGTGAAGAGTCTCATCCCGGTTTGTCTACTCACGCCAGACCGGAAATGCAAACTGTGTCAAAATGCATTAAATTACAGTTTATTTTATTGTTTCACATCAATAACACCGGTTTTATCTCTCTAACTGGTAACCGGAACACTCGCCCCAAAACACTCTCCCCCATTTTTTCCACGGACCGATCGTCCTCAGCGGTTCTTGTATTCTTGTATTTGTTTTACTGAGGTTACGTTTAGGAATACCTGATGGTGACTGTTACGAGGTCGCCGGATTTGACCCGGGGCGAGCGTGCTTGTGTTCCTCTAACCCTAACCTCATTGGTCACTGTTGTTGTACCCCTTTGGTCATTTCAACTCATGCCTTTTGGTGTAGTCGTAAACATCCCACAAAATAAATTATATTTATCTCTATTCTACAGTGCTGGTGGACAAGCTGCGCCAGGTGGTGGAGCAGTTTGAGGAGGAGTAAGCCAGCAGGTGTTCTCAGAAGAAGGAACAGCATGGTGTTTATGCATGGGTGTATATTGTACCATGTGTTACAGTACAGGACCTAAAAGTCATCAACCTCCAAAAATATTAAGTCTTAATTTTAGTGTAAGTTTACAATTCCTGCCTTTTTGTACACGTGGGTGATTTTTCTAACATTACCACGTGTTTCATAAAGCCTTTTCTCTCCATGGACACGGCCCATCAAATTAGATGTTTAGATGTGGCTGACCATCAATTTAATAATATGATTTTTATGGAGAACAATGAGCAGGGGTTGATTATGTTCAGGACATGATTATTGATTGATTGATTGAATACTTTATTAGTCAGAAATGTAAGAATTTTCAGGCCAGTTTTGAAAGAAACCAGTGTTTCCCATCCTTTATTGGATGGTGTCAGGGCATTCCACATTGTAACTTTGTGTGGTACCAGATCATATCATGGTCGCTCCCTCTAGTGTTGTGGCTGTGGGTGTGTCACTCACTTTGGAGAAGTAGTTAGACAGGTATGAGGGTATTGAGTTTGACTGTCTTAAATAGCAATCCCAGTGATATTTAGGTTTGGACTTTTACAGGGGCCAGTTTAGAATTGCAGCCACCTGTAGGTACTCTTTTAGGGCATTTTTGAAGGAGAGTAGGGTTTTACACTCCTTCACCACTTTTGGTAGGGCATTCCACATTTTGGTGGCATAGCACGAATTCAAACCCTTGTTAGAGCCAAATCTGGGTTGGACGTGATCAGTGGAGCTGCCTCTGTTCTGCCTCCCAAACTAGCAAAGTGTGTTGGAATGATGTGGGTCATGGGCTTAAGGATGAGAAGTAGTCGTATCAGTGTGTTTAGGAGGTACTGTATAACATGACTCTTCGCTGTATATCTGTTGTTGATATCATTATGTAATTTAACCTGGTTATTAAACAATGGTGCAATATGACCACATGAGTTGTGAGTGCTCTCTGACAGCTTTACCATTATAAACAAGGATCAATAGAGTTTGTCATCCAGGGTCCTATATGCTTTGACAGGCAATTATGATGAAAACTTTAAGAAAACTAACTGCAGGTTGTGAGGGGTCCATCTCCACATACAGTAAGCCTGATAGTGTGTTGCATCTTTGTAGATCAAAGCAGATGCAGCTGAATGGCTTCAGTTCTGAACACAAAGACGCACACGCACGCACACATGCACGCACCTCAACAAAAGTAGTACAAAGAGTAAAAGTGATACACATTTTATTACATTGGAAGAGGGATACTGAAATTTGCTTTAAATCTCAACTGTGGCCTAAGCAGTTCAAGCGGTTCAAGAATTATTATTATTAGTATGTGGGTACAGTACAGTAAGTACATGTGACACATTGAACCACTGTGTACATCAAAGCAGGTTCAGCTATAATTGCTACAAATATGCTACACAGCAATTCTTAGTGCAAATGCTGATCCAAACTCCCCATTCTATTAACACTACATTACTATTAAGATGGCAATTTAGAACCACTAGAGGGCGGGGTGAACACACAGCAGGGTAGAAGATGATGAGATTGAGAACATGATGGTGATTGAAATTCTTTATTACTAATAATAACACCTTGAGGTGTAGCCAGGGTTTCTAGGGTTTTCCACAATTCAGAGTATTAACCTCCAGGTAGGCATAAGCATAAAAGAATGGATCCTTAATGAATTCATAATGAGAAACAACAACAGATTATTATGGCCAACATACTCCAGCATAAGGGGCAGCTATGGATACACGACTGTCTGTCACGACCGTCATGAATGAACTTCAACCTGATTTTGCACTTTCTTCCATTTTGGCCCGTACATCTACTTAAACTTTCAGATTTCAAATATAAACCCTTACACTATGGTTACGGATGTTAAAATTATGTACGGGTCCTCAGAAGTACCCGTATCGTCCATCGTTCAATAAAAAAAAGTATTTTAATCCATTTCGCCATTTTCTTTGTATTTTCGTATATGCTTTCAATACTTGACCCTATCGGTTGGGAGGTGTATTGCACTCAGATACATTATAACTCTATGAGAAAATGACCACCAATCGAATAAAAATGCTTTTTATTGAACAATACGGAAGATACGGGTACTTTTGAGGGCCCCTACATAATTGTAACATCCGTGTCCATGAGGTAAGCACTTTGTTTATGTAGATGCACGGACCAAAAACTGAGAAAGTGCAAACACTATTTTGAAGATCATCCAAGATCATAGTTACTATAATAACTTAGTAGATTTGGATTATTATTACAAACCCACTTCAATGCAGGCATTGTGAGCTTGTAGATCTGCTATTTTCAAATTATTTTTAAACATTTTATAACATTTGAAAAATTATGAAATGGCCAAATGGGACATTCTGTACAATGAGTATTTTCTACTTTTGGTACTTTAAGTACATTTTGATATCAATACTTTTGTAGGCTACTGTAAATTGTGAATTCCGGACTTTTACTTGTAACAGAGCATTTCTACATTGCAGATACTTTCACTTAAGTACAAAATGTGAGTACTTTTTTCCACCACTGGTTGGCTGCCACAAATGGAACAGATCAACAAAAGTTACTAGCATTTCAAGCTTGCAGATCTGCTATTTTTGATACTTTTGTGTGACGCTGTAGTATGATCAAGTAGGGCGTTAATTTACTAAAGAAACATAAAATATGGATATAAGAGGTTTATGCCCGACAGCTACGAAATGCATGATAGCCTATTTGTTTCATGTCATTTGATTGATTATCTGCCGAAAGGTCAATTAATGAAAAACAACTTCATATGGTGCCAGAGAATGCAGCACCTCACCACGTTACCTTTTCTACTATACTAAGAAGAATTACCTTGGTGTTTATGTATGGGTGTATTTTGTACCATGTATTATGGTTCAGGATGCAAAATACTTCAACAACTGGCCTGTATACTATTTGATATTGTATGCATAAGGGATAATGTTGGTGTCAATTTGAAGTCCCTGCCTTTTTGACTGTTTTGTTAACGTGTCAGATTTCTCCAACATTAACATGTGTTTCATATAAAAGTTAAGCCCTTTCGCTGGCAGAACATGGACCATTGAAATGCTTGTTTAGATGTGGCTTACCATCAGTTTAACTAAATTAGTTTTATAATGAACAGGGGTTGAGTATCCTACTATAATTCTAGTAACCTCTGTGTGTGTGTGTGTGTGTGTGTGTGTGTGTGTGTGTGTGTGTGTGTGTGTGTGTGTGTGTGTGTGTGTGTGTGTGTGTGTGTGTGTGCGTGCGTGCGTGCGTGTGTGTGTGTGTCCATCCGTCTGTTTGTCTGTAGTGGTGTCACAACCCGGTTCTCCTCACAGGCTGGAGCAATTGCTCTGATTTTGCACACAGCCTGTGCAGAATTCCCCCTTCCCACCAGTAGGTGGTGTTGTGTGATGCAATGTATGTCATGTTATTTTCAGTCAGGCAGAGTGTAGGACACCTTTTGCCTTTTGCTTAGTCTATAAGTAGGTGCTGCACCATTTGACCCACCCTTTTGCATCAGACAGGCAGATGCAGTCAGATGAGTGAATGCTCATGTAAGTTGTTAAGTTACATGTATGCCTTTGTTAAAGCACTATTGATTATTTCTGTCACCTGTGGATGTTTAGTTCATTCTAGCAGCTACCCTTATTTGCTAGCTGAATTGTTTGTTGAGCACATGGACCATGCTAGCTGAATTGTTTGTTTAGCACATGTCTGATCACTAAGCTAATGCTAGCCTATATGATGTGCCTGTATGTTATGTGATTGCTTACAGTGAACCATTGTATTCTTGTTTGTTATTATCTACAGATACTACTATTCTGACCTGTACCTGTGTGTGCAATACTATATAAAGAACCGTGAACTGCCACCCTTGCTCTCTGTACACTTTTTGACCGAAGGCCGCTGTGGATGAGGAGACTGGCCAGTCTATAGCTCTGAACAGCTTCATTCTTTAATACAGCCATTGACCATTACCATCTGAACGCAACTGTGAAGCTAATGGCTAATTGTAATTATCTGTTGTCGACTCCTCCTGCCGTTTCATTAGTTTCTGACGAGTGGACCCCGTATTGAGTTCTGTGCGTTCTCCCTGACTCCCTCATGTGTCTCTGCAGCACATACAGTGTTCTTTCATACTCGGTTCTATGGTGGATTGATACAGTGTTCTTTCATACTCGGTTCTATGGTGGATTGATACAGTGTTCTGTCCTACTCGGTTCTATGGTGGATTGATGTGCATAACCAGATGTTTGATTTCATTTGGGCGTGCATTATGCTGATCCTTGAGCAACGTTCTCCAGATGACTTTATTTAGGACTCCTTGGGCAAACACACACCGTCATATAGGCCCATGTTGGCTTTAACAACTGTTGTGTTTAACATTTTCAAATCAGTCATTTATGTTGGGCGATGAAAAAAGTCTGTCTGTCTAATGATCAAGCTGGATGGTGAGAAATAACCTTAATTAAAAAGGTAAAATAAATATAATATAACATTAAGCTGTATTGGACGAATTGAAATCATGTCTGAAATATTTGAAACTAATATATAATTATGCCAAAACGTCAGTCATTCTGTTGTACTTGCACCTAACTAAATAAAAGGCCTAAACTGTCCGTGTTGCTCCAGCGTTCTCTCTCCATACCCTTGTGACGCATCAGACTGGCCGTTTAAGGCTGAGGCGCAACGGTAGAATCCCTTTGTATACAATTATGCCCCCATTTGGAGTGACAAGCTAAGTGCTTAATGAGCTATCCAGTTTAGTAGACCTTGTATTGCGAATTTGTACTTCCATGTACTGTTATGTACTGCCATGTACTGTTCTCATGTCTTACTAAATAAAGTACATCAATCAATCAATCAATCAATCAAACACCAGCAGAAAACCATTACACCTACAAACAAAATGCTGCATGGCTTTCGCAAATGTACTTGCAAGGTAAGGCGGTAAGGCCATATGTAACATGTACTGTTACAGCGGATGCAACCTATTGTGAGCTTGTAGATCAGCTATTTTTGGCACGTGGCACCAGGTCGTATGATGGAGCATAAATTAAGCAGTAGGTGGAAACATTAGAAGATTGTGTGAACCTACAGTCGGTCTCGAGAGACTACTATGACAGTAACCTCTGTTTAGTCATCTGTAACATGCATTCAAGTACCAACCTCAGGCTGTTATTAGCCCTGTGTGACCAACTTGAACACCATTTACAGCAAATGAAAAAATATATGTTAATCAGAGAGGAACCTGCACCAACCCGCAAAAATAGAAAAAGAAAAAAAAAAGTAGCACAATTATCAGGACTTATTTAAATAAACATACAAATTGTTCCAAACTATTCTTTATTGTTGATTGGCAACAAAAACAAACCGGACCCCAGATGCTGCACCCCAGGAGGTTAATAATGAAGGAATATTGATGTGTTCTTGTAGCCTGTAATTATATCATATTGTGTTTTGTAAAGAAGAAATTAGTCGATGCAGTTTCTACTGCAGTTTGGCTATTTGTTTGTTAGACATTTGGTCATTGATTGTTTTTATATAAGTGTAAGAGAGTTCGTTCTGATGAGGTCGAGGTGGACAGAATAGACAAATCCAAATCCAGAATAAGTTTCCAAAAATAATGTTCAAAAAATTGTTTTAAAAAAATAATTAATTCCAAAAATACAAAACGATAAATAAACGTACATGCTTTCTAGCAACCAAACAGTCTATAGTCTAAAGTTTAGACTAGACAGTTTGCTTGCTAGAAAGCATGCTAGAAAGCATGTAACATAGTTCAATAGGTTGTAGTTAAAATCCCACTAAATGGGGAAACTACGCCATCTGCTGTTCAACATGCCTGCACCAAGCTTCATATTAGCAAGGGACTATGGGTAATCCTCAGAGAAATGGAGGATTCTCATGAGAGGTAAACGTCTCTGTATATCTGTGGACAAAACTAATGTTAAGGGACCAGTCGAAATTTACAGAAGGGGGTCCCTGGAGGAAAATAGGGGAGGGTCATGGCTTTCTAATTTTAGTCCAAGGGAGGGTCAGCTAATTTGACTTTGAATCCAAGGGAGGGTCATGCAATTTTGAATTGATAAAATAGTTCGTTTTTTAGGTACCTTTTAAGTAGACAGCAGAACAGTGGTCAATGACCCCTCTCTATTTCAAAGGATATCAAGTAACAACTTGGTCTATTTAGAATCAATGACGGTCGTTAACAAGCCATCAACCACAGCAAGTGAACGACCCAGTCAAATCTATTCAGTGTCTTAACGATGGTGGTTGAACAATTAAGCAAAACTTCAACAGGCATTATAGTCCAGGGGCCAAGGCAGATTTTGGTACCACCTAAGGTGGCCGTACATTTTTGGTATTTTTGTATTCCTACATGTCTCTAGTTTATATTTTGGTATGATACATCTTCCAATTCAGTAGCTTAATGACAGTAATCACTCTAAACCGGCTAATGTATCCGGTAGGAGACACAAAGTAGAATCTTTGTGTCTCCTACCGGAAATACACCCGGGCATCAAATTATTGCGACAAAAAACAAAATATATCCATGTATTCAAGGCTTCATGGGGTGTGCAATTGACAGAAAATAATCATTTTTTGGGTGAACTCCTCCTTTAAGTTTCCCAGGGGGACTCTCTACCCATTCAGCTATGACCACCCTAGACCGAAGGAGGGTCAACTTTTACAAGCTTATGGAAAGCAGTCTTTTTGCATACACCAAAAATCTGAGAAGTTATCAATTGCACACCCCATGAAGCCTTGAATACATGGATATATTTTGGTTTTTGTCGCAATAATTTGATGCCCGGGTGTATTTCCGGTAGGAGACACAAAGATTCTACTTTGTGTCTCCTACCGGATACATTAGCCGGTAGGTAGTGATAACTGCCATTAAGCTACTGAATTGGAAGATGTATCATACCAAAATATAAACTAGAGACATGTAGGAATACAAAAATACAAAAACTTTACGGCCACCTCAGGTGGTACCAATTTGTGAAAATATCAGTGTTGGCCCCTGGACTATTAGGCATATTGGAGAGATGCATTATCCCAATTTCCAACACAGAAATATCCTCTTTCAAGTGTGTTTTTGTTGCTCATAGAATTATATACACCAGGTAGGTTACAATGACCAATTTATAACTGGATATTCATAATCATTTGAAGTAATTCTGTGCATGTGATTAATTTGACAATTGTGTATCCACAAGTTTCCTGGGGCGTTGTGGGCATCACTTCCTGTCGATTTGATGCAACGAAATCCAATGATATCCAATGAAATCGACAGGAAGTGATGCCCACAACGCCCTAGGAAACGCGTGGATAGATGCCAGCCTAGATCCATAAGTAAAACCAGAATCATCAGGCCATAATTGCAGGGCTGCCAACATTGGACTGTCAGAATCCAGGAGCCACACGGCCATAACTTTTGAAGGAAACATCCGGAGACAAGATAAAATAAATCCCATACAATTTGGACCCAAGGAATAAAGTGGTTATTATTAAGATTCAAGCACATCTTGACTCTATATTAGGCTACAGGACAAAAACAGCACAAAAAAACTGAGCTGAAAATGTTCATATCATATATTTATGTTTTTACTAAATAGTTCTTACCAACTGCTTTTTCTTAATCCTTGACGTGTGTATTTAAAATTCTGCCATGTACCAGACTGAAATAATGTCCCACAGGATTCATTTTTAACCCTATGTTACACCCAAAAAGGGAAACATAGCAAATATCTGGAAGTATACAACATACAAACACATATTCCATACAATTTGGACTCGAGGAATGAAATTGGTATTCTTAAGCATATCTTGACTCTATTTTGGGCATTTTTTAAAAACAGAGCCAACAATGTTCAGATTACATCTATATTTGTCTTTTTAGTAAATACTTAGTTTTCTTGACGACTATTTTCTCATAATCCTTGGAGTGTGTATTTAAAGATTGTGTGTGTGTGTGTGTGTGTGTGTGTGTGTGTGTGTGTGTGTGTGTGTGTGTGTGTGTGCGTGTGCGCGCGTGCGCGTGTGTGAGTGCACACTTCCGCGTCCCTGCATTCCCAGTAGGCTATGAAGGCTTACTTTGTGGCTCCTAGAATAAGCCGGTGGTAACTGTGACTGTTTTAATTTAACACTCTTTAAGAGCCGGTGGTAACTGTGACTGTTTTAATTTAACACTCTTTAAGAGCCGGTGGTAACTGTGACTGTTTTAATTTAACACGCTTTAAGAGCCGGTGATAACTGTGACTGTTGTCATTTAACACTCTTTAAGAGCCGGTGGTAACCGTGACTGTTTTCATTTAACACGCTTTAAGAGCCGATGGTAACTGTGACTGTTTTCATTTAACACGCTTTAAGAGCTGGTGGTAACTGTGACTGTTTTCATTTAACACGCTTTAAGAGCCGGTGGTAACTGTGACTGTATAATTTAACACGCTTTAAGAGCCGGTGGTAACTGTGACTGTTTTAATCTAACACTCTTTAAGAGCTGGTGGTAACCGTGACTGTTTTAATTTAACACGCTTTAAGAGCCGGTGGTAACCGTGACTGTTTTAATTTAACACTCATTAAGAGCCGGTGGTAACTGTGACTGTTTTAATTTAACACTCTTTAAGAGCCGGTGGTAACTGTGACTGTTTTAATTTAACACGCTTTAAGAGCCGGTGGTAACTGTGACTGTTTTCATTTAACACTCTTTAAGAGCCGGTGGTAACTGTGACTGTTTTCATTTAACACGCTTTAAGAGCCGGTGGTAACTGTGACTGTTTTCATTTAACACGCTTTAAGAGCCGGTGGTAACTGTGACTGTTTTCATTTAACACGCTTTAAGAGCTGGTGATAACCGTGACTGTTTTCATTTAACACGCTTTAAGAGCCGGTGGTAACCGTGACTGTTTTCATTTAACACTCTTTAAGGGTGTTCACTCTCCATTCCGACATCTCACCACTCCGACTAGTGGCTTCCGCGTGCGGTTAGGGTTAGGGTTAGGGTTGGGTATAAGGTTCGTCAACGTCGGAAAGGCGACATGTCGGAAAGGAGAAATGCACCCCTCTTTAAGAGCCGGTGGTAACTGTGACTGTTTTAATTTAACACGCTTTAAGAGCCGGTGGTAACCGTGACTGTTTTCATTTAACACGCTTTAAGAGCCGGTGGTAACTGTGACTGTTTTAATTTAACACGCTTTAAGAGCCGGTGGTAACTGTGACTGTTTTAATTTAACACTCTTTAAGAGCCGGTGGTAACTGTGACTGTTTTAATTTAACACGCTTTAAGAGCCGGTGGTAACTGTGACTGTTTTAATTTAACACGCTTTAAGAGCCGGTGGTAACTGTGACTGTTTTAATTTAACACTCTTTAAGAGCCGGTGGTAACTGTGAATGTTTTAATTTAACACGCTTTAAGAGCCGGTGGTAACTGTGAATGTTTTAATTTAACACGCTTTAAGAGCCGGTGATAACCGTGACCATTTCATTTAACACTCTTTAAGAGCCGGTGATAACCGTGACTGTTTTCATTTAACACTCTTTAAGAGCCGGTGGTAACTGTGACTGTTTTCATTTAACACGCTTTAAGAGCCGGTGGTAACTGTGACTGTTTTCATTTAACACGCTTTAAGAGCCGGTGGTAACTGTGAATGTTTTAATTTAACACGCTTTAAGAGCCGGTGGTAACTGTGAATGTTTTAATTTAACACGCTTTAAGAGCCGGTGGTAACTGTGACTGTTTTAATTTAACACACTTTAAGAGCCGGTGGTAACTGTGACTGTTTTAATTTAACACACTTTAAGAGCCGGTGGTAACTGTGACTGTTCTAATTTAACACTCTTTAAGAGCCGGTGGTAACTGTAACTGTTTTAATTTAACACTCTTTAAGAGCCGGTGGTAATTGTGACTGTTTAAAACACTCTTTAAGAGCCGGTGGTATCTGTGACTGTTTTAATTTAACAGGCTTTAAGAGCTGGTGGTAACTGTGACTGTTTTAATTGAACACGCTTTAAGAGCCGGTGGTAACTGTGACTGTTTTAATTTAACACGCTTTAAGAGCCGGTGGTAACTGTGACTGTTTTCATTTAACACGCTTTAAGAGCCGGTGGTAACCGTGACTGTTTTCATTTAACACGCTTTAAGAGCCGGTGGTAACCGTGACTGTTTTCATTTAACACGCTTTAAGAGCCAGTGGTAACCGTGACTGTTTTCATTTAACACGCTTTAAGAGCCGGTGGTAACTGTGACTGTTTTCATTTATCACGCTTTAAGAGCCGGTGGTAACTGTGAATGTTTTCATTTAACACGCTTTAAGAGCCGGTGGTAACTGTGAATGTTTTCATTTAACACGCTTTAAGAGCCGGTGGTAACTGTGACTGTTTTAATTTAACACTCTTTAAGAGCCGGTGGTAACTGTGACTGTTTTCATTTAACACTCTTTAAGAGCCGGTGGTAACTGTGAATGTTTTCATTTAACACGCTTTAAGAGCCGGTGGTAACTGTGAATGTTTTCATTTAACACGCTTTAAGAGCCGGTGGTAACCGTGACTGTTTTCATTTAACACGCTTTAAAGGGGCTACACCATGAATTTCATTTTTTTTTAGGTTTTTAGTATTTTTTGGGCTCGCCAGTGTCTCTTGTACCCAAAAAAATATTTTTTTTTAACATTCAGTCATTCATGCTCATTTCATGGATTTCCTGAATGGGCGTGTCTGAACAGGCCATTTCAGAATGGCAGGGCAAGTGATGTCACTTGCCCTGATTTTGCATTGATGATGGCCAGACAGAATTGCTCAGTAGCTCCCCCCTGCCCAATAGGACGTTTTGGTATTGCAGCTGAAAAAGCTTGGAATGACAGACAGTCAGATTGTGAGAAAAAATATCTGGATGTTTTTTAGGCTTACAACCTGTTTAAAACGTATTAGGGGGCAATATTTATATGTAATATATATTTTTTTAATTCATGGTGTAGCCCCTTTAAGAGCCGGTGGTAACCGTGACTGTTTTCATTTAACACTCTTTAAGAGCCGGTGGTAACTGTGACTGTTTTCATTTAACACGCTTTAAGAGCCGGTGGTAACTGTGACTGTTTTCATTTAACACGCTTTAAGAGCCGGTGGTAACTGTGACTGTTTTCATTTAACACTCTTTAAGAGCCGGTGGTAACCGTGACTGTGAGTTTATTCATAAGGTACTCACCCACTGCCAGCGTTTTTGAGTTTTATAGCCTTTTGAACCGTTCACAAAAAAATTATATCCATTAAAATCCGCGATCGGATGGTTTTTATAAACAGCAACGACGGCCGTACGAGCCCTCATAATGTTTACACTTTTTTTACTTTTTCTTCTTCTGTGACATCAGCGGCCCAAAGAGGCTGCAAACGTCATATCCGTTTGGCTGTGACGTGGCTGTGACGTTTCCCCACCGGCCATCTTAGATTAGCTTAGCCTCCGATCGGCTATCAGATCGTTTTTAAACACAAAGAGGATAACTGTTCGTCGATCAAAGAAAAGAAAATACAACCGGAGCTTACCATTCGTTTTTTAAACCGTGTGAAAACCATGATCTTTAGCCAAAACCAGGGATAACTGTTTTTTCAAGATAAAAAACGAACCGGAAACGGTTGTCGGAAATTTTCTCATAGGATGGGTCGGAAGCGTCATGGGGAAAAAAAAAATCAAGGATGGTACCAAAAAAATTTTTTTTCGTGATTAAACCACATAAAAAGACGATCCCGAGATATCTCGGGATACGCAGGTAACAGGTGGATTTAATGTCCCGAGATATCTCGGGATTGGCAGTATATGTGTTAAGGGCCGGTGGTAACTGTGACTGTTTTAATTTAACACGCTTTAAGAGCCGGTGGTAACTGTGACTGTTTTAATTTAACACTCTTTAAGAGCCGGTGGTAACTGTGACTGTTTTAATTTAACACGCTTTAAGAGCCGGTGGTAACCGTGACTGTTTTAATTTAACACTCTTTAAGAGCCGGTGGTAACTGTAACTGTTTTAATTTAACACTCTTTAAGAGCCGGTGGTAACCGTGACTGTTTTAATTTAACACTCTTTAAGAGCCGGTGGTAACCGTGACTGTTTTAATTTAACACTCTTTAAGAGTCGGTGGTAACCGTGACTGTTTTAATTTAACACGCTTTAAGAGCCGGTGGTAACCGTGACTGTTTTAATTTAACACTCATTAGGAGCCGGTGGTAACTGTGACTGTTTTAATTTAACACGCTTTAAGAGCCGGTGGTAACTGTGACTGTTTTCATTTAACACTCTTTAAGAGCCGGTGGTAACTGTGACTGTTTTCATTTAACACGCTTTAAGAGCCGGTGGTAACTGTGACTGTTTTCATTTAACACGCTTTAAGAGCCGGCGGTAACTGTGACTGTTTTCATTTAACACGCTTTAAGAGCCGGTTGTAACTGTGACTGTATAATTTAACACGCTTTAAGAGCCGGTGGTAACTGTGACTGTTTTCATTTAACACGCTTTAAGAGCCGGTGGTAACTGTGAGCTAGTGTTAACTGTGACTGTTTTCATTTAACACTATTTAAGAGATGGTGGTAACTGTGACTGTTTTAAGTTAACACGCTTTAAGAGCCGGTGGTAACTGTGACTGTTTTCATTTAACACGCTTTAAGAGCCGGTGGTAACTGTGACTGTTTTCATTTAACACGCTTTAAGAGCCGGTGGTAACTGTGACTGTATAATTTAACACGCTTTAAGAGCTGGTGGTAACTGTGACTGTTTTCATTTAACACGCTTTAAGAGCCGGTGGTAACTGTGAGCTAGTGGTAACTGTGACTGTTTTCATTTAACACTATTTAAGAGATGGTGGTAACTGTGACTGTTTTAATTTAACACGCTTTAAGAGTCGGTGGTAACAGTGACTGTTTTCATTTAACACGCTTTAAGAGCCGGTGGTAACTGTGACTTTTTTAATTTAACATGCTTTAACAGCCGGTGGTAACTGTGACCGTTTTAATTTAACACGCTTTAAGAGTCGGTGGTAACTTTGACTGTTTTAATTTAACACGCTTTAAGAGCCGGTGGTAACTGTGACTGTTTTAATTTAACACGCTTTAAGAGCCGGTGGTAACTGTGACTGTTTTAATTTAACACGCTTTAAGAGCCGGTGGTAACTGTGACTGTTCTAATTTAACACTCTTTAAGAGCCGGTGGTAACTGTGACTGTTTTAATTTAACACGCTTCAAGAGCCGGTGGTAACTGTGACTGTTTTCATTTAACATGCTTTAAGAAACGGTGGTAACTGTGACTGTTTTAATTTAACACGCTTTAAGAGCCGGTGGTAACTGTGACTGTTTTAATTTAACACGCTTTAAGAGCCGGTGGTAACTGTGACTGTTTTAATTTAACACGCTTTAAGAGCCGGTGGTAACTGTGACTGTTTTAATTTAACACGCTTTAAGAGCCGGTGGTAACTGTGAGCTAGTGGTAACTGTGACTGTTTTAATTTAACACTATTTAAGAGATGGTGGTAACTGTGACTGTTTTAATTTAACACGCTTTAAGAGCCGGTGGTAACTGTGACTGTTTTCATTTAACACGCTTTAAGAGCCGGTGGTAACTGTGACTGTTTTAATTTAACATGCTTTAAGAGCCGGTGGTAACTGTGACTGTTTTAATTTAACACGCTTTAAGAGTCGGTGGTAACTGTGAATGTTTTAATTTAACACGCTTTAAGAGCCGGTGGTAACTGTGAATGTTTTAATTTAACACGCTTTAAGAGCCGGTGGTAACTGTGAATGTTTTAATTTAACACTCTTTAAGAGCCGGTGGTAACCGTGACTGTTTTCATTTAACACGCTTTAAGAGCCGGTGGTAACCGTGACTGTTTTCATTTAACACTCTTTAAGAGCCGGTGGTAACTGTGACTGTTTTCATTTAACACGCTTTAAGAGCCGGTGGTAACTGTGACTGTATAATTTAACACGCTTTAAGAGCCGGTGGTAACTGTGAATGTTTTAATTTAACACGCTTTAAGAGCCGGTGGTAACTGTGACTGTTTTAATTTAACACGCTTTAAGAGCCGGTGATAACCGTGCCTGTTTTCATTTAACACGCTTTAAGAGGCGGTGGTAACTGTGACTGTTTTCATTTAACACTCTTTAAGAGCCGGTGGTAACCGTGACTGTTTTCATTTAACACGCTTTAAGAGCCGGTGGTAACTGTGACTTTTTTAATTTAACACGCTTTAAGAGCCGGTGGTAACTGTGACTGTTTTAATTTAACACTCTTTAAGAGCCGGTGGTAATAGTCCAGTTCTATATGTAATTTCATTCAAATTTTCGGGGGATTAGGAAAACTATATATTTTTGGAAACTTCAGAGTATAACAAATCAGAAAATCCATGATTCCATTTGCGCAGAAGCCAATATGGTGGCCATCTTGGATTTTGAAAAATGGCGACCTTTGAATATTCGTTTTTCAATATCTCGACTTCTTGATTACGTAGGATCTGGATTCTAGTGGCTAAATCTACATTTTTAGGGTCAGGAAATCCAATGGTGCTAATTAAATTTTTTTACAAATGATCAATGGCACAGATTTGGTCATAATCCTTGATTTTGGGGGAAACAATGTAATATTAGTTTTTCCACTATTATGACTTCTAGATTACATAGGATCATGATTCAAGTGGTTAAATCTACATTTTTCAGGAAATCCAATGGTGCTAATTAAAATCCGTGATCAATAGCACATATTTACATAACAATCTCGAATTGTAATATCTGATTATCTGAAGAGACAGAGACAGATGATTTCTCTCATTGACACAAGGTTGCGTCATTTATTTACACAAACACAAACTAGACCAGTCTATACATCATCCTCACTATCATCATTGCTGTCACTAGCCAATGTATCTTGACAGTCTTCATCATTTTGGCAGTCAGCAATACACTGACATAGCTCCATACAGGGTAGCCCCACTGATCGGTGCCGTGTCATTGTTCCGACGGCTCATTGTTCCGACGGTTACTAACCCTATACCTAACCCTAACCGCACGCGGAAGCCACGTAGTCGGAGTAAGGGGATGTCGGACTTATGGGCAGTCCCCCACTGATCTGCATGAACATCTAAGTGAAGAACAGTCTGCTTTACAGTGACATCTGACCATCTCAATGATTGCCTCTGGTGCTGGGAGGGACTCAGTTGTAACTGGTTTCAGCTGGCCGTCCTTGTCCTTGTAGTAGCCATTGTTGAGTGGGTCAAGGAGCTCCTGCTGAGCAATGTGGACTCTTATATATGGGGCGGCCATAGCTGAATGGTTAGTGAGCCCGCCTAGGGAGCCAGAGGCCTGGTTGCCCCAAGTTCGATTCCAGGCCAGGTCAGCATATGTGTCGATGAAATGAAATTTGTCCCTGAGCAAGACTCTTAACCCCTAATTGCTCACAGGTTCTCATTGGAAACAAGACCGCAAGGACTTTCATGAACGACCTGTTAAAAGGAATTATCCTTATCCTTATCCTTAGGACATGCTGCTTGAGATCACCAAGGGTGGGTGGAAGCTTGTCCCCTTCTACCTTGTGTTTGCAGAGTATCACTCACTATCATCATTGCTGTCACTAGCCAATGTACAGTATCTTGACAGTCTTCATCATTTTTGCAGTCAGCAGTACACTGACATCTGACATCTGGGATTTTGGAAGTGGCATCAATGTGGAAAATTCTGGGTGCAGACCGAGCCAAAGCTTTGCCTGCATTTCATGCCTTTACAGGAGCAGACAACACTGGGATAGGATAGGCAAACCTACCTGGTGGAACAGCTACCTCAAAGCTGGTGATGATGTCCTCCAGGCTCTGAAGATGCTTTCTCAAACCAGTGATGTGATAGAGGATCTACTAACTACAGTAGCTAAGTTTGTATGCACTGCATACTTACCAAAGGGGATCAAAATCGAAAACATCCCTGAGCTGAGATGGCATCTATTATGCAAACACATGGCAGAAGGGGACAAGCTTCCACCCACCCTTGGTGCTCTCAAGCAGCATGTCCATATCCAGGCCAGAGTGTGGAGTCAGGCACACATTGCTCAGCAGGAGTTCCTTGACCCACTCAACAATGGCTACTACAAGGACAAGGACGGCCAGCTGAAACCAGTTACAACTGAGTCCCTCCCAGCGGGGTGCTCCTTCCATTCCGACATCTCACCACTCCGACTAGTGGCTTCCGCGTGCGGTTAAGGTTAGGGTTAGGGTTAGGTATAGGGTTAGTTAACGTCGGAAAGGCGACATGTCGGAAAGGCGACATGTAACCCCCCCCAGCACCAGAGGCAATCATTGAGATGGTAAAGCAGACTGTTCTACACTTAGATGTCCGTGCAGATCAGTGGGGCTACCCTGTACGGAGCTATGTCAGTGTACTGCTGACTGCCAAAATGATGAAGACTGTCAAGATACATTGGCTAGTGACAGCAATGATGATAGTGAGGATGATGTATAGGCTGGTCTAGTTTGTGTTTGTTTAAATAAATGACGCAACCTTGTGTCAATGAGAGAAATCATCTGTCTCTGTCTCTTCAGATAATCATATATTACAATTCTAGATTGTTATGTAAATATGTGCTATTGATCACTGATTTTGATTAGCACCATTGGATTTCCTGAAAAATGTAGATTTAACCACTTGAATCATGATCCTATGTAATCTAGAAGTCAAAATAGTGGAAAAACGAATATTGCATTTTTCATTTTTTTCCTAAAATCAAGGATTATGACCCAAATCTGTGCCATTGATCATTTGTAAATATTTTTCAATTAGCACCATTGGATTTCCTGACCCTAAAAATGTAGATTTAGCCACTAGAATCCAGATCCTACGTAATCTAGAAGTCGAGATGTTGAAAAACGAATATTCAAAGGTCGCCATTTTTCAAAATCCAAGATGGCCACCATATTGGCTTCCGCGCAAATGGAATCATGGATTTTCTGATTTGTTATACTCTGAAGTTTCCAAAAATGTATAGTTTTCCTAATCCCCCGAAACTTTGAACGAACCTTCTTTTTTGGACATATAGAACTGGACTATAACTGTGACTGTTTTAATTTAACACGCTTTAAGAGCCGGTGGTAACCGTGACTGTTTTAATTTAACACTCTTTAAGAGCCGGTGGTAACTGTAACTGTTTTAATTTAACACTCTTTAAGAGCCGGTGGTAACCGTGACTGTTTTAATTTAACACTCTTTAAGAGCCGGTGGTAACCGTGACTGTTTTAATTTAACACTCTTTAAGAGTCGGTGGTAACTGTGACTGTTTTAATTTAACATGCTTTAAGAGCCGGTGGTAACTGTGACTGTTTTAATTTAAC
Source organism: Gymnoscopelus microlampas (assembly GCF_963454915.1). NCBI lineage: Eukaryota > Metazoa > Chordata > Actinopteri > Myctophiformes > Myctophidae > Gymnoscopelus > Gymnoscopelus microlampas. The sequence goes on from NC_139943.1 coordinate 1,725,985, forward strand.
ACGCTTTAAGAGCCGGTGGTAACTGTGACTGTTTTAATTTAACACTCTTTAAGAGCCGGTGGTAACTGTGACTGTTTTAATTTAACACGCTTTAAGAGCCGGTGGTAACTGTGACTGTTTTAATTTAACACTCTTTAAGAGCCGGTGGTAACTGTGACTGTTTTAATTTAACACGCTTTAAGAGCCGGTGGTAACTGTGACTGTTTTAATTCAACACGCTTTAAGAGCCGGTGGTAACTGTGACTGTTTTAATTTAACACGCTTTAAGAGCCGGTGGTAACTGTGACTGTTTTAATTTAACACGCTTTAAGAGCCGGTGGTAACTGTGACAGTTTTAATTTAACACGCTTTAAGAGCCGGTGGTAACTGTGACTGTTCTAATTTAACACTCTTTAAGAGCCGGTGGTAACTGTGACTGTTTTAATTTAACACGCTTCAAGAGCCGGTGGTAACTGTGACTGTTTTCATTTAACATGCTTTAAGAAACGGTGGTAACTGTGACTGTTTTAATTTAACACGCTTTAAGAGCCGGTGGTAACTGTGACTGTTTTAATTTAACAGTCTTTAAGAGCCGGTGGTAACTGTGACTGTTTTAATTTAACAGTCTTTAAGAGCCGGTGGTAACTGTGACTGTTTTAATTTAACACGCTTTAAGAGCCGGTGGTAACTGTGAGCTAGTGGTAACTGTGACTGTTTTAATTTAACACTATTTAAGAGATGGTGGTAACTGTGACTGTTTTCATTTAACACGCTTTAAGAGCCGGTGGTAACTGTGACTGTTTTAATTTAACATGCTTTAAGAGCCGGTGGTAACTGTGACTGTTTTAATTTAACACGCTTTAAGAGTCGGTGGTAACTGTGAATGTTTTAATTTAACACGCTTTAAGAGCCGGTGGTAACTGTGAATGTTTTAATTTAACACGCTTTAAGAGCCGGTGGTAACTGTGACTGTTTTAATTTAACACGCTTTAAGAGCCGGTGGTAACTGAGACTGTTTTAATTTAACACGCTTTAAGAGCCGGTGGTAACTGTGACTGTTTTCATTTAACACTCTTTAAGAGCCGGTGGTAACCGTGACTGTTTTCATTTAACACGCTTTAAGAGCCGGTGGTAACGTGACTGTTTTCATTTAACACTCTTTAAGAGCCGGTGGTAACTCTGACTGTTTTCATTTAACACGCTTTAAGAGCCGGTGGTAACTGTGACTGTATAATTTAACACGCTTTAAGAGCCGGTGGTAACTGTGAATGTTTTAATTTAACACGCTTTAAGAGCCGGTGGTAACTGTGACTGTTTTAATTTAACACGCTTTAAGAGCCGGTGATAACCGTGCCTGTTTTAATTTAACACGCTTTAAGAGTCGGTGGTAACCGTGACTGTTTTAATTTAACACGCTTTAAGAGCCGGTGGTAACCGTGACTGTTTTAATTTAACACTCATTAAGAGCCGGTGGTAACTGTGACTGTTTTAATTTAACACGCTTTAAGAGCCGGTGGTAACTGTGACTGTTTTCATTTAACACTCTTTAAGAGCCGGTGGTAACTGTGACTGTTTTAATTTAACACGCTTTAAGAGCCGGTGGTAACTGTGACTGTTTTCATTTAACACTCTTTAAGAGCCGGTGGTAACTGTGACTGTTTTCATTTAACACGCTTTAAGAGCCGGTGGTAACTGTGACTGTTTTCATTTAACACGCTTTAAGAGCCGGTGGTAACTGTGACTGTTTTCATTTAACACGCTTTAAGAGCCGGTGGTAACTGTGACTGTATAATTTAACACGCTTTAAGAGCCGGTGGTAACTGTGACTGTTTTCATTTAACACGCTTTAAGAGCCGGTGGTAACTGTGAGCTAGTGGTAACTGTGACTGTTTTCATTTAACACTATTTAAGAGATGGTGGCAGAGGTGGGGACTTGGACTCGGGACTCGAGACTCGACTTGAAGTCCCGATTTTGATGACTTTAGACTTGCTTGACCAAATCAAAAATAGACTTGGACTTGCTTGGGACTTGAATGCCAAAGACTTGAGACTTGACTTGACTTGAACGCTAAAGACTTGAGACTTGACTTGACTTGAGCCCTCTTGACTTGAAAATTCAAGTCTTTTCAAGTCACTTTCAAGTCACTTAAGCAAGCCAAAAATGTTTAAAAAGTGTGCATCAACTATAATGTTATTAGTCAGAAATCCCGGCCGTCAGTGACACCTAGTGTAGTGTTGCCAAAGCTGCTTATTTACCCTAACTTTTGGACAAAATTTGGCTTGTTTTTGGCTTGTTTTTGGAAGTCAGTTCGCTTGTTTCTCTCCCGATACTTGGCAACACTGGCCCACATGTTGCACGTTACCAAACAAACAACACACCGGCTTCACTCCTGCCGTCGCTGCTGGAACTGAAGCCAGGTGGAATAAAATGTCAACTCCAGCAGTTATAGCTTTCGGTTTTAAAGATTACAAGGTGTAGTCCATGAGCCAAGATTTCATTATCGAAAGAGTGGGCAAAACCAAACCTATATTAAATTGTTCATAGGGTCAATACGAGTAAATAAATATATGATAACCTCTCCACAGGAGTAGCTTTTTCATGGTTATCACACATTTTGTTATTTCCCCCATACGTACATGACAGGTGAAAAACTATACCTAGCGCTAAGGTAAAAGTGCAATATATCAGCTACCCACTTCTACTCAACTACATATGAGAGGCAGATATTAGCCTACTTTTACTCCACTACAATTATTTGAAAACTCTAGGTACCAATTACTTTGTAGATTTTGGTTATTAATACAAAACATACATTGACCACTTCAGCGCTATATACATTTCCTCTTCTACCCTGGATTTGAACGCGGTTTCCAGTGCAAGTGCTGAAATTTCACCATCGTGATAATAGAGCCTGCCTGCTTGATCAGAGGATACACTGAATTTGTGTCAGATCCTGTGTCTAGGTGAGACATGGCCTTTGACATTATCTAAATGTCTCAATAGAAGAGCAGGGAGACAAAATAGTACAAAAGTAGTACAAAATTACATTATATTCCTTAAAAAGGGCCCTTTTAAACCTTGTCCTGAAGGAGGAAATTAAAAGTACAGTATCTGCGTTCTGTTGGCCTGGAAGAACCCTTGTTTTAAAACAAATGCAAATTGTGAAAAATGCTCATGATTTATGTAAATCTTTATATATCTTGAATTAACATTTTGACTTGTGTGGGACTCGAACCAAAATGCTTAGGACTTGTGTGGGACTCGAAACAAAAAGCTAAGGACTTGTGTGGGACTCGAAACAAAAAGCTGAGGACTTGTGTGGGACTCGAAACAAAAAGCTGAGGACTTGTGTGGGACTCGAAACAAAAAGCTGAGGACTTGTGTGGGACTCGAAACAAAAAGCTGAGGACTTGTGTGGGACTCGAAACAAAAAGCTGAGGACTTGGACTTGACTTGGGACTTGAGAGCAAAGACTTGAGACTCGACTTGGACTTGCAACATAGGGACTTTGTCCCACCTCTGGATGGTGGTAACTGTGACTGTTTTAATTTAACACGCTTTAAGAGCCGATGGTACCTGTGACTGTTTTCATTTAACACGCTTTAAGAGCCGGTGGTAACTGTGACTGTTTTCATTTAACACGCTTTAAGAGCCGGTGGTAACTGTGAGCTAGTGGTAACTGTGACTGTTTTCATTTAACACTATTTAAGAGATGGTGGTAACTGTGACTGTTTTAATTTAACACGCTTTAAGAGTCGGTGGTAACTATGACTGTTTTCATTTAACACGCTTTAAGAGCCGGTGGTAACTGTGACTGTTTTAATTTAACACGCTTTAAGAGTCGGTGGTAACTTTGACTGTTTTAATTTAAAACGTTTTAAGAGCCAGTGGTAACTGTGACTGTTTTAATTCAACACGCTTTAAGAGCCGGTGGTAACTGTGACTGTTTTAATTTAACACGCTTTAAGAGCCGGTGGTAACTGTGACTGTTCTAATTTAACACTCTTTAAGAGCCGGTGGTAACTGTGACTGTTTTAATTTAACACGCTTCAAGAGCCGGTGGTAACTGTGACTGTTTTCATTTAACATGCTTTAAGAAACGGTGGTAACTGTGACTGTTTTAATTGAACAGTCTTTAAGAGCCGGTGGTAACTGTGACTGTTTTAATTTAACACTCTTTAAGAGCCGGTGGTAACTGTGACTGTTTTAATTTAACACGCTTTAAGAGCCGGTGGTAACTGTGAGCTAGTGGTAACTGTGACTGTTTTAATTTAACACTATTTAAGAGATCGTGGTAACTGTGACTGTTTTAATTTAACACGCTTTAAGAGCCGGTGGTAACTGTGACTGTTTTAATTTAACACTCTTTAAGAGCCGGTGGTAACTGTGACTGTTTTAATTTAACACTCTTTAAGAGCCGGTGGTAACCGTGACTGTTTTAATTTAACACTCTTTAAGAGCCGGTGGTAACCGTGACTGTTTTAATTTAACACTCTTTAAGAGTCGGTGGTAACTGTGACTGTTTTAATTTAACACGCTTTAAGAGCCGGTGGTAACTGTGACTGTTTTAATTTAACACGCTTCAAGAGCCGGTGGTAACTGTGACTGTTTTCATTTAACATGCTTTAAGAAACGGTGGTAACTGTGACTGTTTTAATTTAACACGCTTTAAGAGCCGGTGGTAACTGTGACTGTTTTAATTTAACAGTCTTTAAGAGCCGGTGGTAACTGTGACTGTTTTAATTTAACAGTCTTTAAGAGCCGGTGGTAACTGTGACTGTTTTAATTTAACACGCTTTAAGAGCCGGTGGTAACTGTGAGCTAGTGGTAACTGTGACTGTTTTAATTTAACACTATTTAAGAGATGGTGGTAACTGTGACTGTTTTAATTTAACACGCTTTAAGAGCCGGTGGTAACTGTGACTGTTTTCATTTAACACGCTTTAAGAGCCGGTGGTAACTGTGACTGTTTTAATTTAACATGCTTTAAGAGCCGGTGGTAACTGTGACTGTTTTAATTTAACACGCTTTAAGAGTCGGTGGTAACTGTGAATGTTTTAATTTAACACGCTTTAAGAGCCGGTGGTAACTGAGACTGTTTTAATTTAACACGCTTTAAGAGCCGGTGGTAACTGTGACTGTTTTCATTTAACACTCTTTAAGAGCCGGTGGTAACCGTGACTGTTTTCATTTAACACGCTTTAAGAGCCGGTGGTAACGTGACTGTTTTCATTTAACACTCTTTAAGAGCCGGTGGTAACTCTGACTGTTTTCATTTAACACGCTTTAAGAGCCGGTGGTAACTGTGACTGTATAATTTAACACGCTTTAAGAGCCGGTGGTAACTGTGAATGTTTTAATTTAACACGCTTTAAGAGCCGGTGGTAACTGTGACTGTTTTAATTTAACACGCTTTAAGAGCCGGTGATAACCGTGCCTGTTTTAATTTAACACGCTTTAAGAGTCGGTGGTAACCGTGACTGTTTTAATTTAACACGCTTTAAGAGCCGGTGGTAACTGTGACTGTTTTAATTTAACACTCTTTAAGAGCCGGTGGTAACTGTGACTGTTTTCATTTAACACGCTTTAAGAGCCGGTGGTAACTGTGACTGTTTTCATTTAACACGCTTTAAGAGCCGGTGGTAACTGTGACTGTTTTCATTTAACACGCTTTAAGAGCCGGTGGTAACTGTGACTGTATAATTTAACACGCTTTAAGAGCCGGTGGTAACTGTGACTGTTTTCATTTAACACGCTTTAAGAGCCGGTGGTAACTGTGAGCTAGTGGTAACTGTGACTGTTTTCATTTAACACTATTTAAGAGATGGTGGCAGAGGTGGGGACTTGGACTCGGGACTCGAGACTCGACTTGACTTGAAGTCCCGATTTTGATGACTTTAGACTTGCTTGACCAAATCAAAAATAGACTTGGACTTGCTTGGGACTTGAATGCCAAAGACTTGAGACTTGACTTGACTTGAACGCTAAAGACTTGAGACTTGACTTGACTTGAGCCCTCTTGACTTGAAAATTCAAGTCTTTTCAAGTCACTTTCAAGTCACTTAAGCAAGCCAAAAATGTTTAAAAAGTGTGCATCAACTATAATGTTATTAGTCAGAAATCCCGGCCGTCAGTGACACCTAGTGTAGTGTTGCCAAAGCTGCTTATTTACCCTAACTTTTGGACAAAATTTGGCTTGTTTTTGGCTTGTTTTTGGAAGTCAGTTCGCTTGTTTCTCTCCCGATACTTGGCAACACTGGCCCACATGTTGCACGTTACCAAACAAACAACACACCGGCTTCACTCCTGCCGTCGCTGCTGGAACTGAAGCCAGGTGGAATAAAATGTCAACTCCAGCAGTTATAGCTTTCGGTTTTAAAGATTACAAGGTGTAGTCCATGAGCCAAGATTTCATTATCGAAAGAGTGGGCAAAACCAAACCTATATTAAATTGTTCATAGGGTCAATACGAGTAAATAAATATATGATAACCTCTCCACAGGAGTAGCTTTTTCATGGTTATCACACATTTTGTTATTTCCCCCATACGTACATGACAGGTGAAAAACTATACCTAGCGCTAAGGTAAAAGTGCAATATATCAGCTACCCACTTCTACTCAACTACATATGAGAGGCAGATATTAGCCTACTTTTACTCCACTACAATTATTTGAAAACTCTAGGTACCAATTACTTTGTAGATTTTGGTTATTAATACAAAACATACATTGACCACTTCAGCGCTATATACATTTCCTCTTCTACCCTGGATTTGAACGCGGTTTCCAGTGCAAGTGCTGAAATTTCACCATCGTGATAATAGAGCCTGCCTGCTTGATCAGAGGATACACTGAATTTGTGTCAGATCCTGTGTCTAGGTGAGACATGGCCTTTGACATTATCTAAATGTCTCAATAGAAGAGCAGGGAGACAAAATAGTACAAAAGTAGTACAAAATTACATTATATTCCTTAAAAAGGGCCCTTTTAAACCTTGTCCTGAAGGAGGAAATTAAAAGTACAGTATCTGCGTTCTGTTGGCCTGGAAGAACCCTTGTTTTAAAACAAATGCAAATTGTGAAAAATGCTCATGATTTATGTAAATCTTTATATATCTTGAATTAACATTTTGACTTGTGTGGGACTCGAACCAAAATGCTTAGGACTTGTGTGGGACTCGAAACAAAAAGCTAAGGACTTGTGTGGGACTCGAAACAAAAAGCTGAGGACTTGTGTGGGACTCGAAACAAAAAGCTGAGGACTTGTGTGGGACTCGAAACAAAAAGCTGAGGACTTGTGTGGGACTCGAAACAAAAAGCTGAGGACTTGTGTGGGACTCGAAACAAAAAGCTGAGGACTTGGACTTGACTTGGGACTTGAGAGCAAAGACTTGAGACTCGACTTGGACTTGCAACATAGGGACTTTGTCCCACCTCTGGATGGTGGTAACTGTGACTGTTTTAATTTAACACGCTTTAAGAGCCGATGGTACCTGTGACTGTTTTCATTTAACACGCTTTAAGAGCCGGTGGTAACTGTGACTGTTTTCATTTAACACGCTTTAAGAGCCGGTGGTAACTGTGAGCTAGTGGTAACTGTGACTGTTTTCATTTAACACTATTTAAGAGATGGTGGTAACTGTGACTGTTTTAATTTAACACGCTTTAAGAGTCGGTGGTAACTATGACTGTTTTCATTTAACACGCTTTAAGAGCCGGTGGTAACTGTGACTGTTTTAATTTAACACGCTTTAAGAGTCGGTGGTAACTTTGACTGTTTTAATTTAAAACGTTTTAAGAGCCAGTGGTAACTGTGACTGTTTTAATTCAACACGCTTTAAGAGCCGGTGGTAACTGTGACTGTTTTAATTTAACACGCTTTAAGAGCCGGTGGTAACTGTGACTGTTCTAATTTAACACTCTTTAAGAGCCGGTGGTAACTGTGACTGTTTTAATTTAACACGCTTCAAGAGCCGGTGGTAACTGTGACTGTTTTCATTTAACATGCTTTAAGAAACGGTGGTAACTGTGACTGTTTTAATTGAACAGTCTTTAAGAGCCGGTGGTAACTGTGACTGTTTTAATTTAACACTCTTTAAGAGCCGGTGGTAACTGTGACTGTTTTAATTTAACACGCTTTAAGAGCCGGTGGTAACTGTGAGCTAGTGGTAACTGTGACTGTTTTAATTTAACACTATTTAAGAGATCGTGGTAACTGTGACTGTTTTAATTTAACACGCTTTAAGAGCCGGTGGTAACTGTGACTGTTTTAATTTAACACTCTTTAAGAGCCGGTGGTAACTGTGACTGTTTTAATTTAACACTCTTTAAGAGCCGGTGGTAACCGTGACTGTTTTAATTTAACACTCTTTAAGAGCCGGTGGTAACCGTGACTGTTTTAATTTAACACTCTTTAAGAGTCGGTGGTAACTGTGACTGTTTTAATTTAACACGCTTTAAGAGCCGGTGGTAACTGTGACTGTTTTAATTTAACACGCTTCAAGAGCCGGTGGTAACTGTGACTGTTTTCATTTAACATGCTTTAAGAAACGGTGGTAACTGTGACTGTTTTAATTTAACACGCTTTAAGAGCCGGTGGTAACTGTGACTGTTTTAATTTAACAGTCTTTAAGAGCCGGTGGTAACTGTGACTGTTTTAATTTAACAGTCTTTAAGAGCCGGTGGTAACTGTGACTGTTTTAATTTAACACGCTTTAAGAGCCGGTGGTAACTGTGAGCTAGTGGTAACTGTGACTGTTTTAATTTAACACTATTTAAGAGATGGTGGTAACTGTGACTGTTTTAATTTAACACGCTTTAAGAGCCGGTGGTAACTGTGACTGTTTTCATTTAACACGCTTTAAGAGCCGGTGGTAACTGTGACTGTTTTAATTTAACATGCTTTAAGAGCCGGTGGTAACTGTGACTGTTTTAATTTAACACGCTTTAAGAGTCGGTGGTAACTGTGAATGTTTTAATTTAACACGCTTTAAGAGCCGGTGGTAACTGAGACTGTTTTAATTTAACACGCTTTAAGAGCCGGTGGTAACTGTGACTGTTTTCATTTAACACTCTTTAAGAGCCGGTGGTAACCGTGACTGTTTTCATTTAACACGCTTTAAGAGCCGGTGGTAACGTGACTGTTTTCATTTAACACTCTTTAAGAGCCGGTGGTAACTCTGACTGTTTTCATTTAACACGCTTTAAGAGCCGGTGGTAACTGTGACTGTATAATTTAACACGCTTTAAGAGCCGGTGGTAACTGTGAATGTTTTAATTTAACACGCTTTAAGAGCCGGTGGTAACTGTGACTGTTTTAATTTAACACGCTTTAAGAGCCGGTGATAACCGTGCCTGTTTTAATTTAACACGCTTTAAGAGTCGGTGGTAACCGTGACTGTTTTAATTTAACACGCTTTAAGAGCCGGTGGTAACTGTGACTGTTTTAATTTAACACTCTTTAAGAGCCGGTGGTAACTGTGACTGTTTTCATTTAACACGCTTTAAGAGCCGGTGGTAACTGTGACTGTTTTCATTTAACACGCTTTAAGAGCCGGTGGTAACTGTGACTGTTTTCATTTAACACGCTTTAAGAGCCGGTGGTAACTGTGACTGTATAATTTAACACGCTTTAAGAGCCGGTGGTAACTGTGACTGTTTTCATTTAACACGCTTTAAGAGCCGGTGGTAACTGTGAGCTAGTGGTAACTGTGACTGTTTTCATTTAACACTATTTAAGAGATGGTGGCAGAGGTGGGGACTTGGACTCGGGACTCGAGACTCGACTTGACTTGAAGTCCCGATTTTGATGACTTTAGACTTGCTTGACCAAATCAAAAATAGACTTGGACTTGCTTGGGACTTGAATGCCAAAGACTTGAGACTTGACTTGACTTGAACGCTAAAGACTTGAGACTTGACTTGACTTGAGCCCTCTTGACTTGAAAATTCAAGTCTTTTCAAGTCACTTTCAAGTCACTTAAGCAAGCCAAAAATGTTTAAAAAGTGTGCATCAACTATAATGTTATTAGTCAGAAATCCCGGCCGTCAGTGACACCTAGTGTAGTGTTGCCAAAGCTGCTTATTTACCCTAACTTTTGGACAAAATTTGGCTTGTTTTTGGCTTGTTTTTGGAAGTCAGTTCGCTTGTTTCTCTCCCGATACTTGGCAACACTGGCCCACATGTTGCACGTTACCAAACAAACAACACACCGGCTTCACTCCTGCCGTCGCTGCTGGAACTGAAGCCAGGTGGAATAAAATGTCAACCTGAAGGAGGAAATTAAAAGTACAGTATCTGCGTTCTGTTGGCCTGGAAGAACCCTTGTTTTAAAACAAATGCAAATTGTGAAAAATGCTCATGATTTATGTAAATCTTTATATATCTTGAATTAACATTTTGACTTGTGTGGGACTCGAACCAAAATGCTTAGGACTTGTGTGGGACTCGAAACAAAAAGCTAAGGACTTGTGTGGGACTCGAAACAAAAAGCTGAGGACTTGTGTGGGACTCGAAACAAAAAGCTGAGGACTTGTGTGGGACTCGAAACAAAAAGCTGAGGACTTGTGTGGGACTCGAAACAAAAAGCTGAGGACTTGTGTGGGACTCGAAACAAAAAGCTGAGGACTTGGACTTGACTTGGGACTTGAGAGCAAAGACTTGAGACTCGACTTGGACTTGCAACATAGGGACTTTGTCCCACCTCTGGATGGTGGTAACTGTGACTGTTTTAATTTAACACGCTTTAAGAGCCGATGGTACCTGTGACTGTTTTCATTTAACACGCTTTAAGAGCCGGTGGTAACTGTGACTGTTTTCATTTAACACGCTTTAAGAGCCGGTGGTAACTGTGAGCTAGTGGTAACTGTGACTGTTTTCATTTAACACTATTTAAGAGATGGTGGTAACTGTGACTGTTTTAATTTAACACGCTTTAAGAGTCGGTGGTAACTATGACTGTTTTCATTTAACACGCTTTAAGAGCCGGTGGTAACTGTGACTGTTTTAATTTAACACGCTTTAAGAGTCGGTGGTAACTTTGACTGTTTTAATTTAAAACGTTTTAAGAGCCAGTGGTAACTGTGACTGTTTTAATTCAACACGCTTTAAGAGCCGGTGGTAACTGTGACTGTTTTAATTTAACACGCTTTAAGAGCCGGTGGTAACTGTGACTGTTCTAATTTAACACTCTTTAAGAGCCGGTGGTAACTGTGACTGTTTTAATTTAACACGCTTCAAGAGCCGGTGGTAACTGTGACTGTTTTCATTTAACATGCTTTAAGAAACGGTGGTAACTGTGACTGTTTTAATTGAACAGTCTTTAAGAGCCGGTGGTAACTGTGACTGTTTTAATTTAACACTCTTTAAGAGCCGGTGGTAACTGTGACTGTTTTAATTTAACACGCTTTAAGAGCCGGTGGTAACTGTGAGCTAGTGGTAACTGTGACTGTTTTAATTTAACACTATTTAAGAGATCGTGGTAACTGTGACTGTTTTAATTTAACACGCTTTAAGAGCCGGTGGTAACTGTGACTGTTTTAATTTAACACTCTTTAAGAGCCGGTGGTAACTGTGACTGTTTTAATTTAACACTCTTTAAGAGCCGGTGGTAACCGTGACTGTTTTAATTTAACACTCTTTAAGAGCCGGTGGTAACCGTGACTGTTTTAATTTAACACTCTTTAAGAGTCGGTGGTAACTGTGACTGTTTTAATTTAACACGCTTTAAGAGCCGGTGGTAACTGTGACTGTTTTAATTTAACACGCTTCAAGAGCCGGTGGTAACTGTGACTGTTTTCATTTAACATGCTTTAAGAAACGGTGGTAACTGTGACTGTTTTAATTTAACACGCTTTAAGAGCCGGTGGTAACTGTGACTGTTTTAATTTAACAGTCTTTAAGAGCCGGTGGTAACTGTGACTGTTTTAATTTAACAGTCTTTAAGAGCCGGTGGTAACTGTGACTGTTTTAATTTAACACGCTTTAAGAGCCGGTGGTAACTGTGAGCTAGTGGTAACTGTGACTGTTTTAATTTAACACTATTTAAGAGATGGTGGTAACTGTGACTGTTTTAATTTAACACGCTTTAAGAGCCGGTGGTAACTGTGACTGTTTTCATTTAACACGCTTTAAGAGCCGGTGGTAACTGTGACTGTTTTAATTTAACATGCTTTAAGAGCCGGTGGTAACTGTGACTGTTTTAATTTAACACGCTTTAAGAGTTGGTGGTAACTGTGAATGTTTTAATTTAACACGCTTTAAGAGCCGGTGGTAACTGAGACTGTTTTAATTTAACACGCTTTAAGAGCCGGTGGTAACTGTGACTGTTTTCATTTAACACTCTTTAAGAGCCGGTGGTAACCGTGACTGTTTTCATTTAACACGCTTTAAGAGCCGGTGGTAACGTGACTGTTTTCATTTAACACTCTTTAAGAGCCGGTGGTAACTCTGACTGTTTTCATTTAACACGCTTTAAGAGCCGGTGGTAACTGTGACTGTATAATTTAACACGCTTTAAGAGCCGGTGGTAACTGTGAATGTTTTAATTTAACACGCTTTAAGAGCCGGTGGTAACTGTGACTGTTTTAATTTAACACGCTTTAAGAGCCGGTGATAACCGTGCCTGTTTTAATTTAACACGCTTTAAGAGTCGGTGGTAACCGTGACTGTTTTAATTTAACACGCTTTAAGAGCCGGTGGTAACTGTGACTGTTTTAATTTAACACTCTTTAAGAGCCGGTGGTAACTGTGACTGTTTTCATTTAACACGCTTTAAGAGCCGGTGGTAACTGTGACTGTTTTCATTTAACACGCTTTAAGAGCCGGTGGTAACTGTGACTGTTTTCATTTAACACGCTTTAAGAGCCGGTGGTAACTGTGACTGTATAATTTAACACGCTTTAAGAGCCGGTGGTAACTGTGACTGTTTTCATTTAACACGCTTTAAGAGCCGGTGGTAACTGTGAGCTAGTGGTAACTGTGACTGTTTTCATTTAACACTATTTAAGAGATGGTGGCAGAGGTGGGGACTTGGACTCGGGACTCGAGACTCGACTTGACTTGAAGTCCCGATTTTGATGACTTTAGACTTGCTTGACCAAATCAAAAATAGACTTGGACTTGCTTGGGACTTGAATGCCAAAGACTTGAGACTTGACTTGACTTGAACGCTAAAGACTTGAGACTTGACTTGACTTGAGCCCTCTTGACTTGAAAATTCAAGTCTTTTCAAGTCACTTTCAAGTCACTTAAGCAAGCCAAAAATGTTTAAAAAGTGTGCATCAACTATAATGTTATTAGTCAGAAATCCCGGCCGTCAGTGACACCTAGTGTAGTGTTGCCAAAGCTGCTTATTTACCCTAACTTTTGGACAAAATTTGGCTTGTTTTTGGCTTGTTTTTGGAAGTCAGTTCGCTTGTTTCTCTCCCGATACTTGGCAACACTGGCCCACATGTTGCACGTTACCAAACAAACAACACACCGGCTTCACTCCTGCCGTCGCTGCTGGAACTGAAGCCAGGTGGAATAAAATGTCAACTCCAGCAGTTATAGCTTTCGGTTTTAAAGATTACAAGGTGTAGTCCATGAGCCAAGATTTCATTATCGAAAGAGTGGGCAAAACCAAACCTATATTAAATTGTTCATAGGGTCAATACGAGTAAATAAATATATGATAACCTCTCCACAGGAGTAGCTTTTTCATGGTTATCACACATTTTGTTATTTCCCCCATACGTACATGACAGGTGAAAAACTATACCTAGCGCTAAGGTAAAAGTGCAATATATCAGCTACCCACTTCTACTCAACTACATATGAGAGGCAGATATTAGCCTACTTTTACTCCACTACAATTATTTGAAAACTCTAGGTACCAATTACTTTGTAGATTTTGGTTATTAATACAAAACATACATTGACCACTTCAGCGCTATATACATTTCCTCTTCTACCCTGGATTTGAACGCGGTTTCCAGTGCAAGTGCTGAAATTTCACCATCGTGATAATAGAGCCTGCCTGCTTGATCAGAGGATACACTGAATTTGTGTCAGATCCTGTGTCTAGGTGAGACATGGCCTTTGACATTATCTAAATGTCTCAATAGAAGAGCAGGGAGACAAAATAGTACAAAAGTAGTACAAAATTACATTATATTCCTTAAAAAGGGCCCTTTTAAACCTTGTCCTGAAGGAGGAAATTAAAAGTACAGTATCTGCGTTCTGTTGGCCTGGAAGAACCCTTGTTTTAAAACAAATGCAAATTGTGAAAAATGCTCATGATTTATGTAAATCTTTACATATCTTGAATTAACATTTTGACTTGTGTGGGACTCGAACCAAAATGCTTAGGACTTGTGTGGGACTCGAAACAAAAAGCTAAGGACTTGTGTGGGACTCGAAACAAAAAGCTGAGGACTTGTGTGGGACTCGAAACAAAAAGCTGAGGACTTGTGTGGGACTCGAAACAAAAAGCTGAGGACTTGTGTGGGACTCGAAACAAAAAGCTGAGGACTTGTGTGGGACTCGAAACAAAAAGCTGAGGACTTGGACTTGACTTGGGACTTGAGAGCAAAGACTTGAGACTCGACTTGGACTTGCAACATAGGGACTTTGTCCCACCTCTGGATGGTGGTAACTGTGACTGTTTTAATTTAACACGCTTTAAGAGCCGATGGTACCTGTGACTGTTTTCATTTAACACGCTTTAAGAGCCGGTGGTAACTGTGACTGTTTTCATTTAACACGCTTTAAGAGCCGGTGGTAACTGTGAGCTAGTGGTAACTGTGACTGTTTTCATTTAACACTATTTAAGAGATGGTGGTAACTGTGACTGTTTTAATTTAACACGCTTTAAGAGTCGGTGGTAACTTTGACTGTTTTAATTTAAAACGCTTTAAGAGCCAGTGGTAACTGTGACTGTTTTAATTCAACACGCTTTAAGAGCCGGTGGTAACTGTGACTGTTTTAATTTAACACGCTTTAAGAGCCGGTGGTAACTGTGACTGTTCTAATTTAACACTCTTTAAGAGCCGGTGGTAACTGTGACTGTTTTAATTTAACACGCTTCAAGAGCCGGTGGTAACTGTGACTGTTTTAATTTAACAGTCTTTAAGAGCCGGTGGTAACTGTGACTGTTTTAATTTAACAGTCTTTAAGAGCCGGTGGTAACTGTGACTGTTTTAATTTAACACGCTTTAAGAGCCGGTGGTAACTGTGAGCTAGTGGTAACTGTGACTGTTTTAATTTAACACTATTTAAGAGATGGTGGTAACTGTGACTGTTTTAATTTAACACGCTTTAAGAGCCGGTGGTAACTGTGACTGTTTTAATTTAACACTCTTTAAGAGCCGGTGGTAACTGTGACTGTTTTAATTTAACACTCTTTAAGAGCCGGTGGTAACCGTGACTGTTTTAATTTAACACTCTTTAAGAGCCGGTGGTAACTGTAACTGTTTTAATTTAACACTCTTTAAGAGCCGGTGGTAATTGTGACTGTTTTAAACACTCTTTAAGAGCCGGTGGTAACTGTGACTGTTTTAATTTAACAAACTTTAAGAGCTGGTGGTAACTGTGACTGTTTTAATTTAACACGCTTTAAGAGCCGGTGGTAACTGTGACTGTTTTAATTTAACATGCTTTAAGAGCCGGTGGTAACTGTGACTGTTTTAATTTAACACGCTTTAAGAGCCGGTGGTAACTGTGACTGTTCTAATTTAACACTCTTTAAGCACCTGATTCGGATGCTATCAATGCATAGAATGGGAGATTATCACGTTCTATCAGACCATTGAATGGGCGAAGTAGGCGACCTACTAACTACCCCGCGATTTATCAGACCATTCATTGGGCGTAATCAGGAGCTACTGACCTACCGACGGAGATGACTTAAATAGTTCAGTTTCGGTTTTGGTTTTGTTTTTTTTGGTTTCGGACCATGACGGAGGCGCGCAGTCTCAGGCGAGCTGGAGCCCCGCGACGGGCCACCGAGGGAGCTAAGGCGACCGAGTTGCCGTCCAGAGCGGTGCGACGCTCGCCTTCGCCTACTCAGCGCCGTTCGAGTTATGTACCGATACGCACAGAATCGTAAATATTGTTGTGGGGACTGCTCCGCCTCCGTCGGTAGGTCAGTAGCTCCTGATTACGCCCAATGAATGGTGTGACAAATCGCGGGGTAGACAGTAGCTCGCCTACTTCGCCCATTCAATGGTCTGATAAAACGTGATAATCTCCCATTCAATGCATTGATAGCATTCGAAGCCGGTGCTTTAAGAGCCGGTGGTAAACGTGACTGTTTTAATTTAACACTCTTTAAGAGCCGGTGGTAACTGTGACTGTTTTCATTTAACACTATTTAAGAGATGGTGGTAACTGTGACTGTTTTAATTTAACACGCTTTAAGAGCCGGTGGTAACTGTGACTGTTTTCATTTAACACGCTTTAAGAGCCGGTGGTAACTGTGACTGTTTTAATTTAACACTCTTTAAGAGCCGGTGGTAACTGTGACTGTTTTAATTTAACACGCTTTAAGAGCCGGTGGTAACTGTGACTGTTTTAATTTAACACGCTTTAAGAGCCGGTGGTAACTGTGACTGTTTTCATTCAACACGCTTTAAGAGCCGGTGGTAACTGTGACTGTTTTAATTTAACATGCTTTAACAGCCGGTGCGCGCGTGCGCGCACCGGCTGTTAAAGCATTCCGCATTCCTGTTAAAGCATTCCGCGTCCCTGCATTCCCAGTAGGCTATGAAGGCTTACTTTGTGGCTCCTAGAATCGCAACCTAGAGAGAACTTTCAACTATCAGGCTGCTCTCCTGTTGAAACCATCTTTGAGGTTTGGTCCAGGAGGCAGACACTGTTAGTTTAAGAGCAGGCTAGGCTTAAAACTTTCCTTCCATTTGGGGAACAACAGCACCATCATCATCCATAGTCTCTAATGTCATCATAGCCAGTGCAGTGCTTGTTTGATTACCTCATTAACAAATTACATGACCTGCCTGGTGAAACATGTCCAACAACTCTTCCGAACGTGTGGTGAGGTGAAGTAAGTAAATAGGCTATGTACATTATATTTGTACAGTATATAACACTTCTCACAGAGAGAACTCACAAAGTGCTTGACATACAACAGAAATAAAAACACAGCATGAAACATTCAAAACAACAAAAACAAACACAAACAAATCTAAGACATTCCACAAGTGGTTCTTAAAAAATGTCCAGAGGCTGCAGCTCTCAAGACCTGTAGAAGGGCATTCCATACATTTTAGCATTCCATACTACTTTTTTCGTCCCGCGGGGGAACTCCTCCTCCGCCTCCTTCGCCTCCTCCAGCTTAAAAACGAAAAAACAAAAAAATCTAAGACATTCCACAAATGCTTGTTTAAACAGTAATGTTTGTAAGTGGCTCTAAAAAATTCCACAGAGGCTGACCTTTTTTCGTTCCAGCTCTCAAGACCTGTGGAAGGACATTCCATACATTTTCTTTTATTTTTTATTATCTTTCTTCATCTCGTGGGGGAATGCGGAGGGGGAAGCAGTTAGGGCTTAAGTGTCTTGTTCAGGGACACTTCGAACCTTAGGCTTCCCAGGCGGGCTCTCTAACCATTCAACTATGGCCGCCAACCTGGTACGAGGAATAATAATAATAATAATAATAAACTTTATTTATATAGCACCTTTCATGACATAAATGCAGCGCAAAGTTCTTTACAGAACAAAACAAAAACAAACAAAAATAAAAATGTATAAAATACACAATAAAACAGTGGCAAAAAACACTGGCATAAAATGAATGCCTAAAATAATACATAACAGGCAGTGAGGCAGTGAAACAGTAAAGACATGAATAACAACACAGAGATTTAGAAGAGAAAAAATCAACTAAAAGCAAGAGAGAAGAAATATGTCTTGAGCTGTGCTTTAAAACTGTCCACAGAGGGTGCCTGTCTTATGTGTAATGGGAGTTTATTCCAAGCCGTCGGACCGTAGAAGCAGAATGCTGCTTTGCCGTGTTTTGACATTTCAGGCACTTAGAGTAGGCCTGCACTAGAAGACCTGAGGGGGGCGGTTTGGAACGTATTTAGGGAGGAGGTCATAGAGGTAGGAAGGTGCCAGACCATTGATTCAATTCAATTCAATTCAATTTTATTAAAGTGTCAAATCACAACAAGTTGTCTCAAGACACTTTACATGTAGAGAAGAGACCCAACATCCCACCCTGAGCAAGCAATTTTGCGACAGTGGCAACGAAAAACTCCCTCTTAATTCAACAGGAAGAAACGTCAGGCAGACCCTAGGCTCTAGGGCGGGGGCCTTCTGCCTCGACCGTGTTGGGGGAAAGAAGAGAGAGAGAAAGGGAGAGACAGAGGAGAGACAGAAAGAGATACAGTGCAAGCAGTAACAATAACAATAATAGCAAATATAATAGTGTGAGATACTAGCATATGATAGTATAATATAGTACAGCAATAGTGTGTATGCAGTATATAATGGAATAATATAAAAATGTTTAAGATAATATAATATGCGGTATAGTGTAGTGTAGTAGAAGTCCACGGTCGTGTCCAGGTCGTGCTCCATGGAGAGAGGCCCGGTCCGGTCCGCAGTCACAGTCTTGAGCCGCAGCTGGGGGTCCGTAGTAACAGTCCATAGACTCCATGGAGAGGCCCAGGCCCGGTCCGCAGTCACAGTCTTGAGCCGCAGCTGGGGGTCCATAGTAATAGTCCATGGACCTGCGACGTGGGTGGTAGAAGAAACTCCGGGGAACGAGTCCCCGGTTGTAGAATTAGTGGCAGGCCTTACTAGAGCGTGAATCCGTACAGGGTTAATTACGATTGTACCAATGGGACACAAACCCACACAACCAAAGGGAGGACGGGAAGAGAGAGGACGAGGGGAGAGAGGAGAAAGGGGAAGGTGGGGGAGAGAGGATGACTATAGGGGGACTGAGTCTATACACTTCGGCTATAGGCTTTATCATAGAGAAAGGTTTTTAGTCTAGTTTTAAATATACAGAGTGTGTCTGCTTTACGGACTGAGACTGGGAGAAGGTTCCACAGCTGAGGTGCTTGAAACTTAAATGCTCTACCTCCTGTTCTAGTTTTTTGGGGGTTTACTGGAACCGTAAGCATTTTTTCATACTGTGGACGCAGTGGTGTTCTGGCTGGTTTACGGGGCTCGATGAGTTCTTTGAGATATACTGGTGCCTGTCCATTGAGAGCCTTGTATGTGAGGAGGAGAACTTTAAACTCTATTCTGTATTTAACCGGGAGCCAGTGCAAAGAGGCCAATGAAGGAGTGATATGATCTCTTCTTCTGGTTCCTGTCAGTATGCGCGCAGCGGCATTCTGGACAAGCTGCAGGCTATTTAGGGACTTACTTGGGCAGCCTGATAGTAAGGCGTTGCAATAGTCCAGCCTAGAAGTAACAAATGCGTGGACAAGTTTTTCTGCATCATTTTGGGACAGAATGTGCCTAACTTTTGCAATATTACGCAGGTGAAAAAAGGCATTTCTTGAAATTTGTTTTATGTGGGACTGAAAGGACATGTCTTGGTCAAACGTGACTCCCAGATTCTTTACAGTGGCCCTGGAGGTCAAGGTAATACCATCTAGGGTAAAATTCTCATCGATTAATTTATCTCTGAGGTGCTTAGGGCCGAGTACAATAACTTCAGTTTTGTCCGAGTTGAGGAGTAGGTAATTACGGGTCATCCAACTCTTGATGTCTATAAGACATGCTTGAAGTTTAGCCAGTTGATCTGTTTCATCTGGCTTCATTGATAGATATAATTGTGTATCATCTGCATAGCAATGGAAATTTATAGAGTGTTTCCTAATTATCTCACCTAAGGGAAGCATATATAGAGTGAATAGTATTGGTCCAAGTACAGAGCCTTGTGGGACTCCGTATTTAACCTTTTCGCGTAGTGAAGGTGTATCGTTAACGTTTACAAATTGAAATCTGTCAGACAGATAGGACTCAAACCAGTTCAATGCAGCACCCTTAATGCCAAACAGATGCTCAAGTCTCTGCAACAAAATATGGTGATCAATAGTATCAAATGCAGCACTGAGGTCCAACAGAACCAGTACAGAGAGAAGGTTATTATCGGATGCAATCAGGAGGTCATTTGTGACCTTCACCAATGCCGTCTCAGTGCTATGGTGTGCTCTGAATCCTGACTGAAAAGCTTCAAATAGCTTGTTGTTATGTAAAAAATCACATAACTGCTTGGCGACTGCTTTCTCAAGGATTTTAGAGAGAAATGGGAGGTTCGATATAGGTCTATAGTTAGCCAAAATGCCTGAGTCGAGAGTAGGCTTCTTGAGGAGGGGTTTGATGACAGCTACCTTAAAGGACTGTGGTACGTAGCCCGTCACCAGAGACATATTGATCATATCGAGTAGGGGTGCACCAACCGGGGTCAGGGCCTCTTTAAGCAATTTAGTTGGGACTGGATCCAAGAGACAGGTCGTTGGTTTGGAAGATGTGATCATTAAAGTGAATTCGGAGAGCTCGACCGGGGAGAAACTGTCCAAATATACACTGTGTCGTACAGTCACTTCTGAGGATATTACGTCGGATGGCGGTCCGGTAGGGGCTGAGAGTAGTAGGTTATCAATACTATCTCTGATAGTATTGATTTTACCATTGAAAAAATTCATGAAATCATTGCTGTTAAGGGATATAGGAATACGCGGATCAGTAGAGTCATGACTTTTTGTCAATTTGGCTAGAGTGTCAAAAAGGAACCTATGGTTGTTTTTGTTTTCCTCTATTAGAGAGGAATAATAGGTGGCTCTGGCATTGCAGAGAGCCTTCCTATATATTTTAAGGCTGTTCTGCCAGGCTATACAGGATTCTTTCTGTTTGGTTGAACGCCATATCCTTTCAAGCTTACGTGACGTTCGCTTGAGATTTTTAGTTCCAGAGTTATACCATGGGGCTAGCCTCTGTTGCTTTATTACCCTCTTTCTTAAAGGAGCAACAGAGTCAAGCGTTGTCTGAAGGGAGCCTGTGACATTATCAACAAAGTGGTCGACCTGAGAGGGGCTATAGGTATAAAGATCTTCAATTGTATTGGAATATACTGAGTTGATGGCTGATGGTATTGCTTCCTTAAATTTGCCCACAGCACTATCAGATATATTTCTACCAAATACATTTTTGTCCAATGGTGAGTAATCAATTAATGTAAAATCAAAAGTTATTAAATAGTGGTCGGAGAGGTTCTCATTATATGGGAAGACTATGAGATGTTCAATTTCAATACCATAGACCAAAACAAGGTCGAGGGTATGGTTGAACTTGTGAGTAGGTTTATCTACACACTGAGAGAAACCAATTGACTCAATTAATGTAATAAACGCTTTACTGAGGCTATCGGTTGCAACATCCACGTGGATATTCATATCGGCAGCCAGAATGATTCTGTCAGAGTCTAGGACTAGGCGTGATAGAAACTCTGAGAATTCAGATAGAAATTCAGTGTAGGCCCCAGGAGGGCGGTACACTGTAACAAACAATAGAGGCTGTAATGATTTCCAGCTTGGGTGCGAAAGAGTGAGAACCAGACTTTCAAACGTTTTGTAAGTCAGCCTGGGTCTGGGGCTGATTATTAAGCTTGAGTTGAATATGGCTGCAACGCCACCTCCAATCTGGCCGGTGTCTCAGGGAATATGAGCATTTATGTGACTTGGTGGGGTGGCTGTATTTAGGGGGACGTATTCTTGCTCACCCAGCCATGTTTCAGTAAGACAAAGTAGATCAAGATGGTTGTCTGATACGATTTCATTTACCAATACACCTTTATAGCGTAGGGATCTAATGTTCAGGAGTCCACATTTAATTATTTTATTTTGTGGCACTACTGCATTAATTTTGATCTGTGCCAAGTTTTTATGCACAACTCCTCGAGCCCTTGGTTTCACATGCCTAGGGGGTCGAGTAGTTTCAATTGTTCTGATTTGTAGGGTAGGTGGCTGCTCTGGTGGAAGCACAGAGAAGCGTGTAAGACTGCAACTCTGCTTCCTGGTCCCAACTCTGGGTGGTCATAGTTTATTGTCGATAAACTTGTCTATATTTCTAGAGATGAGCGCTGCACCATCCCAGGTTGGATGTATGCAGTCTCTCCCCATCAGACCAGTTTTCCCCTCGAAAGTTTGCCAATGGTTTATAAAGCCCACGTTATTATCTGGACACCACCTTGATAACCAGCGGTTGAATGAAGACATACGGCTGTACATCTCATCGCCAATCATATTTGGCAGGGGACCAGAGAAAACTACGGAGTCCGACATTGTCTTTGCGTATGTGCACACAGACTCAATATTTATCTTTGTGATCTCTGATCTCTTAAGTCGTGTGTCATTGCCACCGCAGTGGATTACTATTGTATCATAACGTTTGTGTTTACTTGTAGCCAGCATTTTTAAATCTGATTCGATGTCGCCCGCTCTGGCCCCAGGGATGCATTTGACTATGGTCCCTGGTGTCACTAACTTCACGTTTCTCATTATAGAACTACCAATAACCAGAGTTGTTTTCTCAGTGACATATGGAGGGGGCGTGTCACCGAGTGGGGCTAACGTCTCACTGCTAAACTCAACGGGTGTAGCAGCGAGTGGGGAAAATCTGTTTGAAACGTGAAGTGGTTGGTGTCCCGTGTGCTTTTGTTTACTAGGCCTACTACGCCTACGACCAGGAGCAGTCACCCAGCCGTCTTGGGTCGTGGGGTGCGTGTGGGGACTATGATCAGTCACGATCGGTGACCGTGACTGGTAATGTCCCCCTGTTCCCTGTTGCACGGGAGCAGAGGCTAGGCTAATGTGAGCACCGCTAGCTATAGTTTCCTCTAGCCGCCAGAGCCTCCTCTCCAGCGCTGCAAGCACACAGCACTTGTTACATACATCCGCACATTCAATAAAGGCGTCGGAGCTGTAACTATGCATGTGACATTCAGCACAGGAGCGAGGATGAGAGCGAGAAGGGAACCGGGGGGAGGAGTGAGAAGCCATCGCCCAGCAGGCCAGGGTAGCCGCTAAGCTAAAGCTAGGCTAATTGTAAAGCCAACAACCAACGGCAAAGTTAGTCCCTTAGCTAGACAATCAGCCCAAGCAGCGATAAAGTCGCCACACAGTAGAGAGATAGGGTAGTAGTTAGCAGTGGCAGTGTGTGCTCAAATCACAACAATACAATAATATCAACGTTAACGTCTTGCGCAGCTAAACGATACACGTCTCGCTAGCTCAGACAATACAGGAAGTGACGCAATACGCTTACCGTCAGGGCTACGTCAGGGTTGCCAGGTCAATTGAGAGCTTTATAAACAAGTAAAGTCATTTTAAAATCAATCCTAAAAACAACCGGGAGCGAATGACCAATAGACTCTGGACGGCTGACCTTAGGGTTCTGCTGGGCACATTTTATATATATATATATATATATATATATATATATTTTATATATATATATATATATATATTACGATACAGTATGACATCATGACAATACCTATCGTCACATTTTAATATCACGATAGGCTGTATCGTCGGACAATATATCGTGACACTCCTAGGCGGGGAGGGTTAATCTTTTTTTTTTTAATCACTTGGGGAGGGTCATTGATTTGTATTTTTTTGTCAAAGGGAGGGTCATGGCATTTTAGATCAGGGCACACACATTTTCTCCAGAGGTACCCTTCTTTAAAAATCGACCTGTCCCTAACTATCTTGAAAAGCACTTAAAAGTTAATCTGGGTTAACTGACTGAATGTTAACTATATTAGACTAATTCTGTCACGTTTTTATTGGGTCAATCATTCATTTTGTGTATGTTTTGTTACTTGTAAAACACGTCCCCAGTGCAAGTAGCTGACAGATTGTGTTGTTGTCTTTCCAGACAGACAAGTGCTTTTGGTGTCCACATGTGCTGACATACACTGTCTCCCATGTCCATTTATTGTCAATGCAGAATAAACACCCTGCTGCTGAGCTGTTACCACCACCTGAACTCCGAGTGTGTTTAATTCAGAGAGGAGACATCTAACATGGGTCACATATATACACATAAGCATACTGCGGTTTAGGGCAGAGCCCCTCCAGCAGCATTGGGCCCATGTTCACTCACTCATCATTGAAACCAGACTGACTCAAATAGTCAAACCTGGGCCTCTGCTTAGTGGCACCAACTATCTGTCTTAAAGGGATAGTTCACCCCCAAAAAAATACTTATTTTCTATCAATCAAACACCCCATGAAGCCTTGAATTCATGGAGATTTTTTAGTTTATAAGCCAATAATTTGATGAACGGCGGAAAGATGCTTATGTCTCCGGTAGGAGACTCAAAGCTACCGGAGCAGCCGCCGGTCATCAAATTATTGGCCTAGGAATGAGACGAAAACAAAAAAATCTCCATGAATACAAGTCTATGGGGTGTGTAATCGATAGGGAGAAAAAAAGTCATTTTGGGGGTGAACTATCCCTTTAAGGACAGGTTCCCTCAATACATTCACCTTCATCACTAGTGAAACTCAAGAACACATTTCCCAAACCTTACAGAAATCATTATAATCCACAAGGTACTGCAAGTTTTACTCTTACACTTTTAGCAACACAACTATTTTCATCCATAACATATATTACACAGAAAAATGCACACTCCCCTGGCAAGTGGTATGTCCCAATTACCATACCCCTCTATATAAGGAGCACTGTGGTCACATGTGACTCTTCAGATCCTCAAACCAAGGAAGATTTAGAAAGGAAAGGACATACTACATCCGTTCTCTAGATATATGACGTGACACTCACGGGTGGCAAAATCGCACCGGAAGTTCGATGAATAACATTGCAGTGGATGGAGCCGGCTGGAGCAGCTCATGAACAAACATTATTTGTGAATGATTGAGACCATTGTGAAATAATCGCTTCAGGAAAATAAAAGAAAACATATCACACATTTGTTTCTGCTGTCTTGTTTTTCCATTTACACTCTACATCATTTTATGTAGGTATCCAAAGAGCAGAGAGAGAGTAATCTCTCATAGAACAAACAGCAGAGGTCGCTGTTTTTCATTTTCAGTTGGGTCTGGCTCCGCGAGACTACAGAGAGAGTAAAATTCTCACTGGGCAGCCCCCAACTCCCAGGTGTTCATAGATTGATTGACAGGCATTGATTGACAGCTGTCTGCCAATCAATCAGTCAACACCTAATCACAGCTAATACATTTTCAGTAGGAGTTTATGTAATTTCAGTAGGAGAGTAGGAGTTTCACAAGCAACAAAGTAAGTTGTCCTATTGGTAATTGTGTTATGGAAATGTTTGTAAATACATATGAAATTAATTTAAAGGACTGACCTGCAGTGGCAACTATAAGCACATTTACTAAGGTCAATTCATTGTTTTTTAATATTAAAAATAAAAAAATACTGTATGCCTACTATTGTGAGGGTACTGCAAATTACTGCAAATTGGAAATACTCCAGTAATGTAAAAAATAACTCAAAATTGTCCATAACACAATTACCAATAGGACAACTTACTTTGTTGCTTGTGAAACTCCTACTCTCCTACTGAAATTACATAAACTCCTACTGAAAATGTATTAGCTGTGATTAGGTGTTGACTGATTGATTGGCAGACAGCTGTCAATCAATGCCTGTCAATCAATCTATGAACACCTGGGAGTTGGGGGCTGCCCAGTGAGAATTTTACTCTCTCTGTAGTCTCGCGTAGCCAGACCCAGCTGAAAATGAAAAACAGCGACCTCTGCTGTTTGTTGTATGAGAGATTACTCTTTCTCTGCTCTTTGGATACCTACATAAAATGATGTAGAGTGTAAATGGAAAAACAAGACAGCAGAAACAAATGTGTGATATGTTTTCTTTTATTTTCCTGAAGCGATTATTTCACAATGGTCTCAATCATTCACAAATAATGTTTGTTCATGAGCTGCTCCAGCCGGCTCCATCCACTGCAATGTTATTCATCGAACTTCCGGTGCGATTTTGCCACCCGTGAGTGTCACGTCATATATCTAGAGAATGGATGTAGTATGTCCTTTCCTTTCTAAATCTTCCTTGCCTCAAACCAGGAAGAGAATATGGCAGGAATGTGTGTTTATTTAGTAATGATGATGATGAGCTTTAAACTGTTGAGATTAATGAAGGGGTTATGTTTCAGCCAACCAATTCTATTTGTAAAATGAAATTGAAATGAATATTGATGTATTGAACTGGGTCAAAATGTGAATGCAAACTCCCTGATTACCAACATAGCTAGCATTGTAGCAAACAAGTGTTTGGTGCTGACCATGAACAAAATGTAACGGAGATCTGTAACAAAAAGTGTGTGTGTGTGTGTGTGTGTGTGTGTGTGTGTGTGTGTGTGTGTGTGTGTGTGTGTGTGTGTGTGTGTGCGTGTGCGTGTGCGTGTGTGTGTGTCAGTCTGTCTTTACCACTATGCTTTTTTTTTTAACTAAAATGCTGAATGTGATTCAGTGATTGATTGTAGTTTCACTGACCGCTATCTGATATTTTCTTTTTCTTTTTTTTACCATCAACAGTACAAAAGCCCAGGATAATTCTTCAAGACATCCGAGAAATCAAACAGGAGGAGCTGGTCTATGACATTCCCAAAAAGCCCTTCATCTCAGAAGTCCATAAGGGACAATACAAGGACA
This sequence comes from Gymnoscopelus microlampas, assembly GCF_963454915.1. Lineage (NCBI taxonomy): Eukaryota > Metazoa > Chordata > Actinopteri > Myctophiformes > Myctophidae > Gymnoscopelus > Gymnoscopelus microlampas. Next base: position 1,752,650 of record NC_139943.1, read on the forward strand.
TGACTGAGATTGGATGTGTGTTAGGGATGGGACGATAATCGTCATTTATCGTGACTAGAAAAAGAAGCGCAGAGATTTGAATTAATTGTGAAATTGTCCTCCGTCATACACCAGGATGTATTGGCTTTTGTTGAGCTGCAAATTCAGTCCCACTTAAACCCTCTATACTTGATAAAATAGACCTGTAAAGGGTGTCTTTGGTGTGCTCTTATTTCACTCTACACAAATCGCTTCGGCAAAAATAGCAGGTCTACAAGCTCACAACGCATTGCATTGCAACACGTTGTGAGCTTGTAGATTGGCTATTTTTGGCAACGTTAACCCCAGAATAGCGATGCTGGGGGTCCAAATGGTTAACAAGTAGCATTTTAATCGCAATACTTTTTGCCACAATAATCGTGACGTGTAATTTTCATATCGTCCCATCACTAATGTGTATTTCTAAGGTTCTTTGTTCACCGTAGTCCCCCCTTTGCCGTTCTACAAGCTCACACTGCGTCACATTGTAATGCGCTGAGCTTTGTATATCTGCTATTTTTGCAGAATGTTCACCCCGGAATAGGAGCGCTGGGGTTAATTGTTTTTTTTTGTCTCTGTATGGTCATGTGGGAAATCACAACCCGCAAGAACCCCCTTGACGGTGTGTACTGAAAACAGTGGTTAATTCAGACTGTACTTCTCTTGCACATTTTATAATTACACAATTACCTGTACCTAATTGCTTCATTTATCACAACCATTTCATAACAGATTGTACCACCGATATGGAGATCTATAATAGAGTGTGTGAGGACAAGCGAGTGTTAGAACCACTTCCTGACGACTGCCCTGAACAGCTGGGAGGACTGATCAATGCCTGTCGTGCGTATGACGCTTCCCAAAGCTCAACAGCTGGAGGTAAATGTGTTTATAGCTGGTTTTAGACTCGGGTTGAGTGTTATCCCAGGGAACACGGATTAGACAAATGTGAAAAGACGGAGGGTTGAACCCGGGTGTGACTAATAATAATGGAAATGTATGTGGCAAAATGCTATAAATTACGGTTTCTTTAATTGAATCACATCACAATCACCAGTTTTATCTTGCCTCTTTGGTCATTGTTGCTATTTCCTATTCCACAGAGCTTGTGGACCAGATACGCAAGGTGGTGGAGGAGTAAGGAGTAAGCCAACAGCTCTTCTCATAAGAAGGAATACCATGGTGTTAATGCATGGATGTATATTGTACCATGTATTATAGTTCAGGATTCCAAAGTCTTGTCACTGTTCAACAACTAGCCTGTAGGCTATACTATTTCATTGTTTTTTAATCTAATGTAACCATAAATTAATCAATTTGACTGTGCAGTCTGCAATCCCTCATACCTCTCTGCACATAGTTTTATGTCCTACTCTGTTCTATGGTGGATTGTCACAGTGCATAGCCTGAGGTTTGATTTCTGGTTTGATTGCTTTTCTCCAGGTGGCTTTACTTAGGACTCCTAGGGCAAATGTATTCTTTCATATGACCATGTTGGCTTTAGAAACTGTTTTACATTTTCTAATCTGTCTAATAAAATTTGAATGGTGAGAAATGAGCTTTATTCAACATAATTTTGATATAAACTAAATAGACAGTTGGTCTTGGTGCTCTTTAAAGAACATTGTGACATACTCTGTATGATAAAAGAAAGGTGTTCATTAATGCATGCCATGAGTAGAGGAATGAAGCTGTCCATCACTTATGGGCAATATGTGATGATTTAGAGGGGTCTTAAATGTTTCTCAGGCTGAGGACCCCTTAGCTGAGAGAGATGAAGCAGGGACCCCCCCATATTGTATAGACTTGTGTTGCAGATTAAACTTTTTTCATAGATGGCTTCATAGACTTGTTAGCACTCATCAGTGTTGTGTAAAATTAATAGTTTTGATTATTTTACACGTTATCTTTTCTAGTATGTATATGTTGGCTTGTTTGTATTTTCAGACATTTAACCACTTAAACCCTCAACTTGACCTTTGGCTCTGTACTTGGTCTGCTCCTTCTACACAAACCTCTTTGCCGTGATAGGGAATTAACACTGATAATACACATAATGTTAGTATGCAAACTTTATATGTTTAAGAACTGCCATTTCTAGTTTAGGATATCCATTGTCCAGTTAATTGTAGAAGGGCATTCCATACATTTTAGTTTTGACCTTTTTTCGTCCCGCGGGGGAACTCCTCCTCCGCCTCCTTCGCCTCCTCCAGCTTAAAAACAAAAAATCTAAGACATTCCACAAATGCTTGTTTAAACAGTAATGTTTGTAAGTGGCTCTAAAAAATTCCACAGAGGCTGACCTTTTTTCGTTCCAGCTCTCAAGACCTGTGGAAGGACATTCCATACATTTTCTTTTATTTTTTATTATCTTTCTTCATCTCGTGGGGGAATGCGGAGGGGGAAGCAGTTAGGGCTTAAGTGTCTTGTTCAGGGACACTTCGAACCTTAGGCTTCCCAGGCGGGCTCTCTAACCATTCAACTATGGCCGCCAACCTGGTACGAGGAATAATAATAATAATAATAATAAACTTTATTTATATAGCACCTTTCATGACATAAATGCAGCGCAAAGTTCTTTACAGAACAAAACAAAAACAAACAAAAATAAAAATGTATAAAATACACAATAAAACAGTGGCAAAAAACACTGGCATAAAATTAATGGCTAAAATAATACATAACAGGCAGTGAGGCAGTGAGCAAAACAGTAAAGACATGAATAACAACACAGAGATTTAGAAGAGAAAAAATCTACTAAAAGCAAGAGAGAAGAAATATGTCTTGAGCTGTGCTTTAAAACTGTCCACAGAGGCTGCCTGTCTTATGTGTAATGGGAGTTTATTCCAAGCCGTCGGACCGTAGAAGCAGAATGCTGCTTTGCCGTGTTTTGACATTTCAGGCACTTAGAGTAGGCCTGCACTAGAAGACCTGAGGGGGGCGGTTCGGAACGTATTTAGGGAGGAGGTCATAGAGGTAGGAAGGTGCCAGACCATTGAGAGCTTTATAAACAAGTAAAGTCATTTTAAAATCAATCCTAAAAACAACCGGGAGCGAATGACCAATAGACTCTGGACGGCTGACCTTAGGGTTCTGCTGGGCACATGATATCAGCATCAGCTGACACACAACACCTCCCCTCTGCAGTGCTTTAATCTGAAAGTGACCGGAGTCTGTTACATTTCTCTCCAAAATACTATGAATATGATGGAAGACATGATTAATAATTACTGTGATTATGCTTACATTTCATATCATACAGTAACTAAGAACTCCTATTTATAAAACAAATATATATATATATATATATATATATATATATATATATATATATATATATATATATATATATATATATATATATATATATATATTACGATACAGTATGACATCATGACAATACCTATCGTCACATTTTAATATCACGATAGGCTGTATCGTCGGACAATATATCGTGACACTCCTAGGCGGGGAGGGTTAATCTTTTTTTTTTTAATCACTTGGGGAGGGTCATTGATTTGTATTTTTTTGTCAAAGGGAGGGTCATGGCATTTTAGATCAGGGCACACACATTTTCTCCAGAGGTACCCTTCTTTAAAAATCGACCTGTCCCTAACTATCTTGAAAAGCACTTAAAAGTTAATCTGGGTTAACTGACTGAATGTTAACTATATTAGACTAATTCTGTCACGTTTTTATTGGGTCAATCATTCATTTTGTGTATGTTTTGTTACTTGTAAAACACGTCCCCAGTACAAGTAGCTGACAGATTGTGTTGTTGTCTTTCTAGACAGACAAGTGCTGTTGGTGTCCACATGTGCTGACATACACTGTCTCCCATGTCCATTTATTGTCAATGCAGGTATGTTGTTAAAGAGTGTTGTAATTTCATGCTTTGTGCAATTCATGTGATTTGATAAATAAGTTGAAATACTATTAAAAAAATGGTAATAGTTCATGGTAAAAATATACTAAATGTATTTGTATATATTATGTAATTGTTTAAGAGGACAGTGTTGTTTTCTAAAGTTGTATTTATGTAAACTGTATCAAATCCACTATACCAGTGGTTTTCAACCTTTTTCATGCCAAGGACCCCTAAATTGTTATACATTTGGCCGCGGACCACCATTTGAAATGTTTTGTGCCAGGGACCGCCAGAAGCAAAGATATCAGTACAATTTCGCTTTATATTAAATATATAAATATTCAAAGATATGCACACTTTTTCAAGGTTTTTCAAAAATAGCAGATCTACAAGCTCATAGCGCGGCACTCGGTGCCAAAAGCCAAAGCTAAGCGGTTAAGATGATTGTGACGCTATGTTAACTCATTTCGCTGAGGACCCCCTGGTACTCCCTCAAGGACCACTGGTGGTCCCCGGACCACTGGTTGAAAACCACTGCACTATACGATCACTAGATCAGTAAGAATACTGTGTATAGAATACTAAGTAATCCTCAGAGAAATGGAGGATTCTCATGAGAGACAGACAAGTGCTGTTGGTGTCCACATGTGCTGACATACACTGTCTCCCATGTCCATTTATGCAGAATAAACACCCTGCTGCTGAGCTGTTACCACCACCTGAACTCCGAGTGTGTTTAATTCAGAGAGGAGACATCTAACATGGGTCACATATATACAGATGTGCCACTTCAAAACTTCACATGTCCTGCCATCGCCAAGACAGTACATTTTCAGGGGATTCCCAGGGCAATAAGGGACAAAGAAGGGCATTTAAAATGCTGAATTATTTTGATGATCACTGCTTTTATGATGCTAATTAATTTGAGCAACTGGTCAAATCACCTTTCGCCTCATAATGAGTCTGACACCTTCATCAACACACATTCTTTTGTTCTCATGTATATGGATGTCTGTTGAAGGGAAAAACGGGGGTGTGTAGTGACAACTTCTTTTCAGGGGCAAAACAGTGCATTTTAAGGGCAGAAAAGGGAGGGAAAAAATGCATTTTCAGGGGACTTTCAGGGAAAGAACAGTAACGTGTGAAGTTTTGAAGTGGCACATCTGTACACATAAGCATACTGCGGTTTAGGGCAGAGCTCCTCCAGCAGCATTGTGCCCATGTTCTCTCACTCATCATTGAAACCAGACTGACTCAAATAATCAAACCTGGGCCTCTGCTTAGTGGCACCAACTATCTGTCTTAAAGGGATAGTTCACCCCCCAAAAAATACTTATTTTCTATCAATCAAACACCCCATGAAGCCTTGAATTCATGGAGATTTTTTAGTTTATAAGCCAATAATTTGATGAACGGCGGAAAGATGCTTATGTCTCCGGTAGGAGACTCAAAGCTACCGGAGCAGCCGCCGGTCATCAAATTATTGGCCTAGGAATGAGACGAAAACAAAAAAATCTCCATGAATACAAGTCTATGGGGTGTGTAATCGATAGGGAGAAAAAAAGTCATTTTGGGGGTGAACTATCCCTTTAAGGACAGGTTCCCTCAATACATTCACCTTCATCACTAGTGAAACTCAAGAACACATTTCCCAAACCTTACAGAAATCATTATAATCCACAAGGTACTGCAAGTTTTACTCTTACACTTTTAGCAACACAACTATTTTCATCCATAACATATATTACACAGAAAAATGCACACTCCCCTGGCAAGTGGTATGTCCCAATTACCATACCCCTCTATATAAGGAGCACTGTGGTCACATGTGACTCTTCAGATCCTCAAACCAGGAAGAGAATATGGCAGGAATGTGTGTTTATTTAGTAATGATGATGATGAGCTTTAAACTGTTGAGATTAATGAAGGGGTTATGTTTCAGCCAACCAATTCTATTTGTAAAATGAAATTGAAATGAATATTGATGTATTGAACTGGGTCAAAATGTGAATGCAAACTCCCTGATTACCAACATAGCTAGCATTGTAGCAAACAAGTGTTTGGTGCTGACCATGAACAAAATGTAACGGAGATCTGTAACAAAAAGTGTGTGTGTGTGTGTGTGTGTGTGTGTGTGTGTGTGTGTGTGTGTGTGTGTGTGTGTGTGTGTGTGTGTGTGTGTGTGTGTGTGTGTGTGTGTGTGTGTGTGTGTGTGTGTGTGTGTGTGTGTGTGTGTGTGTGTGTGTGTGTGTGTGTGTGTGTGTGTGTGTGTGTGTGTGTGTGTGTGTCAGTCTGTCTTTACCACTATGCTTTTTTTTTTAACTAAAATGCTGAATGTGATTGATTGTAGTTTCACTGACCGCTATCTGATATTTTCTTCTTTTTTTTTACCATCAACAGTACAAAAGCCCAGGATAATTCTTCAAGACATCCGAGAAATCAAACAGGAGGAGCTGGTCTATGACATTCCCAAAAAGCCCTTCATCTCAGAAGTCCATAAGGGACAATACAAGGACATGACTGAGATTGGATGTGTGTTAGGGATGGGACGATAATCGTCATTTATCGTGACTAGAAAAAGAAGCGCAGAGATTTGAATTAATTGTGAAATTGTCCTCCGTCATACACCAGGATGTATTGGCTTTTGTTGAGCTGCAAATTCAGTCCCACTTAAACCCTCTATACTTGATAAAATAGACCTGTAAACCCTCTATACTTGATAAAATAGACCTGTAAAGGGTGTCTTTGGTGTGCTCTTATTTCACTCTACACAAATCGCTTCGGCAAAAATAGCAGGTCTACAAGCTCACAACGCATTGCATTGCAACACGTTGTGAGCTTGTAGATTGGCTATTTTTGGCAACGTTAACCCCAGAATAGCGATGCTGGGGGTCCAAATGGTTAACAAGTAGCATTTTAATCGCAATACTTTTTGCCACACGTGTAATTTGCGTGACGTGTAATTTTCATATCGTCCCATCACTAATGTGTATTTCTAAGGTTCTTTGTTCACCGTAGTCCCCCCTTTGCCGTTCTACAAGCTCACACTGCGTCACATTGTAATGCGCTGAGCTTTGTATATCTGCTATTTTTGCAGAATGTTCACCCCGGAATAGGAGCGCTGGGGTTAATTGTTTTTTTTTGTCTCTGTATGGTCATGTGGGAAATCACAACCCGCAAGAACCCCCTTGACGGTGTGTACTGAAAACAGTGGTTAATTCAGACTGTACTTCTCTTGCACATTTTATAATTACACAATTACCTGTACCTAATTGCTTCATTTATCACAACCATTTCATAACAGATTGTACCACCGATATGGAGATCTATAATAGAGTGTGTGAGGACAAGCGAGTGTTAGAACCACTTCCTGACGACTGCCCTGAACAGCTGGGAGGACTGATCAATGCCTGTCGTGCGTATGACGCTTCCCAAAGCTCAACAGCTGGAGGTAAATGTGTTTATAGCTGGTTTTAGACTCGGGTTGAGTGTTATCCCAGGGAACACGGATTAGACAAATGTGAAAAGACGGAGGGTTGAACCCGGGTGTGACTAATAATAATGGAAATGTATGTGGCAAAATGCTATAAATTACGGTTTCTTTAATTGAATCACATCACAATCACCAGTTTTATCTTGCCTCTTTGGTCATTGTTGCTATTTCCTATTCCACAGAGCTTGTGGACCAGATACGCAAGGTGGTGGAGGAGTAAGGAGTAAGCCAACAGCTCTTCTCATAAGAAGGAATACCATGGTGTTAATGCATGGATGTATATTGTACCATGTATTATAGTTCAGGATTCCAAAGTCTTGTCACTGTTCAACAACTAGCCTGTAGGCTATACTATTTCATTGTTTTTTAATCTAATGTAACCATAAATTAATCAATTTGACTGTGCAGTCTGCAATCCCTCATACCTCTCTGCACATAGTTTTATGTCCTACTCTGTTCTATGGTGGATTGTCACAGTGCATAGCCTGAGGTTTGATTTCTGGTTTGATTGCTTTTCTCCAGGTGGCTTTACTTAGGACTCCTAGGGCAAATGTATTCTTTCATATGACCATGTTGGCTTTAGAAACTGTTTTACATTTTCTAATCTGTCTAATAAAATTTGAATGGTGAGAAATGAGCTTTATTCAACATAATTTTGATATAAACTAAATAGACAGTTGGTCTTGGTGCTCTTTAAAGAACATTGTGACATACTCTGTATGATAAAAGAAAGGTGTTCATTAATGCATGCCATGAGTAGAGGAATGAAGCTGTCCATCACTTATGGGCAATATGTGATGATTTAGAGGGGTCTTAAATGTTTCTCAGGCTGAGGACCCCTTAGCTGAGAGAGATGAAGCAGGGACCCCCCCATATTGTATAGACTTGTGTTGCAGATTAAACTTTTTTCATAGATGGCTTCATAGACTTGTTAGCACTCATCAGTGTTGTGTAAAATTAATAGTTTTGATTATTTTACACGTTATCTTTTCTAGTATGTATATGTTGGCTTGTTTGTATTTTCAGACATTTAACCACTTAAACCCTCAACTTGACCTTTGGCTCTGTACTTGGTCTGCTCCTTCTACACAAACCTCTTTGCCGTGATAGGGAATTAACACTGATAATACACATAATGTTAGTATGCAAACTTTATATGTTTAAGAACTGCCATTTCTAGTTTAGGATATCCATTGTCCAGTTAATTGTAGAAGGGCATTCCATACATTTTAGTTTTGACCTTTTTTCGTCCCGCGGGGGAACTCCTCCTCCGCCTCCTTCGCCTCCTCCAGCTTAAAAACAAAAAATCTAAGACATTCCACAAATGCTTGTTTAAACAGTAATGTTTGTAAGTGGCTCTAAAAAATTCCACAGAGGCTGACCTTTTTTCGTTCCAGCTCTCAAGACCTGTGGAAGGACATTCCATACATTTTCTTTTATTTTTTATTATCTTTCTTCATCTCGTGGGGGAATGCGGAGGGGGAAGCAGTTAGGGCTTAAGTGTCTTGTTCAGGGACACTTCGAACCTTAGGCTTCCCAGGCGGGCTCTCTAACCATTCAACTATGGCCGCCAACCTGGTACGAGGAATAATAATAATAATAATAATAAACTTTATTTATATAGCACCTTTCATGACATAAATGCAGCGCAAAGTTCTTTACAGAACAAAACAAAAACAAACAAAAATAAAAATGTATAAAATACACAATAAAACAGTGGCAAAAAACACTGGCATAAAATTAATGGCTAAAATAATACATAACAGGCAGTGAGGCAGTGAGCAAAACAGTAAAGACATGAATAACAACACAGAGATTTAGAAGAGAAAAAATCTACTAAAAGCAAGAGAGAAGAAATATGTCTTGAGCTGTGCTTTAAAACTGTCCACAGAGGCTGCCTGTCTTATGTGTAATGGGAGTTTATTCCAAGCCGTCGGACCGTAGAAGCAGAATGCTGCTTTGCCGTGTTTTGACATTTCAGGCACTTAGAGTAGGCCTGCACTAGAAGACCTGAGGGGGGCGGTTCGGAACGTATTTAGGGAGGAGGTCATAGAGGTAGGAAGGTGCCAGACCATTGAGAGCTTTATAAACAAGTAAAGTCATTTTAAAATCAATCCTAAAAACAACCGGGAGCGAATGACCAATAGACTCTGGACGGCTGACCTTAGGGTTCTGCTGGGCACATGATATCAGCATCAGCTGACACACAACACCTCCCCTCTGCAGTGCTTTAATCTGAAAGTGACCGGAGTCTGTTACATTTCTCTCCAAAATACTATGAATATGATGGAAGACATGATTAATAATTACTGTGATTATGCTTACATTTCATATCATACAGTAACTAAGAACTCCTATTTATAAAACAATATATATATATATATATATATATATATATATATATATATATATATATATATATATATATATATATATATATATATATATATATATATTACGATACAGTATGACATCATGACAATACCTATCGTCACATTTTAATATCACGATAGGCTGTATCGTCGGACAATATATCGTGACACTCCTAGGCGGGGAGGGTTAATCTTTTTTTTTTTAATCACTTGGGGAGGGTCATTGATTTGTATTTTTTTGTCAAAGGGAGGGTCATGGCATTTTAGATCAGGGCACACACATTTTCTCCAGAGGTACCCTTCTTTAAAAATCGACCTGTCCCTAACTATCTTGAAAAGCACTTAAAAGTTAATCTGGGTTAACTGACTGAATGTTAACTATATTAGACTAATTCTGTCACGTTTTTATTGGGTCAATCATTCATTTTGTGTATGTTTTGTTACTTGTAAAACACGTCCCCAGTACAAGTAGCTGACAGATTGTGTTGTTGTCTTTCTAGACAGACAAGTGCTGTTGGTGTCCACATGTGCTGACATACACTGTCTCCCATGTCCATTTATTGTCAATGCAGGTATGTTGTTAAAGAGTGTTGTAATTTCATGCTTTGTGCAATTCATGTGATTTGATAAATAAGTTGAAATACTATTAAAAAAATGGTAATAGTTCATGGTAAAAATATACTAAATGTATTTGTATATATTATGTAATTGTTTAAGAGGACAGTGTTGTTTTCTAAAGTTGTATTTATGTAAACTGTATCAAATCCACTATACCAGTGGTTTTCAACCTTTTTCATGCCAAGGACCCCTAAATTGTTATACATTTGGCCGCGGACCACCATTTGAAATGTTTTGTGCCAGGGACCGCCAGAAGCAAAGATATCAGTACAATTTCGCTTTATATTAAATATATAAATATTCAAAGATATGCACACTTTTTCAAGGTTTTTCAAAAATAGCAGATCTACAAGCTCATAGCGCGGCACTCGGTGCCAAAAGCCAAAGCTAAGCGGTTAAGATGATTGTGACGCTATGTTAACTCATTTCGCTGAGGACCCCCTGGTACTCCCTCAAGGACCACTGGTGGTCCCCGGACCACTGGTTGAAAACCACTGCACTATACGATCACTAGATCAGTAAGAATACTGTGTATAGAATACTAAGTAATCCTCAGAGAAATGGAGGATTCTCATGAGAGACAGACAAGTGCTGTTGGTGTCCACATGTGCTGACATACACTGTCTCCCATGTCCATTTATGCAGAATAAACACCCTGCTGCTGAGCTGTTACCACCACCTGAACTCCGAGTGTGTTTAATTCAGAGAGGAGACATCTAACATGGGTCACATATATACAGATGTGCCACTTCAAAACTTCACATGTCCTGCCATCGCCAAGACAGTACATTTTCAGGGGATTCCCAGGGCAATAAGGGACAAAGAAGGGCATTTAAAATGCTGAATTATTTTGATGATCACTGCTTTTATGATGCTAATTAATTTGAGCAACTGGTCAAATCACCTTTCGCCTCATAATGAGTCTGACACCTTCATCAACACACATTCTTTTGTTCTCATGTATATGGATGTCTGTTGAAGGGAAAAACGGGGGTGTGTAGTGACAACTTCTTTTCAGGGGCAAAACAGTGCATTTTAAGGGCAGAAAAGGGAGGGAAAAAAATGCATTTTCAGGGGACTTTCAGGGAAAGAACAGTAACGTGTGAAGTTTTGAAGTGGCACATCTGTACACATAAGCATACTGCGGTTTAGGGCAGAGCTCCTCCAGCAGCATTGTGCCCATGTTCTCTCACTCATCATTGAAACCAGACTGACTCAAATAATCAAACCTGGGCCTCTGCTTAGTGGCACCAACTATCTGTCTTAAAGGGATAGTTCACCCCCCAAAAAATACTTATTTTCTATCAATCAAACACCCCATGAAGCCTTGAATTCATGGAGATTTTTTAGTTTATAAGCCAATAATTTGATGAACGGCGGAAAGATGCTTATGTCTCCGGTAGGAGACTCAAAGCTACCGGAGCAGCCGCCGGTCATCAAATTATTGGCCTAGGAATGAGACGAAAACAAAAAAATCTCCATGAATACAAGTCTATGGGGTGTGTAATCGATAGGGAGAAAAAAAGTCATTTTGGGGGTGAACTATCCCTTTAAGGACAGGTTCCCTCAATACATTCACCTTCATCACTAGTGAAACTCAAGAACACATTTCCCAAACCTTACAGAAATCATTATAATCCACAAGGTACTGCAAGTTTTACTCTTACACTTTTAGCAACACAACTATTTTCATCCATAACATATATTACACAGAAAAATGCACACTCCCCTGGCAAGTGGTATGTCCCAATTACCATACCCCTCTATATAAGGAGCACTGTGGTCACATGTGACTCTTCAGATCCTCAAACCAGGAAGAGAATATGGCAGGAATGTGTGTTTATTTAGTAATGATGATGATGAGCTTTAAACTGTTGAGATTAATGAAGGGGTTATGTTTCAGCCAACCAATTCTATTTGTAAAATGAAATTGAAATGAATATTGATGTATTGAACTGGGTCAAAATGTGAATGCAAACTCCCTGATTACCAACATAGCTAGCATTGTAGCAAACAAGTGTTTGGTGCTGACCATGAACAAAATGTAACGGAGATCTGTAACAAAAAGTGTGTGTGTGTGTGTGTGTGTGTGTGTGTGTGTGTGTGTGTGTGTGTGTGTGTGTGTGTGTGTGTGTGTGTGTGTGTGTGTGTGTGTGTGTGTGTGTGTGTGTGTGTGTGTGTGTGTGTGTGTGTGTGTGTGTGTGTGTGTGTGTGTGTGTGTGTGTGTCAGTCTGTCTTTACCACTATGCTTTTTTTTTTAACTAAAATGCTGAATGTGATTGATTGTAGTTTCACTGACCGCTATCTGATATTTTCTTCTTTTTTTTTACCATCAACAGTACAAAAGCCCAGGATAATTCTTCAAGACATCCGAGAAATCAAACAGGAGGAGCTGGTCTATGACATTCCCAAAAAGCCCTTCATCTCAGAAGTCCATAAGGGACAATACAAGGACATGACTGAGATTGGATGTGTGTTAGGGATGGGACGATAATCGTCATTTATCGTGACTAGAAAAAGAAGCGCAGAGATTTGAATTAATTGTGAAATTGTCCTCCGTCATACACCAGGATGTATTGGCTTTTGTTGAGCTGCAAATTCAGTCCCACTTAAACCCTCTATACTTGATAAAATAGACCTGTAAACCCTCTATACTTGATAAAATAGACCTGTAAAGGGTGTCTTTGGTGTGCTCTTATTTCACTCTACACAAATCGCTTCGGCAAAAATAGCAGGTCTACAAGCTCACAACGCATTGCATTGCAACACGTTGTGAGCTTGTAGATTGGCTATTTTTGGCAACGTTAACCCCAGAATAGCGATGCTGGGGGTCCAAATGGTTAACAAGTAGCATTTTAATCGCAATACTTTTTGCCACACGTGTAATTTGCGTGACGTGTAATTTTCATATCGTCCCATCACTAATGTGTATTTCTAAGGTTCTTTGTTCACCGTAGTCCCCCCTTTGCCGTTCTACAAGCTCACACTGCGTCACATTGTAATGCGCTGAGCTTTGTATATCTGCTATTTTTGCAGAATGTTCACCCCGGAATAGGAGCGCTGGGGTTAATTGTTTTTTTTTGTCTCTGTATGGTCATGTGGGAAATCACAACCCGCAAGAACCCCCTTGACGGTGTGTACTGAAAACAGTGGTTAATTCAGACTGTACTTCTCTTGCACATTTTATAATTACACAATTACCTGTACCTAATTGCTTCATTTATCACAACCATTTCATAACAGATTGTACCACCGATATGGAGATCTATAATAGAGTGTGTGAGGACAAGCGAGTGTTAGAACCACTTCCTGACGACTGCCCTGAACAGCTGGGAGGACTGATCAATGCCTGTCGTGCGTATGACGCTTCCCAAAGCTCAACAGCTGGAGGTAAATGTGTTTATAGCTGGTTTTAGACTCGGGTTGAGTGTTATCCCAGGGAACACGGATTAGACAAATGTGAAAAGACGGAGGGTTGAACCCGGGTGTGACTAATAATAATGGAAATGTATGTGGCAAAATGCTATAAATTACGGTTTCTTTAATTGAATCACATCACAATCACCAGTTTTATCTTGCCTCTTTGGTCATTGTTGCTATTTCCTATTCCACAGAGCTTGTGGACCAGATACGCAAGGTGGTGGAGGAGTAAGGAGTAAGCCAACAGCTCTTCTCATAAGAAGGAATACCATGGTGTTAATGCATGGATGTATATTGTACCATGTATTATAGTTCAGGATTCCAAAGTCTTGTCACTGTTCAACAACTAGCCTGTAGGCTATACTATTTCATTGTTTTTTAATCTAATGTAACCATAAATTAATCAATTTGACTGTGCAGTCTGCAATCCCTCATACCTCTCTGCACATAGTTTTATGTCCTACTCTGTTCTATGGTGGATTGTCACAGTGCATAGCCTGAGGTTTGATTTCTGGTTTGATTGCTTTTCTCCAGGTGGCTTTACTTAGGACTCCTAGGGCAAATGTATTCTTTCATATGACCATGTTGGCTTTAGAAACTGTTTTACATTTTCTAATCTGTCTAATAAAATTTGAATGGTGAGAAATGAGCTTTATTCAACATAATTTTGATATAAACTAAATAGACAGTTGGTCTTGGTGCTCTTTAAAGAACATTGTGACATACTCTGTATGATAAAAGAAAGGTGTTCATTAATGCATGCCATGAGTAGAGGAATGAAGCTGTCCATCACTTATGGGCAATATGTGATGATTTAGAGGGGTCTTAAATGTTTCTCAGGCTGAGGACCCCTTAGCTGAGAGAGATGAAGCAGGGACCCCCCCATATTGTATAGACTTGTGTTGCAGATTAAACTTTTTTCATAGATGGCTTCATAGACTTGTTAGCACTCATCAGTGTTGTGTAAAATTAATAGTTTTGATTATTTTACACGTTATCTTTTCTAGTATGTATATGTTGGCTTGTTTGTATTTTCAGACATTTAACCACTTAAACCCTCAACTTGACCTTTGGCTCTGTACTTGGTCTGCTCCTTCTACACAAACCTCTTTGCCGTGATAGGGAATTAACACTGATAATACACATAATGTTAGTATGCAAACTTTATATGTTTAAGAACTGCCATTTCTAGTTTAGGATATCCATTGTCCAGTTAATTGTAGAAGGGCATTCCATACATTTTAGTTTTGACCTTTTTTCGTCCCGCGGGGGAACTCCTCCTCCGCCTCCTTCGCCTCCTCCAGCTTAAAAACAAAAAATCTAAGACATTCCACAAATGCTTGTTTAAACAGTAATGTTTGTAAGTGGCTCTAAAAAATTCCACAGAGGCTGACCTTTTTTCGTTCCAGCTCTCAAGACCTGTGGAAGGACATTCCATACATTTTCTTTTATTTTTTATTATCTTTCTTCATCTCGTGGGGGAATGCGGAGGGGGAAGCAGTTAGGGCTTAAGTGTCTTGTTCAGGGACACTTCGAACCTTAGGCTTCCCAGGCGGGCTCTCTAACCATTCAACTATGGCCGCCAACCTGGTACGAGGAATAATAATAATAATAATAATAAACTTTATTTATATAGCACCTTTCATGACATAAATGCAGCGCAAAGTTCTTTACAGAACAAAACAAAAACAAACAAAAATAAAAATGTATAAAATACACAATAAAACAGTGGCAAAAAACACTGGCATAAAATTAATGGCTAAAATAATACATAACAGGCAGTGAGGCAGTGAGCAAAACAGTAAAGACATGAATAACAACACAGAGATTTAGAAGAGAAAAAATCTACTAAAAGCAAGAGAGAAGAAATATGTCTTGAGCTGTGCTTTAAAACTGTCCACAGAGGCTGCCTGTCTTATGTGTAATGGGAGTTTATTCCAAGCCGTCGGACCGTAGAAGCAGAATGCTGCTTTGCCGTGTTTTGACATTTCAGGCACTTAGAGTAGGCCTGCACTAGAAGACCTGAGGGGGGCGGTTCGGAACGTATTTAGGGAGGAGGTCATAGAGGTAGGAAGGTGCCAGACCATTGAGAGCTTTATAAACAAGTAAAGTCATTTTAAAATCAATCCTAAAAACAACCGGGAGCGAATGACCAATAGACTCTGGACGGCTGACCTTAGGGTTCTGCTGGGCACATGATATCAGCATCAGCTGACACACAACACCTCCCCTCTGCAGTGCTTTAATCTGAAAGTGACCGGAGTCTGTTACATTTCTCTCCAAAATACTATGAATATGATGGAAGACATGATTAATAATTACTGTGATTATGCTTACATTTCATATCATACAGTAACTAAGAACTCCTATTTATAAAACAAATATATATATATATATATATATATATATATATATATATATATATATATATATATATATATATATATATATATATATATATATATATATATATATATATATATATATATATATATATATATATATATATATATATATTACGATACAGTATGACATCATGACAATACCTATCGTCACATTTTAATATCACGATAGGCTGTATCGTCGGACAATATATCGTGACACTCCTAGGCGGGGAGGGTTAATCTTTTTTTTTTTAATCACTTGGGGAGGGTCATTGATTTGTATTTTTTTGTCAAAGGGAGGGTCATGGCATTTTAGATCAGGGCACACACATTTTCTCCAGAGGTACCCTTCTTTAAAAATCGACCTGTCCCTAACTATCTTGAAAAGCACTTAAAAGTTAATCTGGGTTAACTGACTGAATGTTAACTATATTAGACTAATTCTGTCACGTTTTTATTGGGTCAATCATTCATTTTGTGTATGTTTTGTTACTTGTAAAACACGTCCCCAGTGCAAGTAGCTGACAGATTGTGTTGTTGTCTTTCCAGACAGACAAGTGCTTTTGGTGTCCACATGTGCTGACATACACTGTCTCCCATGTCCATTTATTGTCAATGCAGAATAAACACCCTGCTGCTGAGCTGTTACCACCACCTGAACTCCGAGTGTGTTTAATTCAGAGAGGAGACATCTAACATGGGTCACATATATACACATAAGCATACTGCGGTTTAGGGCAGAGCTCCTCCAGCAGCATTGTGCCCATGTTCTCTCACTCATCATTGAAACCAGACTGACTCAAATAGTCAAACCTGGGCCTCTGCTTAGTGGCACCAACTATCTGTCTTAAAGGGATAGTTCACCCCCAAAAAAATACTTATTTTCTATCAATCAAACACCCCATGAAGCCTTGAATTCATGGAGATTTTTTAGTTTATAAGCCAATAATTTGATGAACGGCGGAAAGATGCTTATGTCTCCGGTAGGAGACTCAAAGCTACCGGAGCAGCCGCCGGTCATCAAATTATTGGCCTAGGAATGAGACGAAAACAAAAAAATCTCCATGAATACAAGTCTCTATGGGGTGTGTAATCGATAGGGAAAAAAAGTAATTTTGGGGGTGTCATTTTGGGGGTGAACTATCCCTTTAAGGACAGGTTCCCTCAATACATTCACCTTCATCACTAGTGAAACTCAAGAACACATTTCCCAAACCTTACAGAAATCATTATAATCCACAAGGTACTGCAAGTTTTACTCTTACACTTTTGGCAACACAACTATTTTCATCCATAACATATATTACACAGAAAAATGCACACTCCCCTGGCAAGTGGTATGTCCCAATTACCATACCCCTCTATATAAGGAGCACTGTGGTCACGTGTGACTCTTCAGATCCTCAAACCAGGAAGAGAATATGGCAGGAATGTGTGTTTATTTAGTAATGATGATGATGAGCTTTAAACTGTTGAGATTAATGAAGGGGTTATGTTTCAGCCAACCAATTCTATTTGTAAAATGAAATTGAAATGAATATTGATGTATTGAACTGGGTCAAAATGTGAATGCAAACTCCCTGATTACCAACATAGCTAGCATTGTAGCAAACAAGTGTTTGGTGCTGACCATGAACAAAATGTAACGGAGATCTGTAACAAAAAGTGTGTGTGTGTGTGTGTGTGTGTGTGTGTGTGTGTGTGTGTGTGTGTGTGTGTGTGTGTGTGTGTGTGTGTGTGTGTGTGTGTGTGTGTGTGTGTGTGTGTGTGTGTGTGTGTGTGTGTGTGTGTGTGTGTGTGTGTGTGTGTGTGTGTGTGTGTGTGTGTGTGTGTGTGTGTGTGTGTGTGTGTCTTTACCACTATGCTTTTTTTTTAAACTAAAATGCTGAATGTGATTCAGTGATTGATTGTAGTTTCACTGACCGCTATCTGATATTTTCTTTTTTTTTTTTTACCATCAACAGTACAAAAGCCCAGGATAATTCTTCAAGACATCCGAGAAATCAAACTGGTCTATGACATTCCCAAAAAGCCCTTCATCTCAGAAGTCCATAAGGGACAATACAAGGACATGACTGAGATTGGATGTGTGTTAGGGATGGGACGATAATCGTCATTTATCGTGACTAGAAAAAGAAGCGCAGAGATTTGAATTAATTGTGAAATTGTCCTCCGTCATACACCAGGATGTATTGGCTTTTGTTGAGCTGCAAATTCAGTCCCACTTAAACCCTCTATACTTGATAAAATAGACCTGTAAAGGGTGTCTTTGGTGTGCTCTTATTTCACTCTACACAAATCGCTTCGGCAAAAATAGCAGGTCTACAAGCTCACAACGCATTGCATTGCAACACGTTGTGAGCTTGTAGATTGGCTATTTTTGGCAACGTTAACCCCAGAATAGCGATGCTGGGGGTCCAAATGGTTAACAAGTAGCATTTTAATCGCAATAATTTTTGCCACAATAATCGTGACGTGTAATTTTCATATCGTCCCATCACTAATGTGTATTTCTAAGGTTCTTTGTTCACCGTAGTCCCCCCTTTGCCGTTCTACAAGCTCACACTGCGTCACATTGTAATGCGCTGAGCTTTGTATATCTGCTATTTTTGCAGAATGTTCACCCCGGAATAGGAGCGCTGGGGTTAATTGTTTTTTTTAGTCTCTGTATGGTCATGTGGGAAATCACAACCCGCAAGAACCCCCTTGACGGTGTGTACTGAAAACAGTGGTTAATTCAGACTGTACTTCTCTTGCACATTTTATAATTACACAATTACCTGTACCTAATTGCTTCATTTATCACAACCATTTCATAACAGATTGTACCACCGATATGGAGATCTATAATAGAGTGTGTGAGGACAAGCGAGTGTTAGAACCACTTCCTGACGACTGCCCTGAACAGCTGGGAGGACTGATCAATGCCTGTCGTGCGTATGACGCTTCCCAAAGCTCAACAGCTGGAGGTAAATGTGTTTATAGCTGGTTTTAGACTCGGGTTGAGTGTTATCCCAGGGAACACGGATTAGACAAATGTGAAAAGACGGAGGGTTGAACCCGGGTGTGACTAATAATAATGGAAATGTATGTGGCAAAATGCTATAAATTACGGTTTCTTTAATTGAATCACATCACAATCACCAGTTTTATCTTGCCTCTTTGGTCATTGTTGCTATTTCCTATTCCACAGAGCTTGTGGACCAGATACGCAAGGTGGTGGAGGAGTAAGGAGTAAGCCAACAGCTCTTCTCATAAGAAGGAATACCATGGTGTTAATGCATGGATGTATATTGTACCATGTATTATAGTTCAGGATTCCAAAGTCTTGTCACTGTTCAACAACTAGCCTGTAGGCTATACTATTTCATTGTTTTTTAATCTAATGTAACCATAAATTAATCAATTTGACTGTGCAGTCTGCAATCCCTCATACCTCTCTGCACATAGTTTTATGTCCTACTCTGTTCTATGGTGGATTGTCACAGTGCATAGCCTGAGGTTTGATTTCTGGTTTGATTGCTTTTCTCCAGGTGGCTTTACTTAGGACTCCTAGGGCAAATGTATTCTTTCATATGACCATGTTGGCTTTAGAAACTGTTTTACATTTTCTAATCTGTCTAATAAAATTTGAATGGTGAGAAATGAGCTTAATTCAACATAATTTTGATATAAACTAAATAGACAGTTGGTCTTGGTGCTCTTTAAAGAACATTGTGACATACTCTGTATGATAAAAGAAAGGTGTTCATTAATGCATGCCATGAGTAGAGGAATGAAGCTGTCCATCACTTATGGGCAATATGTGATGATTTAGAGGAGTCTTAAATGTTTCTCAGGCTGAGGACCCCTTAGCTGAGAGAGATGAAGCAGGGACCCCCCCATATTGTATAGACTTGTGTTGCAGATTAAACTTTTTTCATAGATGGCTTCATAGACTTGTTAGCACTCATCAGTGTTGTGTAAAATTAATAGTTTTGATTATTTTACACGTTATCTTTTCTAGTATGTATATGTTGGCTTGTTTGTATTTTCAGACATTTAACCACTTAAACCCTCAACTTGACCTTTGGCTCTGTACTTGGTCTGCTCCTTCTACACAAACCTCTTTGCCGTGATAGGGAATTAACACTGATAATACACATAATGTTAGTATGCAAACTTTATATGTTTAAGAACTGCCATTTCTAGTTTAGGATATCCATTGTCCAGTTAATTGCATAGAATGTTTATGTGATCTACTGTAGGTTCGGTAAAGGTCGGCCTGTAATTGGTAGCACTTATTGACCCTATAGATGAATGCAAATAATCCTGTGTGACTGGTTGAACTGACCCATGTTGTGTGAGGAGCAGTGTGAGCGCCTCCATCATTGTAACAGTTTTTTCCTTCCTAATTTACTACTTGTAGTCTCACCAAGCGGGCCGAGTTGTCCGTCTCGCTGAGGCCGAGTGTTACGCTTCAAGTGGGGCGAGTGGTCCCCCATTCGGGGCGAGTGTTGCACCACTAGGGGGCGAGCATTCCGCAAAGTAAATGGGGGCGAGTGTGTCTTGGAGCGTTTACCCAGCGTTAACCCATTAACCGATTAAACACATGATTCCTATTCTGGGACGAACATTCAGCGAACATAGCAGATCTACAAGCTCATAACACATTATGGGCTTGTACTGTACATCAGCCAATTACGGCGAAGAGATTTGGTGTGGAGGGGTAAAAAGGAGCCAAGTACAGAGCCCTGGGGAACCCCTGTCAATATATATAGGGTTTAACTGTTTAACACCTTCTCTGGTCCCTCTCTATTAATTCATTATTTAATTGAGCCAATCATAGTAAGTCAGCATTCTGTGCTTGGGTGTGTCAGACATGGAGCCATTGGCATGTCAGTCTTGTCAGGTAGTAGAGAAAATGGGAGGAGCAGAGTCTGCATAAAAACAAGCTTTAGTTGAATCTCAGTGTCCTGGCTGTGAACAGACGTCCTGCATCGACACTCACTACAGGTAAATGAGCTCTTTACGTTCTTTAATGTGTTTTATTGAAATCAGTTTGTTGCTAAAGGCCCCTGCATGCTACCAAATGAGGTGGTCACCCTTTCACCGTTTGTGACCACCGAAACGGTGGTTTGGATACTAGGTGCTCATAGTCCGGTGATTTCGGTTAGTAAAAACAGAGAGATGACCTACAGATTAGGAGTTATGTGAGAAAACATATTCCTGATTTTGAATCAGCAAGGCCAGACAAATTGGATGGGTGCTTAAGTCATGCAGCTGAGACTAGACGCATCATTTATTTTTTTGTATGACACTTTACATAACATGGCTCCGGTCTCAACTGACTATTAAAGCCAACTGGGAGGCGGAATTGGGCGTACAACTGACTGAAGACATCTGGGATAGAAGTATGGAATACATACATACCTGTTCGATTAATGCACGACATTGTTTAATACAATTCAAAATATTACAAAGGCTACATTACTCAAAAGTAAAATTTCCAATATACTAGAGGTAGAGATAGATCCAGACCCAGTGTTAGTCATCCTGGGAGTATCAGAAGGGATGAAGAAATTACAACTATCTCAACAGCGCCTTCTCTCATACGGCCTTATCGCTGCAAAAAAATTGATACTCTTATTTTGGAAGAAGAAAGAGGCCCCGCCCCCACAATCAAACTCTGGCTCAACAAGATGACAGAGTCCTTACATTTAGAAAGAATCAGATTTATACTCAAAGACAAACTGGAAGATTTTGAAAAGATTTGGAAGCCTTTCTTAAAGGTTGATAGGCTAATCCTTGCGGATGACCCGTGTCGCACGTAATCTGGGGCAGCACTTCTGGGGAGGGGGAAGGGAGGCGGGAGGGTCCCTTTGTTTTTTGCTTAAGTTTGAGTGTATAATCATGTTACACGTCTATTTTGTGTATATGTCTGTTGGTTTTTGTTTTAAAAAAAAGGAAGCAATCCATATGTATGAACAGAAATGTATAATATTACCCTGTGCTTCACAATGAAAAAGATTTGAAACACAAAAACGGAGAGATGTGTTGAGGTGAGCGGTGAGTCGCTTATCACCGCGGCTCAGTGACGTCATGTTGTAGTTTTCAAACCACCGCGGTGAGAGGGTGATCGCCGAAAATGGTAGCATGCGCCCCCGTTAAGAAGTTGCTAAGTTGACGTGTAATGGTAATTTCCTTTTCCTACTTCTGTTTATTCTGTCCACAGTTCTCTCTACAGTACAGAGCTACAGAACTGAGTCTGGCTGCAGTAAGTATGATATGTGCACTGTGTCTGTATCAATACAAATGAACTCAGATCAATCCTCACTGTTCATTTAACAGTGAGAGTGTAGAGGATTGTGCTTTGTATAAGTGTCAGTTCCCTTTTACACTCTCTGAGTAACATTAACAGTATTTTTCAGTCAGGGCCATCTGTGGCATTCAACAATACAAGATACCCAGAGGTATTACTGCTGTAGCATATTCATGAAGATGAAAAGTGTAGTACTGTATACGTCTTTTCAAATGAACTGCTTTACTAGAGACATAAACGTTTCTTTTTTCACTTTTTAACTGGAGAAGCACTTTGACATCATTTAATCTAATGTTTGGAAAAGATGAAAGGTTGATTAGTGATACATCAGAAACAACAACATGAGCTTTCAGTTCCTTTTTAAGAAGTGATTTTTGAAATAGTTTGACACCAGGGAGTCTATAGGACAAGTTTTTCTTGTCTAGATTTCAAAGGTTCAGAGGTTGGGTATTTGTAGAGCCAGTTATTACACTATAGCCCGGGGCACAGTCCGAAGAAGGAGAAAAGAAAGAGAAAAAGAGAAGAAACATAGGACAACATAGACTTGTTGTGTTGATGGTTTTATGTAATGAAGAAACATATCAAAAAGTTGCTCACAGTCACTACACGTTACAGCGTGTGACGTGTTGTGAGCTTGTCGTCACTGGTGCACAAGAGCAGAGTCCTTTGAAAGTGCTTGAATGTGAATGTCTAAAGTACTGCACAGCAGAGTCCTTTGAAAGCACGTTTAGGAGCTGCCGTTCTAAACCACAAGTTTCACCATTTCATTGTTCTTTACACTAGAAAAAACACCCTTCAGGAGCGTGCATGTGGCAATGACAAATGTGTATACATGCAGAAGTGTAGGTGATGATGGACACGAGGTAGCACTTGGTGTTAGAGTAGACGCTTTGTTGTCATGTTGCAGAGGGAGTTATGTGGTACATCCGTCTCTCCTCTTGAAAGGCTCTGTCCTTGTCCTTTGAACTCCATCTGGTCCCCCGTAAAATGTGTTAATATAGTGTCACGATCATTTCAACCACTTAAACCCTATTTTATATTTTGGCTATTCAAAAATAGCAGATATACAAGCTCATTGCGTGTCAATATGAGCTTATAGATCAGCATTGTTTTTTAACTCTAGATTCTAGAACATTTTTTCAAATCTCATTTCTAACACAAATCTTATCTTCTGGGGGTCCCTGCCACAAAATATTTTCAGATGGGGGTCCGCAGCCAAATACATTTCCATTTGGGGGTTCTTGACACAAAAAAGTTTGAGAACCACTGCTGTAGATGAAAATATTTGTGACAATTATGATGTTGTGTATTCATGAAAATGGTAGCATGCACCCCCCTTAAGAAGTTGCTAAGTTTACGTGTAATGGTAATTTCCTTTTCCTGCTTCTGTTTATTCTGTCCACAGTTCTCTCTACAGTACAGAGCTACAGAACTGAGTCTGACTGCAGTAAGTATGATATGTGCACTGTGTCTGTATCAATATAAATGAACTCAGATCAATCCTCACGCTCACTGTTAATTTAACAGTGAGAGTGTAGAGGATTGTGCTTTGTATAAGTGTCAGTTCCCTTTGACACTCTCTGAGTTACATTAACAGTATTTTTCAGTCAGGGCCATCTGTGGCATTCAACAATACAAGATACCCAGAGGTATTACTGCTGTAGCATATTCATGAAGATGAAAAGTGTAGTACTGTATACGTCTTTTCAAATGAACTGCTTTACTAGAGACATAAACGTTTCTTTTTTCACTTTCTCTTTAACTGGAGAAGCACTTTGACATCATTTAATCTAATGTTTGGAAAAGATGAAAGGTTGATTAGTGATACATCAGAAACAACAACATGAGCTTTCAGTTCCTTTTTAAGAAGTGATTTTTGAAATAGTTTGACACCAGGGAGTCTATGGGACAAGTTTTTCTTGTCTAGATTTCAAAGGTTCAGAGGTTGGGTATTTGTAGAGCCAGTTATTACACTATAGCCCGGGGCACAGTCCGAAGAAGGACAAAAGAAAGTGAAAAAGAGAAGAAACATAGGACAACATAGACTTGTTGTGTTGATGGTTTTATGTAATGAAGAAACATATCAAAAAGTTGCTCACAGTCACTACACGTTACAGCGTGTGACGTGTTGTGAGCTTGTCGTCACTGGTGCACAAGAGCAGAGTCCTTTGAAAGTGCTTGAATGTGAATGTCTAAAGTACTGCACAGCTGAGTCCTTTGAAAGCACGTTTAGGAGCTGCCGTTCTAAACCACAAGTTTCACCATTTCATTGTTCTTTACACTAGAAAAAACACCCTTCAGGAGCATGCATGTAGCAATGACAAATGTGTATACATGCAGAAGTGTAGGTGATGATGGACACGAGGTATTGTAGCACTTGGTGTTAGAGTAGACGCTTTGTTGTCATGTTGCAGAGGGAGTTATGTGGTACATCCGTCTGTCCTCTTGAAAGGCTCTGTCCTTGTCCTTTGAACTCCATCTGGTCCCCCGTAAAATGTGTTAATATAGCGTCACGATCATTTCAACCACTTAAACCCTATTTTATATTTTGGCTATTCAAAAATAGCAGATATACAAGCTCATTGCGTGTCAATATGAGCTTATAGATCAGCATTGTTTTTTAACTCTAGATTCTAGAACATTTTTTCAAATCTCATTTCTAACACAAATCTTATCTTCTGGGGGTCCCTGCCACAAAATATTTTCAGATGGGGGTCCGCAGCCAAATACAGTTCCATTTGGGGGTTCTTGACACAAAAAAGTTTGAGAACCACTGCTGTAGATGTAAATGTTTGTGACAATTATGATGTTGTGTATTCATGAAAATGATAGCATGCACCCCCCTTAAGAAGTTGCTAAGTTTACGTGTAATGGTAATTTCCTCTTCCTGCTTCTGTCTATTCTGTCCACAGTTCTCTCTACAGTACAGAGCTACAGAACTGAGTCTGGCTGCAGTAAGTATGATATGTGCACTGTGTCTGTATCAATACAAATGAACTCAGATCAATCCTCACGCTCACTGTTAATTTAACAGTGAGAGTGTAGAGGATTGTGCTTTGTATAAGTGTCAGTTCCCTTTTACACTCTCTGTGTTACATTAACAGTATTTTTCAGTCAGGGCCATCTGTGGCATTCAACAATACAAGATACCCAGAGGTATTACTGCTGTAGCATATTCATGAAGATGAAAAGTGTAGTACTGTATACGTCTTTTCAAATGAACTGCTTTACTAGAGACATAAACGTTTCTTTTTTCACTTTCTCTTTAACTGGAGAAGCACTTTGACATCATTTAATCTAATGTTTGGAAAAGATGAAAGGTTGATTAGTGATACATCAGAAACAACAACAACATGAGCCTTCAGTTCCTTTTTAAGAAGTGATTTTTGAAATAGTTTGACACCAGGGAGTCTATAGGACAAGTTTTTCTTGTCTAGATTTCAAAGGTTCAGAGGTTGGGTATTTGTAGAGCCAGTTATTACACTATAGCCCGGGGCACAGTCCGAAGAAGGAGAAAAGAAAGAGAAAAAGAGAAGAAACATAGGACAACATAGACTTGTTGTGTTGATGGTTTTATGTAATGAAGAAACATATCAAAAAGTTGCTCTGTTACGACCCACCGGGTCTAGGGGAGTAGGAACGCAACAAAGGCAAGATGGTTCAAGCCAAACTTAAGCTTTTATTCACAGTAATCTTAGAATGGCATACAATCAAGTGTAAAAGGTAATGAAATAACAGTGCTACCAGTGCTGTTGAGTGAACAGGGCGCGGACAGGAACCAAAGCAAAGAAACAAACAACAAACAAAAGGTCGCTTTCCTAAACACTTGAATAACCCCCAACTCTTACTTCCTAACTTAGTAATAACCTGTAATAAAGAAAACCTAACTAGCTGACTACTCTATTCTTACTTAACAAACATAAATACAAAGTGAATGGATCCTGCCCTCTACCTGGTGCTAAACAGTGGAATACTAATAAATACCTACAATACTACCTGCCCTGTGTCATCTCTCACATGACGCACTTACTTAAGCAGCAAAGGTTTACAATAGGATTTAGACTGGATACAATGCTCTGTATGTTAAGGCTGTAGCTAAACTACTCCGTTGGGCACGCTGTCACTAGACTATCGCACATGGAGTGTCTCTGGACTGACAGCGGCCCAGAAGGGAGACATTGAATGACTTTTGAAGAGTGGAGGGTTGGTGACGCGGAGCCGTGGAGTGGTATGCGCCAATAGAGGCGCGTTGTTGCAGAGTGCAGAGCTTGAGCC
Source organism: Gymnoscopelus microlampas (assembly GCF_963454915.1). NCBI lineage: Eukaryota > Metazoa > Chordata > Actinopteri > Myctophiformes > Myctophidae > Gymnoscopelus > Gymnoscopelus microlampas. The sequence continues at coordinate 1,779,399 of NC_139943.1, forward strand.
TGAAGCGCTCCCCACCAATCCTGGAGAAGGAGTCGCTTCCCGAATCAGCATAGGATCAGACGAAGAACGAGGACGAGGACAAGACGGGCGCGCGCACACCTATAACATAAACACATAACACACAGATCCCTATACTCTACTCCTAGCACTCTTATCCGTAACACCCCCACCCTTAAGAAACAAACCACTCTGTTTGTTTTATATGTTACATCAAAACACAAAAAATATATATATAATATTTACAATACTAACCTATTCCAACACTACCCACTTAACCGCCCCACACTCTGGATAGGGCATCAGCCAATACATTTTCTTTCCCCTTTTTGTGCTTAATCTCCAAATTGTACTCCTGAACTATCAAAGCCCATCTCATGAGTCTCTGATTGTGATTGTACATGCGTGACAAGAAAACCAGAGGATTATGGTCTGTGAATACAGTCACGGGTAGAGAACTGCACCCCACATACACCTCAAAAAATTGGAGAGACCACAGCAACGCTAAAGCTTCCTTCTCAATAGTCGAATACCTAACCTGGTGCTTATTAAACTTGCGTGAAAAATAGCACACAGGATGGTCAACTCCATCAAAATCCTCTTGGATAAGGACTGCTCCAGCCCCGACAGCACTCGCATCTACTTCTAGTTTAAAGGGCCGATCGAAATTTGGAGCAGCGAGCACAGGGGCATTGCACATGAGCGATTTGACACTCTCAAATGCATGCTGACAATTAAAATTCCACACAAAATCTGATTTGGGACTAAGCAAGGTAGTGAGAGAATACACGACCGTAGAAAAATTTCTACAAAAACCACGATAATACCCGGCGAGTCCTAGAAATCTACGGAGAGCGCGGCGCGTAAGAGGAACAGGATATTCCTTTATAGCCGCGACCTTGGCCTCTAGTGGGCGGACTTGGCCTTGCCCCACTTGTTTTCCGAGGTATGTGACCGTGGCTTTTCCAAACTCGCATTTGGCAAGATTCAAAGTTAAAGACGCCTGAGCTAAACGCTGAAACACTCGCTCTAACGTTTGCATGTGGTCTGCCCAAGTCAAAGAATACACAATGACATCATCTAGATAGGCATTACAGTTTGGTATGCCCGCTAATACAATGTTTATGAGCCGCTGGAACGTGGCTGGCGCATTGCGCATACCAAAAGCCATAACAGTGTATTGCAAGAAATAGTCAGGTGTTACAAATGCTGAGATCTCAGAAGCACGCTGTGATAATGGCACTTGCCAGTAACCTTTCAACATATCCAGCTTGCTCACGTAGGAAGCGCTACCCAGATTGTCAATGCAATCTTCCATACGTGGCAAGGGATATGAATCAGGCACAGTTACATTGTTCACCTTCCTATAGTCAGTGATGAACCTAGGTGAACCATCCGATTTCAATTCGACCAGACAAGGGGAGCTCCAGGCACTTGTGCTGTGTTCCGCTAAACCATGCTTTAACAAATATTCAGCTTCACTTTTCATCAGGGCCCGTTTAACCGGGTTGGCACGATATGCGTGCTGCTTAATGGGTTTGGTTTGGGTGACCTCTATGTCATGTTTTAACACCGTTGTTTGGGTGGGAATATCACCAAATAATGCTGGAAAACCATTAACCAAATTAACCACATCATTACGCTGCGCGTCAGGCAGATGAGTGAGGTGAGAAGGCAACGCTCTTACCATCTCAGAATTGGGCAGACGCGCACTCTGCTGCAGAGTAGGGCGTAATACCAGCCCATCATCACCGTCAGATCCAGTAGGTGTATCAGTCACAATCAATGCTGACACAACAGAGCAAACGGGTTTAGTAGGAACAGCACTGGAGTGACCCCTGGAATGATAGCATTTTATCATGTTAACGTGACACACTCTAGATTTACGCCTCCTCTCAGGAGTGCTTATGACATAATCCGTGTCACTGAGCTTCTCAAGGACCTCGTATGGCCCTTCAAAACGAGCCGAAAGTGCCGAACCGAGGATAGGCAACAATACCAAAACCTTATCCCCTGGTTGAAAAAGTCGCGAGACCGACGCTCGGTCATACCGACGCTTCATTCGAATTTGAGACTCAGAGAGCGCATCCTTTGCAAATGAGCAAGCCTGATGAAAACGCTCTCTGAACTGACTAACATAGTCCAGTACATTTTTCCCCGAATCTGGACTAGCAGACATGAATTGTTCTTTTAGAACTTTGAGAGGACCCCGAATAGTATGGCCAAACACAAGCTCAGCTGGGCTGAACCCCAATGACTCCTGTACCGCATCGCGTGCCGCAAACAATACAAATGGTATCCCCTCATCCCAATTTCGCCCAGTTTCCAAACAATATTTACGCAACATGGACTTCAGCGTTTGGTGCCACCGTTCCAGGGCCCCCTGGCTCTCTGGATGGTACGCGCTGGAGACCTTGTGCGTAATACTGAGGGATTTTAAAACCTGATTAAACAGCCTGGACTGAAAATTGGTTCCTTGATCCGTTTGCAAAAATTTCGGCAAGCCAAAGATGGCAAAAAACTTGTGCAACGCCTTGATAACGGCTTTAGCTGTGATGGTGCGCAACGGAATAGCCTCTGGAAACCGGGTAGCTGCACACATGATAGTGAGTAAATATTGGTTACCAGAGGATGTTCTAGGCAGCGGGCCAACACAGTCGACAATCACCCTCTCGAATGGTTCACCTATCACAGGTATTGGATAAAGGGGGGCAGGAGGGATAACCTGATTAGGCTTCCCTACCAGTTGACACGTGTGGCAACTTTGGCAAAACTTTGCAACATCAGATTTCATTCCGGGCCAAAAGAAATGTTTCAGGAGGAGGTTGTACGTTTTGGTAACACCTAAATGACCAGCCCACTTGCTCTCATGGGCGACGGATAACACCTGCTGACGGAAGGCTGTAGGTATAACAATTTGGAATACAGCGCTCCATTCTAACCCTACAGTAGCAAGTGATGTCCATTTACGCATCAAAATATCCTGATCAAGGAAATAGCCTACCTGTTCATTCTGAACGGCGTCAGACGTCATCACCTCACTGAAACACTTCCTTAAGCTCGGATCACCCTTTTGAGCGGCTGACAGAGACTTTCGGGTAATCGGCAACTTGGGAACATCACCAGTTTCGGGAACCGGTGTGCACGGTACTTTGTCCTCTTTTTTCACAGTGCTACTTTTAGCAACATCAGATTTATTCCCCACATTTTCCTCTCTGAAAATTGGTCCAAGAACAGAATCTGACAAATCAACAACATCTACTTTTCGTGCTTGTGCACGCGTAATTACGCACGCTGGGAACACAGTGGGGCGAGACTCAATCAAGCCATCAGGCACATAGTTAAGAGAATCCATTACCTCAAGTGGTGGAACCACCTTCCCACCCGCAATATCATTGCCCATTAAGAATGAGATCCCTTGTATAGGCAACTCAGGGCAGACGGCAACAGGAAAAAACCCAGTGATCAATTTAGAATTCACATGTACCTGGTGTAATGCCCTTGGAACATAACCCATTTCTATGCCACGTAGCACAGTGCTGTAACCACATGAGGTTTGATCAGTAAGTGGCAACACACCAGCCAGAATGATAGATTGTGAACCCCCTGTGTCGCGTAAAATGCGCACTGGCTGCTGATCATTAGCTTCCCCTGTCAGCGACACAAACCCATCAAAGGTGAACGGTGCAAAACATGCATCAGGATTCTCACACATCTTCATGGAACCAGGCTCTGTTTTAATCAACCCCATGCCTTGTGGCTGCCCTGCACCTTGAGAAGACTGCTGCTGTTGTCCCCCACGTTTTAACTGCAAACAATTTGCAATGACATGTCCAGATTTGTGGCAATAATAACACTCCCGGTCATCCTTACGCGGAGGTGGTGACTTGGAAGTATTATTATTAGCCGTAGAATTGAATCGAGGAGTATAAGTTTTCTCACTCTGAGATGACGAGAACACAGTCTTGTGCGTGAGAACAAACTCATCTGCTAGAGTTGACGCCTTAGAAAGTGACTCCACCTTCTGTTCATTAAGGTACACCACAATGCGCTCGGGAATACTTTTCTTGAACTCTTCAAGTAGAATTAACTCCCGCAGAGCATCAAAATCATTAACCTTACAGGCGGTGCACCATTTATCAAAGAGAAGGCCTTTCTCTCGGCCAAACTCAACAAATGTTTGGTTAGATTTCTTGTGGTTCCTAAACTTCTGCCTATAGGCCTCAGGCACCAACTCGTATGCTTTCAGAATAGCTGCCTTAACAGAGTCATAATTAAGACTATCATCTAGAGGGAGAGCTGACACCACATCTCGAGCTTTGCCTTGAATTTTGCATTGAAGTAACAATGCCCAGACCTCTTTGGGCCATTTAAGTGCAGAGGCAATGCGCTCAAATGCACTAAAATAGCAATCCACCTCAGTCTCACGGAAAGCAGGCACCAACGCAACATGCTTAGAAACATCCAGGGTAGATGGAAAAGCGGAAGGAATACTCATAGAAGATGTACCTGACTTAGGTTGGGACCCTCTCAGAGAACCCACCTCAAGCTCCTTTATGCGCAAGGCAGTGTCTGCCTCTATTTCCAGCTTTCTTATTTTTAGCTGGTGCTCGAGCTGTGCTTGCCGCATTTGCACTTTTTCATAAGAATCAACTTTGATCTGTGCAATACGGACGTTCACGTCATCTTTAGACCCATCTGGATCGGGCAGGGAGGGAGGATCACCACCCCCACCTGCTTGTGGCCGTGCCTCAGCTTTGTCCGCTGGGGCACCTATGCCACCATGCACATTGAGCTCTTTTACCGCATTGGCTTCGTCAGGCACCACAGGCAACACAACCAGAATATCCTTCTCCACCAACCCAGCCACCACTAGAGTTTTAAGCTCATCTTTACATGCCGACTTCGACACCGTGATCTTGAAGTGAAAAGCTATATTGTGCAAATCCTCTTTGCGACAATCATCAATTGCATCAAATGATGGATTTTCAATAAACTTCTCAAGATTAAATGGAGCCATCCCTCTAATCCTATAGTCCTAGTCAAACAATTTACACAACCGTATGCCACTTGATTACTTACTTTGAGGAGAAAAAAAACTTAAATTAACAGCTCAGGTTCAATAAAGCTGACGAGCCCCCATTATGTTACGACCCACCGGGTCTAGGGGAGTAGGAACGCAACAAAGGCAAGATGGTTCAAGCCAAACTTAAGCTTTTATTCACAGTAATCTTAGAATGGCATACAATCAAGTGTAAAAGGTAATGAAATAACAGTGCTACCAGTGCTGTTGAGTGAACAGGGCGCGGACAGGAACCAAAGCAAAGAAACAAACAACAAACAAAAGGTCGCTTTCCTAAACACTTGAATAACCCCCAACTCTTACTTCCTAACTTAGTAATAACCTGTAATAAAGAAAACCTAACTAGCTGACTACTCTATTCTTACTTAACAAACATAAATACAAAGTGAATGGATCCTGCCCTCTACCTGGTGCTAAACAGTGGAATACTAATAAATACCTACAATACTACCTGCCCTGTGTCATCTCTCACATGACGCACTTACTTAAGCAGCAAAGGTTTACAATAGGATTTAGACTGGATACAATGCTCTGTATGTTAAGGCTGTAGCTAAACTACTCCGTTGGGCACGCTGTCACTAGACTATCGCACATGGAGTGTCTCTGGACTGACAGCGGCCCAGAAGGGAGACATTGAATGACTTTTGAAGAGTGGAGGGTTGGTGACGCGGAGCCGTGGAGTGGTATGCGCCAATAGAGGCGCGTTGTTGCAGAGTGCAGAGCTTGAGCCTGAAGCGCTCCCCACCAATCCTGGAGAAGGAGTCGCTTCCCGAATCAGCATAGGATCAGACGAAGAACGAGGACGAGGACAAGACGGGCGCGCGCACACCTATAACATAAACACATAACACACAGATCCCTATACTCTACTCCTAGCACTCTTATCCGTAACAGTCACTACACGTTACAGCTTGTGACGTGTTGTGAGCTTGTCGTCACTGGTGCACAAGAGCAGAGTCCTTTGAAAGTGCTTGAATGTGAATGTCTAAAGTACTGCACAGCAGAGTCCTTTGAAAGCACGTTTAGGAGCTGCCGTTCTAAACCACAAGTTTCACCATTTCATTGTTCTTTACACTATAAAAAACACCCTTCAGGAGCGTGCATGTAGCAATGACAAATGTGTATACTGTACATGCAGAAGTGTAGGTGATGATGGACACGAGGTAGCACTTGGTGTTAGAGTAGACGCTTTGTTGTCATGTTGCAGAGGGAGTTATGTGGTACATCCGTCTGTCCTCTTGAAAGGCTCTGGTCCTTGTCCTTTGAACTCCATCTGGTCCCCCGTAAAATGTGTTAATATAGCGTCACGATCATTTCAACCACTTAAACCCTATTTTATATTTTGGCTATTCAAAGATAGCAGATATACAAGCTCATTGCGTGTCAATATGAGCTTATAGATCAGCATTGTTTTTTAACTCTAGATTCTAGAACATTTTTTCAAATCTCATTTCTAACACAAATCTTATCTTCTGGGGGTCCCTGCCACAAAATATTTTCAGATGGGGGTCCGCAGCCAAATACATTTCCATTTGGGGGTTCTTGACACAAAATAGTTTGAGAACCACTGCTGTAGATGAAAATGTTTGTGACAATTATGATGTTGTGTATTCATGTTGAATGACAATATGTAAGTGTAGTGGCTACAATGCATAACTAGAATAAAAATGAGTAGTGACCTATGGAAGGTCGTTGTTATTGTAAATAGGTTGTTTATTAGAATGAGTTACATACACATCCAACAACGTGCATTTGATAATGATATTGTTGTATTCATGCAGTAAATTAAAGTCTGGCAGTGTAGTGGATACAATGCATTGCATGAGAAAACACAAGTAGTTATACCTGTGGCCTCCAGTGACTGACCGCCTCTTCCTCTGTTGACTGTCCTCACCGCAGTATTAGCTGAGATTGAGAAGTGCAGATAGTTGTAATGTATGCTTTATATGTGATAGTACAACACATAATGGAATCTGCACAATACAGTTATGTGTGACAATGGTGTCATGAGCACAATGCTATACAGGGTTAACCCATTATAACCAGGAAATCTGTGTTGGCTATTCAAAAAATAGCAGCTATAACAGTATTTGTGTAATGGCTGCTAGCAGCAAAAGAGCACACAGCATCCTAAAGATTTGAACAAACATGTTTTCCTCCGCGTGGAACGAACCACGCCTGGAGATGCGTGGCTAGTGTTAGCGAGTGTATGGTTTTGCTTTCATGAATCGTTGCGATGTGTTAAAGGTGTAGTGAAATGAAAAATATGTTTTTCACACTTTTAGAGCATATCCGTGGTCATCATATGGGCATACCTAACAATAGATGCCAAAAAAAATAAAAAATAAACCATTTTTGTTTATTTTTACATCTAAAGTCCCTAAAAAGCCAATCTTAATTACTTCCTGTAAACGAAAACGTGCTGCGTGATGACATAATACAGCCTTCACGAATATAAATGAATCTTGATTACATGCACCTGTTTGATTCCCATAGCTGCACGTTCTTCAAACACAGCTGATTTTAATTACAGAGATACTCTGTTTTGAATCTCATTGAAGATGAGTGTATTACTCATTTTAAACTTCATCTGCACACTAAAATATGTATCTGAAAACATTATAGGTTAGAAATAAGCCAGGTAGTAGCAAACGTGCCTCACTGGCCGTCTCTCTCTCACTTGTAAACAAACACTAGCCGTGTGCCAGCACGGCTGAAGTGATTGAGATCCAACGTCCCATAGCCTGAAGGGATGGGACCTTCTGATTGGTTTAGAGTCGTTGAGCCAACGTTTCGGGCTGAACCTTCAAAATAAAATGACCGAAAATGTCACTTCAGTGCGTCTTTAAACAAGTCGAGTTAAACTTTGTTTGCACATCGTGCTGCTATAGCATTTGGGCTGAAAGCCACAAGGATTGGTCAGTAAAGACACCCCAACCATGCTGCATGAATTAGCCAGCACTTCCATATGAATGTTGTCCCTTTCAGTATCTTTGGAACAAAACTAAACAGCGCAGTATAAGCACAGTACATTATAAGTGTGGCCATTGCTTAGAAATAATGATCAAAAGGTTAGAAATACAGGATACCAGTGTTTTGTTTTGTTTGTTTATTTATGTTCTAGTGTAGGCCAGTAGTGTGTATACATGGAACCAAATGAACCCCTAACGGTGCATTTGCTTCTATTTATGAGAGTGTATAAATGGAACCATTTATACACAGAGTTATGGGGGTCTGGTAATCAAACTTTAGAATTTCAAGGAACCTCAGTTTGGTATGAATTAGACCACACTGGTCTTTAGGCTATTCTGTTTTCTAAGGCAGTATTTTGCGAAAATGATGTGCTGTAACAGTGGCCAACATTTGAATTGTGTTGCACAAGTTTCTATAGAGTTGACAGCTGACTGAAAGGTGATAATGGGGGAGTGATTAAAGGAGTGGCTAGGGGTTGCTAGCAAGCTTCCTGACTACTGGCCAATCACAGCGCGTCTTTTCCGGGACTTGTCAGAATCTAGTTGTATAAGAATATCTTTATTTTTGTACAACTAGATTTTGCCAAGTCCCGGAAAGACAGGAAGCTGTCAGCAAGACAGGAAGCTTGCCTTCTCCAAAATGGCGCCCGAGATACAGACACCTCAGAGCCGGAGGAGGCGTCTACCTTTATATGTCTATGAGTCTAACAGCCGCCCCTCCCCCATCCACAGCTCAGTCAGCAGCCAGGCTGTATAGCAGGCTCCCAGTTCCAGGCAGCAGACAGACAGGCAGGCATATCACAAGGTTAATTCACTCATGCACACAGTAATGTGACTTGCAAACGAATGATAGAATACCGATTGTGCGAGTGTCATCATTCAGAATACTACTACACCCAAAAACCACCCATTTCGGAACCCCCCTCCACCTAGGGCGCCTGTAGGACGCGCCGGCCCTGCCTGTAATGCACCGTTCTGCCTTTTCCCTTTTGCGGGGTAGCTGTCTCAAATGTAGGTGAAATACCCAGATGTCTGCATGTCTGTGACACACAGGTGCTGTTGGACCTGTGCTTCTAGTGTGTCCCTCCAACCCCTCAGTACCACACCAGTGTAGTGTAGAGTGGGTGTGTTACAGTCAGGGACAGGACAAACTGTGGGGATCGTTAGTGGAGTTTCAGGAGCAGGGGAGTGAGGCAGGGGTCCAGGGACAGGGTAGTGGGACACAGGTCCAGGGGGTCTCAGATGAAAGTGGTTCTGGAGCATTGAAGAGGGGCTGTGATGGGGGTGGGGTTCAAATGGCTCTGACTCTGGGTGAGTCTCTTACAAATCCACAGGGATCTGAGTTCATATCAACCACTGTTCATTCCTCTCCTCGCTATAACTGACTTATGTGTGTTGGTGTTCTTAGACTCCTTGCTATTAATGACTTGTCCTCACATGTGTGTTTGTGTTGTTATCGTATGCATGATGTCTCGTAGAGACATTTTCTTCATGAAACGCAAACTTTCCTATCCGTTGATCCAGGTTGACACAAAATGTACTGTAAATGGCCATGAGAGATATTTTGTATTGATTGTACAAGTCATGTAGAAATTAAGGCAGGTGCACAATAGTCTAAATAATAATAAAAAATCGTATTTCCATTGTGGTCCTTTGGTTGTGACAGGAGAAAAGAAAAGGGGGGGTACCTAAAAAAACGGCACAAAATGAATACAGTAGGCTGTATATTTTAAATGCAAATATAAACGGAACACATCAGTCTTGTATTTGTAATTTTGGTTAGTGCAGTTTCTTCCCACCTCTTGTGGTTGGCTTATTAATATAGTGGTATTTCAATAACGGCCGATCTACACCAGACTTTTCAAAGCGAGCGTATGCGTGGCGCGTACAGCGCGCTCGTTTAGATCCAATTCATATCAATGATACCGGCTACACCGCATACGCAGGCTTTAAAATAGGACTGTATCGAAAAGTGTGTGTGTGCGTATATGCGCGCCTGTGTATGTGTGTGTGCGAAAAGTCTCTGGTGTAGATCGGCCATAATGTTATTATTGCAACATCCCTAGACTTCCCCCGGTATTTTTGTGTAGTATGTAAATTACCTTTGTCTTTGTAATCCTCTCCCCTCTCTTTAGTGATGGACAGCTGCCCAGATCTAGCAGTGGTTGATGAGAAGAGTCTGGACAAGAAGGACTGGAAGGTGATCGGTAGTGGTGGATTTGGTCAAGTCTATGGGGTCAGACATCTTGGATGGAGACGGGATGTGGCCATTAAAGTATTAGGTCTTGATGACGGGTAAGTGATGAGGATTTAAAAGAAAGAAACTGTATTTCAAAGTACTTACACTGCATTTGTTCTTGCACACACGCACGCACGCACGCACGCACGCACGCACGCACGCACGCACGCACACACACACACACACACACACACACACACACACACACACACAATTAAATTAAATACTTATATATATTGAAACCCTCTCATTGTCAGATCCTCAAAGAAGACCTTGGATCGTGAGTCTAAACTGATGCGATGGGCAGCGAGCCCCCATGTCATCCAGGTCCTGGGGGTCTTCAGGGGCCGTCTACCATCTGTCTCTGACATACAGATCGGCCTGGTCATGGAATTGATGGAGAGAGGATCCATCGCCTCCTTGCAGGTCATCTTTTTCCCCTTTATTGATTCACTGTTTCATTTGATGATCCAGTGATGTTGAACAATTTCCAACGTAGTGAGTCCTTGTAAAATGTTTTTCTTTTTTGTCTTTCATATCAAAAGGTTATGATTATGGTTATATTTGTGTATATATATATATGTTTTAACTGATCTGACAATTAAACAAAAATAACTTCCCTTATTCTTAAAAGAAAACAATTCACAATTGTCACATCATCTTCTCTCCCACTTGGAGGAGACCCCTGGCAGACCAAGGACCAGATGGGGGGATTAGAACTCCACACTGGCCTTGGAACGCCTTGGGATCCCCCAGGAGGAAGAGGCTAATGTTTCCTGGCAAAGTCTGGAACTCTCTGCTGAAACTGTTGCCCCCAGGATCCGAACGGTTAAAGATGGATGTATGGATGGATATCATCTTCATGATATCCATCTTCATCCATCATCCTGATATCATCTTTATCTAAAATTCTAAATCAAATATAAATATATAGAGAACATAAAGTATACCATTAATGGTATATAGGACATATAGTATGCAGTAGGGGTGGGACGATATGGGTACCTCACGATACGATATACATCACGATATTAGGCCCACGATAACAATATATATCACGATATTAGGCCCACGATAACAATATATATCACGATATTCGACAAGATTCGATATATTGCGCTATGACGATATTCGTTATATATTGCAAGAAATTTCACCAACGATATATCACGATAGTCCTTGTATTCAATTCATAAACACATAAAATAGCACCAAACAGTAAAAAATCATCATTACACAAATACAGAGTTGGATAAACAACGTATCACAAACTAAAAAAGAAGAAGAAGAAGAAGAAGAATGACACCTTCTTTCCATCGAAAGGAGGTGTCATTCACTGCCGCCGTTTTTCCTTTTTCTCCTTTGTACATATAGTGTTTGTATTCGTTGATGTGTTATTGTGTGTTGTGTTTTTTTTTTTTTTTAATACAATGGAAACAGCAGATATTTACAGATATATATTTTTTTACATCACCAAGTTCGCACAGTTCTGCGATCTACAATGTGATGCCACAGAAAATCCACTGAAGTTTTTTGGGTGTAATTGAGGTCACAAAACAAAATGAAACAAAAATGTAAAATGAATGTCATAAAACCTTTAGGAATGATATATTTAAATGAGCCTTTATTCATATGTGTGACTGTGATTCTGAGTCAGACTTTTCTGCTTTAACCCCTCCATCAACAGACACAACTAAACCACCCTCTACCCTGGTCCCTGGTCTTTCGAGTGGCTCACCAAGTGGCTCTGGGCATGGAGCACCTTCACAGTCTCGACCCCCCCATCATCCACAAGGACCTGAAGCCTGGCAATGTCCTGCTGGACACAGACCTAAATGTCAAGGTGAGTCCCAGACAAATGTTTGGATGATTACCATCAGTGATGATGGGTCAAGCATGTCCATCCTCTGCATTGTTCAAGCTCATATTCATTCAGTTATTGTTTTTGATTCATTGAATACTTTATTAGTCAGAAATGTAAAACAGCATGAGTACAGTCAGGGTTTGTGATCTCAGAAATTGACAATGTCTCACGGATGGACGCGTTGTGAGCTTGTAGATCTGTTATGTTTGATGAGCAAAACAGTCCTAAGACAGAGCAGAATTGTTGGTTGAAGTGAAAAGTGAAAAACTCATTAATTCACTTTATGTAACATGGAATAACTCAGAAAATGATAGTTCAAGCCTATCTTATGTTCAACAACAACCACAGTTATTATGTCCACCCTTCGGGTCCTATTTTTTTGTAATGCATACTAATGCGTGCTATATCATCATTCATTCTTGCTCTCTCTCTCCTAACCCTCTCTCTATTCCTCCTTCCACTTCTCTGCATATCTCTCTTCCTCCGTCTCTGTTCCCTTTATTTTCTCTCCATTCTGCTCTCTTTTCATCCAGATCACTGACTTTGGCCTTTCCAAGTTTGTCAACTATTCAACGACTGCTCATATCAAGGGGGCGGGAACGCCAAGCTACATGCCTCCAGAGGCCTTAATCTCCTTGTCATACAACGCCACCCCCGCCTTTGATGTCTACAGGTATTCATCATTAGACACAGACAACCTGTGGGATTGTCTGTGTCTATCTAATTATATCCTCAACTCAATCAACTCAGCTGTCTGTTGCGGCAATAAAGCCCTGTGAATGTCCAACATAAATCATGCTTATTATGTGTAGTGGATAGGCTTCATACCATTCAAATTGAAAGTTCATGTTGTCATGTAGTCATGTTGATCTTTCTATTTTATTAGATTTGTTTTAGTTTTGTTTAAAGTAGATACATATAGCTACTTCTGTCTGTGCAAACCAACCTAAGTTCACGTAGGCCTATGTGTACAGTGACAAATACCCCAACAATATGGACATTTTATGTAGTTGCTATTTTTTATGTTTTTGTTTGTGTTCTCAATTGGCAAATTAAACATGAATGCTATGTAAGGTAAATGCTGACATTCCTGATGTCTCTCTTTTTATTTTAGCTATGGGATACTTCTGTGTGCCATTGTGAAGGGGAAAGAACCATATGGCAAGTGATTTTCTCTCTCCTTTATTTTTTCTTGCTTTGTCCATAGTCTTAATTTCCACTTCTCTCTCCATCAATCTCTCACCCCTTAAATCACACATTGCCTCTGACTCACATATGGCATCTTTGGCTCTTTGGCTTAATGTTAATTCAACAATAGCAATAATTAGAAACACATCGTTTGACAAGTAACTATTCTCCTACAGATTACTAAGAATTCTCTTCAATTCATCCATCCCCCCATCATCTATCCTCCACTCTGTTCTCTCAGATTCCCTCCCCGCCATCATAGAGCATCTGGTCCCTCAGGGACAAAGGCCGTCCCTGGAGGTTGACCCAAAGCAGGTCACAGGGCTGGAGGACCTGGTAAAGCTCATGGAGAGGTGCTGGCACCAAGAACCAGATAAAAGACCTCTGTTTCCAGGTGAGAAGGCTGCTATGCATGCAACAACAATCTCTTGGATGGAAAGTTGAATAGTTTTAGACCTCCAAACTGCAGAGATAGGCTTGCTGACACTGGTGAACTAATCACCAACGGGAGAAAAATGAAATGCCACTGAACACAATAGAATATAAGAGAATATAATGGAGTAGAAAAGTTGAGACAGCAGGAGAATACTGTGTGGGCTTGCTGAAAGCAAATATGCTCAGTAGAAATAGAATTTGAGAAGAATGTATGTTATAGAAGCAGCAATGAACTTGAAAGTTGGAAAACAAACCACACTCATTGTGCGGTGTCTTTGATGAGTTCATTTATTTCATTGAGCCATATGTGAACGAGAGGAACAATATTTAATCCCTGTCCATTCATTTCAATAAGCTGCTTACCCGCGCCACTTCAAGCAATAACTGTGCAAAAACTAATTAAGGGTTAAATAGGTAACTTTGAGCCTACATAAAAAAAATAGCAGGGGTGCCACTGCCTCTGTCTCCCCCCCACTTCCAGAGTCGGTCACCAGGCGACTCCAGCTTTACTTGGGCTTGAAGCATGCTCAGTAGCGCTAATCTGGCAATACCAGACGTGGACAATAGTTCAGTCTTACCTCAAACATCCACCGCAGTCCTGGGGTCTTGGTCTGAGCAGCTGAATCAACTTTGTGTCTGTGTTGTTCCCAGAATGCACTGCTGTGACAAAAGGTCTATATGAGAAGCACACGAGTGGGATTAATGACGCCGTCGACGAAGTGAAAAAGAAGCTGGTAAAGAACACATGATGCATTCAAAACTCATTCACTCACTTTAAAACTATAGAACACATGATGCATTCAAAACTCATTCACTCACTTTAAAACTATAGAACACATGATGCATTCAAAACTCATTCACTCACTTTAAAACTATAGAACACATGATGCATTCTAAACTCATTCACTCATGCACTAACAGTGATGTTATACTTTTTTATGTGCTGAAACACTTTTATGAGAAATATGTTTAATGAAACAGTATTGCAATATTTTTTGTCTGTCTGTCTGTCTGTCTGTCTGTCTGTCTGTCTGTCTGTCTGTCTGTCTGTTTGTCTGTGTGTATGTTTTTGTTTGTTTTTTTCATTTCTTTCTTTGCCTCATCTCCTACCTCTTTCAAGATATAATGTTGTTCAATAGATCTCATATTGTACAATACCATACAGTACTTCATGTGAAATTAAATAACATGACTGTGTTCAACAGGATGGTGCTGAGGATCCAATAGGAGGTGAGCTTGTATTGTCCTTGTGCAGCTCAATGCTTGAGGCTTTTGTTTCCTGTTGTTTTTCTTCTTCTTCCGCCCTTCTCTTATTAAACTTGGCACTATGGTAGATGGTTCTGCCAAACGGCCAAGAAATGAAACTCACAACTATTGGCAAAAGGGTGGCGCTGTAGCACTCAATTTAAAAATTCAAACTTTGAACAGGCATAGCTCATGAACCGTTTGACCAACAGCAATGAAACGTCATTACACATATGTGTTCCCTCAAGACTAAAAACTTTACCACTTTGACCTTTGACCTTTGACCGTCTGTCATTTGGAATTATATGAAAAACTGTTAAATCTGGTAACAGTCTGGAGTTGCCTCAGAAGGTGGCAGACAACCTTCTGTGTGGTCAGGGTGTAGGCTACTTTCCAACTGATAAGAGAGTTGCTTTTGATTTATAGACCAACACTTTCCAACTGATAAGGTAGCACTATTCAACCAGAGAGAAAGAGAGGGGGATGCCGTTTAACTGTACTGCTAACAGAAAACTGGATGTGATACACATAAGTTGCTAGTATTTACGTACGTTGAGAGAAGGAGCAGCAGGGCTTTTTTGTTTAGTTTTTTGAAAAGGTCAGAAACTCAGAAATGAAGGCTTAAGTCTGTGTTGCTATTCTGTCTGTCTCCTGCTCTTTCTCAAGACAATCTGAACAACATGGGGTCCAAACTGAAGGAGCTCAGAGACAAAATGGATGGAATGGAGAGAGATAATGAAGGTAAAGTAAATATGGATCATGCTTAGCTCTGGCCCATAGTGTTAGGACTTCTGCTTAACGCTATGTGACTATACTTATATTTTTCCTCATGCGAACAGGAGCACGATGTCTACACTTAAGTAAAAAATCACACCCTGTGTGAAGTGAGTGGTGCCTTTGATGAGCCCCGTATTGACCCCCGTATTGATGTAGTCATCAATGTTTGTGGACAGACATAGAAAACAGACTAGAAAATGCCCGGGTCTCTCAGCCAGCAGACCCGTGCTGTGTTGAAATCCTACCCTCCGGCGGTGGGAAGACTCTCAGACCCCCACCTTTATGTAAAATCCACTTTCTGGCCAGAAAATAAAATATTCCAGTGGACAGAGACATTTTTTAGTTACTCCAGTACCACCAACAGATCTGGTCATAGCGTTTTCATAATGAGCGAACGTGTATTTATAGCGTAGACATCGTCATTCAAATGAGGAAAATACACGCTACAGTTGCATAGCGTTAAGGAGAACTCCTGACACTACGGACCAGAGCTAGATCATATTATGCTGATTACATCAACCAAAGTCAAATGAATTCAGTGACTATTTTTCTCCATTGTCAAGTGATCTTTATCCCTGCTGGTTTCAGTCCTAAATTCAAGTGATCTTTATCCCTGCTGGTTTCAGTCCTAAATTCAAGTGATCTTTATCCCTGCTGGTTTCAGTCCTAAATTCAAATGATCTTTATCCCTGCTGGTTTCAGACCTAACGTCCAAACTGGCAGACATGGAGAAGAAGGTGGAGACTGTGATGCCACTAACGTCCAAACTGGCAGACATGGAGCAGACTATGAAGGATATCATGATGAAGATTGCAGGTGAATTTATAGAAAAGCTTGTTATGAAATGATGTATTCACCTGTTTCCTAGGCTGTGTGTTTTCCACTTCCTGTCAATTTCATTGGATATCATTGGTCATCTGACCAGTTTCATTGGATTTCATTGGATCAAATCGACAGGAAGTGGAAAACACACAGCCTAGGAAACAGGTGAATAGGGCACAGCAGCGTGACTCCATAGTCTAAACCAGTTGTGCATGATTGGCCAATACGCTTGTGCAAGGACGCGCTGTGATTGGCCAGTAGCCACTTTGAGTGACAGTTGGGGCAAACGCTCTCACCAAAACATTATTTACTATTCTGTCCCTATCGGTACATAACTCGAACGGCGCTGAGTCGACTAGCAGACCATTGGCCGGTCGACGCGGGCACTCGCGCCTGGAGGCGCTCGGGCGCGTCTCCTCGGCCTCAAGGTCTGCTGAGTCAGCGCGCCTCCGTCATGGTCCAAAAGTATACTTTATCGGCGAAAAGAAATAGTCCGTGGTTGTTTGAAAAAGGCACTTCCGCGTTGGCCACAGAAGGGGGCGTGTTTATAGCACAACTGGTTTAGACTTTGTAATGTCGCGGCACAGCAGTGGCGGCCATTTTGTGGTGCCACAAATGGAAAGCCCATTATTTTTTCCCACGTGACTCAACTGAAACAACACTCACCTCCCTTAGAGGGAGACTCTCAACCCTTTAAGGAACACATCTGTGTCATTTTAGATTTCTTTGGCTATTCAAAAATAGCAGATATACAAGCTCATAGCGCAGCACCAAGGTTGTAGATCTGGTATTTTTGAAAAATCTAGAAACTTTGTGCAAATCTTTGAATGTACTGTATTTGTTTTAAAGGGAACAATTTAAACTCCGATCTGTGCTCCTGGGGGTCCCTGGAACAACATATTTTGAGATGGGGGTCCGCGGCCAAATACATATCATTCTGGGGGTAGAATATATATTCAAAGATTTGCACACATTTTCACGTTTCTTCCAAAATAGTAGATCTACAAGCTCATAGCGCGGCAGTAAGTTGCCGTGCTATGAGCTTGTGGATCTGCTATTTTTGAATAGCCAAAGACATCTAAAGTGACACAGATGCGTTCACAGATTGAAGGACCACATGGTTGGTCAACCAAAATCACAACAATACAACTATAACTATAACTATAACTAGATCGTTCACCATGGTATTGTTTTATAGTTGTTGTTGCCATCCACTTGACTTAGAACCATTTTTAATACCATATATTTATACCTATAGTTATAGTACTCACTGTGTGAACGGCCCTTTAATCCAGTGGTTCCTAAACGTTTTAGCTCAAGACCCAAAAGAGAAATCAGATGTTTGCCCGGGACCCAAACTAGTGAAAATATTAGATCTACAAGCTAGCTCGTGGATCTGCTATTTTCACTACATTTTATGAAATGTATTTAACATTTCTTTAGAAATTCCTTTAAAAAAAGAATTGAATTTGTTTTTAATTCATGAAAGATTAAGCTTTTTTGGAATGTTTTTTCGTGACAGCCCGCGAAGGTGAAGTCAAGGAGCTGAGAGACACCGTGGCAGTACAGAGACACATTGTGGATACACAGGGAGAGAAGCTGAAGAAAGAAGCCAAGGCCCAGAGAGTCTTAGTGTCTGATCTTCAGGTGGAGATGAAAGGTATGGCAAAATAAAATGCCGGTTCGAATGTTCAAGAGGCAACATGCTTATTGTGCCAAAAATGCAGCCTGAAGAATGTGTAAAGGTACAGGCTGAAATGTCTTGGTGATGTTTTTTCCAGAAATGTCTGCCAAATTGACTGTCAGTCAGAACCAGGTCGAAGTCCTCCAGACCAGACTCAGTACCAGTGAAGACCATGTCCAGAGCCTCCAGACCAGACTCAGTACCAGTGAAGACCATGTCCAGAGCCTCCAGACCAGACTCAGTACCAGTGAAGACCAGGTCCAGAGCATCCAGACCAGACTCAGTACCAGTGAAGAGCAGGTCCAGAGCATCCAGACCAGACTCAGTACCAGTGAAGAGCAGGTCCAGAGCATCCAGACCAGACTCAGTACCAGTGAAGAGCAGGTCCAGAGCATCCAGACCAGACTCAGTACCAGTGAAGACCAGGTCCAGAGCCTCCAGACCAGACTCAGTACCAGTGAAGACCAGGTGGAGAACTTGAAGAAAGAAAGTGGAGGTAATTAGACCAGAATGATGTTCAGTCAATGCATGTATGAGAGGACAGTGTTGAAAAATGTCTTACTTTACGTATAATTCACTCAGTTGAGCTCAGAGATCTGATCATATTTTCATCATGTAATTGACTGTATGTTTGACATAATCCACATAGGAGCAAATGCTGGTTAGAATGTTCAAGAGGCAACATGCTTATTGTGCCAAAAATGCAGCCTGAAGAATGTGTAAAGGTACAGGCTGAAATGTCTTCTTCCTCTGTGATATGTTTTCCAGAAATGGCTGCCAAATTGAGTGCGAGTGAGTCCCAGGTTGAGGACCTCCAGAGCAGACTGGGTACCACAGAGGTCCAGGTTGAAGACCACCAGACCAGACTGGGTGCCACAGAGGTCCAGGTTGAAGACCACCAGACCAGACTGGGTGCCACAGAGGTCCAGGTTGAAGACCACCAGACCAGACTGGGTGCTACAGAGGTCCAGATTGCAGACCACCAGACCAGACTGGGTGCCACAGAGGTCCAGGTTGCAGACCACCAGAGCAGACTGGGTGCTACAGAGGTCCAGATTGCAGACCACCAGACCAGACTGGGTGCCACAGAGGTCCAGATTGCAGACCACCAGAGCAGACTGGGTGCTACAGAGGTCCAGATTGCAGACCACCAGACCAGACTGGGTGCCACAGAGGTCCAGATTACAGACCACCAGAGCAGACTGGGTGCTACAGAGGTCCAGATTGCAGACCACCAGACCAGACTGGGTGCTACAGAGGTCCAGATTGCAGACCACCAGACCAGACTGGGTGCTACAGAGGTCCAGATTGCAGACCACCAGACCAGACTGGGTGCCACAGAGGTCCAGGTTGCAGACCACAAGACCAGACTGGGTGCCACAGAGGTCCAGGTTGCAGACCACCAGACCAGACTGGGTGCCACAGAGGTCCAGATAGGTGCTACAGAGGTCCGGGTTGAAGGCCACCAGAGAAGACTGGGTGTCACAGAGGTCCAGTTTGTAGGCCATCAGAGCAGACTGGGTGCTACAGAGGTCCAGGTTGCAGACCACCAGAGCAGACTGGGTGCCACAGAGGTCCAGATTGCAGACCACCAGAGCAGACTGGGTGCCACAGAGGTCCAGGTTGAAGGTAATGTGAACCTGATGATGTTCAGTGGATGAAGACAGGAAAGAACAGAGTTGAAAAATGACTTAACCCTTTAAAACCTGGAAAGCATCTGTCATTGTAGCAGTTAACCCATTAAGACCTGAGGCCCATTCTACAAATGCCTTCTAAATCAGTGGTTCTCAGACTTGTTCATGCCAAGGACCCCCAAAATGTGTATTTGGCCGCAGACCCCCATCTGAAAATATTTTGCGCCAGGGACCCCCAGAAGACAAGATTTGTGTAAAAACAATGCTTAAATTATTATGAATACAGCCCGAAGTGATGCGCTGTGAGCTTGTAGATCTGCTATTTTTGAGAACTACTGACCTAAAGAGTTTTCTGAAAGACTGATGTTGCCAGTTTTAATGGGTTAATAATGTCACAATAATTTTAACCACTTTTGCCATATTTTATACTTTGGCTATTCAAATATTGCAGATATACAAGCTCATAGCGTGTCACTTTGTGTCGCTCTATGAGCTTGTAGATCTGCTATTTTTGAAAAATCAGTCAAATTTGTGCAAATCCTTCAATACTTGTTTTTAAAGCGAACATTTGAACTCAAATCCCTGTTTCTGGGGGTCCCTGGAACAACAATCTTTTGAGATGGGGGTCCACAGCCATACATGATTTTGGGGGTCCTTGACATGATAAAGTGTGAGAACCACTGATATAGAAACATCTATTTTTCAGAAAACTGTTAGGATAGAGAAAACATTTGTAGAATCGGCCTCAGGGCTTAATGGGTTAAAGGAGCACTTCACCCATTTTCAAGCTTACTTCAATAGATCCTCACTAAGGCTCATGATAAATTGGTACAAATTTTGTCTCACAGTCTGTGTCTCAGAGGGCTGTGGACAGTTCAGAAACCCACTTACCAATGACATCATCATTAGACAGGCTTTAAATTTTTTCTAAACAAGATTTCAACATATTTGTATTAACGCGAGAACAATGGCTTCCATTATAGCATGCTAATTTTCCAGGAATAGAAAGCCTGTGGTTTATATTAGCTTGGATTCCCCATCGATGATGTCACTGGTAGTCAGGTTTCTGAAGTGTCCACAGCCCTCCTCTGAGACACAGATGGGTTAGAACAAAATTGTACTGTACCATATTATAATGAAGATAGGTTGAAAATGGGTGAAGTGGTCCTTTAAGGGTTAATAACTTCAGTTGAACTCAGAGGATAGATACTGTGTTGATAATGTCATTTACTGTATTGGTCCATATAATCCACAAATGAAACTACAGTATTTATGAGTGACTTAATGCTAATATTGTGTTGATTTCAGCCCATGTTGCTCGGCTGTCCAAAGTAGATACGAAGCTGACTGCTACTGACAAACAAGTGCAGGAACTGAGGAGTAAGTATATTTACATAACATTATGTTCTAAAATACATATTTGAAACTAGTAATCTAAGACTTTAAAATGTGTATTTGGCCGCGGACCCCCATCTGAAAATGTTTTGTGCCAGGGACCCCCAGAAGACAAGATTTGTGTAAAAACAATGCTTAAATTATTATGAACTAGACCATACCCGGTCGACGCATCCGTGGGGGGATATGCGCACATGATCTGGCAACCCGGGAGGCAGTTCGTCCCATAGCTGGGCAGCCCCGTAACCATGGCGACATTGTTTGACACATAAACGCTAATAAGAAGCTGAGATTTGATGAAATTGAAAAACGGGCTTCACAGTTAAGTTCAGATGGTAATGGTCAATGGCTGTGTGCAAAATCAGAGCAATTGGTCCAGCCAGTGGGGAGATCCGGGTAGCTTCACCACCACTACTACAAACGCACAGAGGTTACTAGAATTATAGTAGGACTAGACCATACCCGGTCGACGCATGCGTGGGGGGATATGCGCACATGATCTGGCAACCCGGGAGGCAGTTCGTCCCATAGCTGGGCAGCCCCGTAACCATGGCGACAGTGTTTGACACAAAAACGCTAATAAGAAGCTGAGATTTGATGAAATTGAAAAACGGGCTTCACAGTTAAGTTCAGATGGTAATGGTCAATGGCTGTGTGCAAAATCAGAGCAATTGGTCCAGCCACTGAGGAGAACCGGGTAGCTTCACCACCACTACAAACACCACCACTACAAACACCACCACTACAAACGCACAGAGGTTACTAGAATTATAGTAGGATAGTAGGATAGTAGGATTATAGTAGGATAGTAGGATATAGCCCGAAGTTATGCGCTGTGAGCTTGTAGATCTGCTATTTTTGAAAAATCAGTCAAATTTGTGCAAATCCTTCAATACTTGTTTTTAAAGCAAACATTTGAACTGAAATCCCTGTTTCTGGGGGTCCCTGGAACAACAATCTTTTGAGATGGGGGCCCACGGCCATACATGATTTTGGGGGTCCTTGACATGATAAAGTGTGAGAACCACTGATATAGAAACATGTATTTTTCAGAAAACTGTTAGGATAGAGAAAACATTTGTAGAATCGGCCTCAGGTCTTAATGGGTTAAAGGAGCACTTCACCCATTTTCAAGCCTACTTCAATAGATCCTCAGTAAGGCTCATGATAAAATGGTACAAATGTTGTCTCACAGTCTGTGTCTCAGAGGGCTGTGGACAGTTCAGAAACCCACCTACCAATGACATCATCATTAGACAGGCTTTACATTTTTTCTAAACAAGATTTCAACATATTTGTATTAACGCGAGAACAATGGCTTCCATTATAGCATGCTAATTTTCCAGGAATAGAAAGCCTGTGGTTTCTATTAGCTTGGATTCCCCATCGATGATGTCACTGGTAGTCAGGTTTCTGAAGTGTCCACAGCCCTCCTCTGAGACACAGATAGCTTAGAACAAAATTGTACTGTACCATATTATAATGAAGATAGGTTGAAAATGGGTGAAGTGGTCCTTTAAGGGTTAATAACTTCAGATGAACTCAGAGGATAGATACTGTGTTGATAATGTCATTTACTGTATTGGTCCATATAATCCACAAATGAAACTACAGTATTTATGAGTGACTTAATGCTAATATTGTGTTGATTTCAGCCCATGTTGCTCGGCTGTCCAACGTAGAGACGAAGCTGACTGCTACTGACAAACAAGTGCAGGAACTGAGGAGTAAGTATATTTACATAACATTATGTTCTAAAATACATATTTGAAACTAGTAATAAGACTTTAAAAGTGTATTTGGCCGCGGACCCCCATCTGAAAATGTTTTGTGCCAGGGACCCCCAGAAGACAAGATTTGTGTAAAAACAATGCTTAAATTATTATGAATACAGCCCGAAGTTATGCGCTGTGAGCTTGTAGATCTGCTATTTTTGACAACTACTGGTCTAAAGCAGGGGTCTTCAACGTTTTCAGCCCAAGGACCCCCTAGCTGAGAGAGAGATGAAGCAGGGACCCCCTGTATATTGTATAAAATTGTGTTTCAGATTAAACTTTTCTTGTTTACTTGGTCTGCTCTTTTTCCCTCTACACCTATACCTCTTTGCCAAAAATAGCAGATCTACAAGCTCACAACGCCTCGAGGCGTTGTGAGCTTGTAGATCTGCTATTTTTGGCTAAAGTTATCTTCAGAATAGGGATGCTAGGGTTCAAGTTAAGGAAAAAAATAATATATCACACAAAGATTTGACGGACCCCCTGTAGTAACTCTGAGGACCCCCTAGGGGTCCCGGACCCCCTGTTGAAGACCCCTGATCTAAAGAGTTTTCTGAAAGACATGATGTTGCCGGTTTTAATGGGTTAATAATGTCACAATAATTGTAACCACTTTTGCCATATTTTATACTTTGGCTATTCAAAAATTGCAGATATACAAGCTCAGAGCGTGTCAGTTTGTGTCGCTCTATGAGCTTGTAGATCTGCTATTTTTGAAAAATCAGTCAAATTCGTGCAAATCCTTCGATACTTGTTTTTAAAGCGAACATTTGAACTCAAATCCCTGTTTCTGGGGGTCCCTGGAACAACAATCTTTTGAGATGGGGGTCCACGGCCATACATGATTTTGGGGGTCCTTGACATGATAAAGTGTGAGAACCACTGATATAGAAACATGTATTTTTCAGAAAACTGTTAGGATAGAGAAAACATTTGTAGAATCGGCCTCAGGTCTTAATGGGTTAAAGGAGAACTTCACCCATTTTCAAGCTTACTTCAATAGATCCTCACTAAGGCTCATGATAAAATGGTACAAATTTTGTCTCACAGTCTGTGTCTCAGAGGGCTGTGGACAGTTCAGAAACCCACCTACCAATGACATCATCATTCTTCTTCTTCTTTTCGTGTCTTTGAAGCATGTGGTTATATGACAGTTTCCCATTTCTTTACACAGTCCTTTGCATTGTTATTGAACTCTGCGAGATCTTTTAAGCTGCACTGGTTGGGTAGTAGAGGGCAGACAAGGCAGTGCTGCATCGTATGGTCCTCTTCTCCACATTCACAGATGGTTGGGCCGGTTTTGTAGCCCCATCTGGCCATAGCAGCTTTTGATCGCCCCATTCCTGTTCTCAGGCGGTTGAGAGTCTTCCACTGGACCCATGGTGCTTCTGAGCCAGAAGGGAGGTCTTCGGAAGGGGGGATTCCCATGTCAATTGGAGGGGGCTATTCTCAAGCTTTGTTGTCCATTGCTGGAGTCTGGTTTCTTCCCGAGATGTTGTTAGGGGCTGGACATCATCATTAGACAGGCTTTACATTTTTTCCAAACAAGATTTCAACATATTTGTATTAACGCAAGAACAATGGCTTCCATTATAGCATGCTAATTTTCCAGGAATAGAAAGCCTTTGGTTTCTATTAGCTTGGATTCCCCATCGATGATGTCACTGGTAGTCAGGTTTCTGAAGTGTCCACAGCCCTCCTCTGAGACACAGATGGGTTAGAACAAAATTGTACTGTACCATATTATAATGAAGATGGGTTGAAAATGGGTGAAGTGGTCCTTTAAGGGTTAATAACTTCAGTTGAACTCAGAGAATAGATACTGTGTTGATAATGTCATTTACTGTATTGGTCCATATAATCCACAAATGAAACATGAGTATTTATGAGTGACTTAATGCTAATATTGTGTTGATTTCAGCCCATGTTGCTCGGCTGTCCAACGTAGAAACGAAGCTGACTGCTACTGACAAACAAGTGCAGGAACTGAGGAGTAAGTATATTTACATAACATTATGTTCTAAAATACATATTTGAAACTAGTAATCTAAGACTTTAAAAGTGTATTTGGCCACGGACCCCCATCTGAAAATGTTTTGTGCCAGGGACCCCCAGAAGACAAGATTTGTGTAAAAACAATGCTTAAATTATTATGAATACAGCCCGAAGTGATGCGCTGTGAGCTTGTAGATCTGCTATTTTTGACAACTACTGGTCTAAAGCAGGGGTCTTCAACGTTTTCAGCCCAAGGACCCCCTAGCTGAGAGAGAGATGAAGCAGGGACCCCCTGTATATTGTATAAAATTGTGTTTCAGATTCAACTTTTTTTGTTTACTTGGTCTGCTCTTTTTCCCTCTACACCTATACCTCTTTGCCAAAAATAGCAGATCTACAAGCTCACAACGCCTCGCAGCGCGAGGCGTTGTGAGCTTGTAGATCTGCTATTTTTGGCTAAAGTTCTCCTCAGAATAGGGATGTTAGGGTTCAAGTTAAGGAAAAAAATAATATATCACACAAAGATTTGACGGACCCCCTGTAGTAACTCTGAGGACCCCCTAGGGGTCCCGGACCCCCTGTTGAAGACCCCTGATCTAGAGAGTTTTCTGAAAGACATGATGTTGCCGGTTTTAATGGGTTAATAATGTCACAATAATTTTAACCACTTTTGCCATATTTTATACTTTGGCTATTCAAAAATTGCAGATATACAAGCTCATAGCGTGTCACTTTGTGTCGCTCTATGAGCTTGTAGATCTGTTATTTTTGAAAAATCAGTCAAATTTGTGCAAATCCTTCAATACTTGTTTTTAAAGCGAACATTTGAACTCAAATCCCTGTTTCTGGGGGTCCCTGGAACAAAAATCTTTTGAGATGGGGGTCCACGGCCATACATGATTTTGGGGGTCCTTGACATGATAAAGTGTGAGAACCACTGATATAGAAACATCTATATTTCAGAAAACTGTTAGGATAGAGAAAACATTTGTAGAATCGGCCTCAGGTCTTAATGGGTTAAAGGAGCACTTCACCCATTTTCAAGCCTACTTCAATAGATCCTCACTAAGGCTCATGATAAAATGGTACAAATTTTGTCTCACAGTCTGTGTCTCAGAGGGCTGTGGACAGTTCAGAAACCCACCTACCAATGACATCATCATTAGACAGGCTTTACATTTTTTCCAAACAAGATTTCAACATATTTGTATTAACGCGAGAACAATGGCTTCCATTATAGCATGCTAATTTTCCAGGAATAGAAAGCCTGTGGTTTCTATTAGCTTGGATTCCCCATCGATGATGTCACTGGTAGTCAGGTTTCTGAAGTGTCCACAGCCCTCCTCTGAGACACAGATAGGTTAGAACAAAATTGTACTGTACCATATTATAATAGGTTGAAAATGGGTGAAGTGGTCCTTTAAGGGTTAATAACTTCAGTTGAACTCAGAGAATAGATACTGTGTTGATAATGTCATTTACTGTATTGGTCCATATAATCCACAAATGAAACTACATGAGTATTTATGAGTGACTTAATGCTAATATTGTGTTGATTTCAGCCCATGTTGCTCGGCTGTCCAACGTAGAAACGAAGCTGACTGCTACTGACAAACAAGTGCAGGAACTGAGGAGTAAGTATATTTACATAACATTATGTTCTAAAATACATATTTGAAACAAGTAATCTAAGACTTTAAAATCAGTGTCCATAGTTAAACTAACAGAACCCTTGCATCCCAATTCTCTTGCCAGCATTTAGGTAAAATTGCAGATCTACAAGCATGCCGCTTGTGACGTGTTGTGAGCTTGTGGATCCGCTATTTTTGTTAGAAAGATTTTGTGTAGAGGGAAATACTAGCAAATCTAGTATACTATAATAACTAAGTATAAAGTTGTGAAGGGAATCAGACCCTGGGCCAACTAGACCCAGACTCCCTCACCAGAACCCCTTCGAGGCGTGCTAATTCCTCTCCGGTTACTGGAATTTTAACCTTACTCCTACTTATCGCTCTATCTAGGATGGATAAACTCTTGTCTCTTGAGTTCAACCTAGAGGATCTATTCTCGGTAGATTACAAGTGGCTTCCGACAATGACTAAACTCAGACTTGGAATAGACATTGCTCTGAACTCAGGCACAAATCTAAAATAAGATTTAATAACACTCAGTGATCGGAAACCAATACTACTGTCTTGGCGTCTCCAGCAGTTACGGGACACAACTGCTGTTGTATCTGCGTACGCTTCAACATTCACTATAACAGACCTAATTTCACTCTTGTCTCTGTGTCATCACCGAACAGCTAGTTCCAAGTCGTCTCGTGAGCAGCGCTCTTTTCCCCGCTTTTATGAGAGAATAAGTGAGGGCCACTCGTTGAGAGATAAGCTTGTCACCAACCACCTTACTCAGTAATTAACAGCAGATAGATTTCTTCACTGGGAAGATATCGTGGGAGTGAAACTTTAGGCCGTGGAGGGGGCCTGCCGCAACCTGTGTCGGCTAGAGAGAAACTCTCAAACACAGGCTGGCTCCTATATTATTGTAATAATATGTTTTACCAATCTTACCACAAAATACAGGAAAAGGACAAAAACCCCGGATACCTTTCTCGGCTAATGAAGC
Organism: Gymnoscopelus microlampas; assembly: GCF_963454915.1. Classification (NCBI taxonomy): domain Eukaryota; kingdom Metazoa; phylum Chordata; class Actinopteri; order Myctophiformes; family Myctophidae; genus Gymnoscopelus; species Gymnoscopelus microlampas. The sequence continues at coordinate 1,807,129 of NC_139943.1, forward strand.
AGTGGGGAGGCAGTCGTCACGCAAAATTAAAGTTCAATAAAAAGATTTATTTAAGAAGTGAGTTACAAAAACATAGAGAGAGTATAGAAAAGAGAAGAGGCCACCGGGGGTGGCTAGCAGCTGAATATATGCAATACAGAAATCTCTAGATGCAAAGTCCAGGAAGAAGTGTGCCCATCCCTGGGCGATCGGGGGTTAAGTACATCAACCCCTGTGGCAGAACACTGTCATTACATGGCATCATCTCACCCCTCCCTTCCAGTCCAACTTCCAACTCTCGAAGCACGTGGTTACTTCCTGTCACGTCTCACCTCCGCCAAGCAGACAGAGCGTGACCTTGGCAGTCTGGCCTGTTATCAGCTTACACAGGCAGCTGGTGAGAAAGTGTGTGTGGGAAGCGATCTAAGCAAAAACATAGCAGAGCTATAATGCTATAAGCTAAACATCAGTTTTGCATGTTTCAATGGTCTCTAATAGTATGGACCATGTTGGCTTCTTGGATCGGGTCGGTATTGGCTGGGGGGCACCCCGTAGAATCCTGTTGTAGGATTGGGGCTGGGGCAGGGTCCTTGCTGGGGTCCCCTTGGCGGATACGGGTGGGGGTACGGCGGTGGTCCCCCCCCTGTTGTATGGACAGCGTTGTAAGGTGGATTCCAATTGTTCCATCTCTCGCTGCCTTCGGGTCAGGCAGCAGCAGCAGCAGGTGCCCTGGCAGCACGGTTGTGTTTCATCTTCTCTCTTTTCTTCTTGGAGGCCGACATGACAGGTGTCTGTTGCTGGGGCCTGGAATGTGTCTGTGGCTGGGGCCTCGCAGGAGCTGGTGGTCTAGGGGTCACACTGGTGGCTTGGGCCTCGCTCTCAACAAAAGTGGTTAACCAATTAATTGTGGGATCGCTAAGGCGATCACACTAATGTTATTCCCACTATTTATTACAAATTTACCATTTGATATTTTGAAAAAAATACAACTTTTAGAGCGATTTCTCTTTTAGTTGCTAAAAAAAATCCCATTCATTTGAATGGGGAAATGCGATTTAGCTACAGTGGAGCCTAGCAACTGCTTATTAGATCCTCGCAACACCATATTAGACCATAGCAACCACCTATTATACCCTAGCAACCGCCTATTAGGCCCTAGCAACCAACGTTTTACCCTGACAACCACCTGTTTTCCCCTAACAACCACCTATTAAACCCTAGCAACTGCCTATTAGACCCTGGCAAACGGCTATCAGACCCTAGCTACCGCAGTTTTACCCTAGCAACCACCTATTAGACCCTAGCAACCACCTATTAGTCCCTAGCAACCGCCTCTTAGACCCTAGCAACCGCCTCTTCGACCCCTGCAACCACTGTTTTACCTTAAAAAAATACATTTTACACTATTCAACACTGTCAACACTATCAAAGGCCACCAGAGCAGACTGGGTGCCACAGAGGTCCAGGTTGCAGACCACCAGAGAAGACTGGGTGCCGGAGAGGTCCAGGTTAAAGGTAATGTGAACCTGATGATGTTCAGTGGATGCAGACAGGAAAGAGCAGAGTTGAAAAATGACTTAACCCTTTAAAACCTGGAAAGCCTCTGTCATTGTAGCAGTTAACCCATTAAGGCCTCAGGTCTTAATGGGTTAACTGCTACAATGACTAGGGACCCCCAGAAGACAAGATTTGTGTAAAAACAATGCTTAAATTATTATGAATACAGCCCGAAGTGATGCGCTGTGAGCTTGTAGATCTGCTATTTTTGACAACTACTGATTTAAAGCAGGGGTCTTCAACGTTTTCAGCCCAGGGACCCCCTAGCTGAGAGAGAGATGAAGCAGGGACCCCCTGTATAATGTATAAAATTGTGTTTCAGATTAAACTTTTATGTTTACTTGGTCTGCTCTTTTTTCCCTCTACACCTATACCTCTTTGCCAAAAATAGCAGATCTACAAGCTCACAACGCCTCGCAGCATGAGGCGTTGTGAGCTTGTAGATCTGCTATTTTTGGCTAAAGTTCTCTTCAGAATAGGGATGCTAGGGTTCAAGTTAAGGAAAAAATAATATATCACACAAAGATTTGACGGACCCCCTGTAGTAACTCTGAGGACCCCCTAGGGGTCCCGGACCCCCTGTTGAAGACCCCTGATCTAAAGAGTTTTCTGAAAGACATGATGTTGCCGGTTTTAATGGGTTAATAATGTCACAATAATTGTAACCACTTTTGCCATATTTTATACTTTGGCTATTCAAAAATTGCAGATATACAAGCTCAGAGCGTGTCAGTTTGTGTCGCTCTATGAGCTTGTAGATCTGCTATTTTTGAAAAATCAGTCAAATTTGTGCAAATCCTTCGATACTTGTTTTTAAAGCGAACATTTGAACTCAAATCCCTGTTTCTGGGGGTCCCTGGAACAACAATCTTTTGAGATGGGGGTCCACGGCCATACATGATTTTGGGCGTCCTTGACATGAGAAAGTGTGAGAACCACTGATATAGAAACATGTATTTTTCAGAAAACTGTTAGGATAGAGAAAACATTTGTAGAATCGGCCTCAGGTCTTAATGGGTTAAAGGAGAACTTCACCCATTTCAAGCTTACTTCAATAGATCCTCACTAAGGCTCATGATAAAATGGTACAAATTTTGTCTCACGGTCTGTGTCTCAGAGGGCTGTGGACAGTTCAGAAACCCACCTACCAATGACATCATCATTCTTCTTCTTCTTTTCGTGTCTTTGAAGCATGTGGTTATATGACAGTTTCCCATTTCTTTACACAGTCCTTTGCATTGTTATTAAACTCTGCGAGATCTTTTAAGCTGCACTGGTTGGGTAGTAGAGGGCAGACAAGGCAGTGCTGCATCGTATGGTCCTCTTCTCCACATTCACAGATGGTTGGGCCGGTTTTGTAGCCCCATCTGGCCATAGCAGCTTTTGATCGCCCCATTCCTGTTCTCAGGCGGTTGAGAGTCTTCCACTGGACCCATGGTGCTTCTGAGCCAGAAGGGAGGTCTTCGGAAGGGGGGATTCCCATGTCAATTGGAGGGGGGTTATTCTCAAGCTTTGTTGTCCATAGCTGGAGTCTGGTTTCTTCCCGAGATGTTGTTAGGGGCTGGACATCATCATTAGACAGGCTTTACATTTTTTCCAAACAAGATTTCAACATATTTGTATTAACGCGAGAACAATGGCTTCCATTATAGCATGCTAATTTTCCAGGAATAGAAAGCCTTTGGTTTCTATTAGCTTGGATTCCCCATCGATGATGTCACTGGTAGTCAGGTTTCTGAAGTGTCCACAGCCCTCCTCTGAGACACAGATGGGTTAGAACAAAATTGTACTGTACCATATTATAATGAAGATAGGTTGAAAATGGGTGAAGTGGTCCTTTAAGGGTTAATAACTTCAGTTGAACTCAGAGAATAGATACTGTGTTGATAATGTCATTTACTGTATTGGTCCATATAATCCACAAATGAAACATGAGTATTTATGAGTGACTTAATGCTAATATTGTGTTGATTTCAGCCCATGTTGCTCGTCTGTCCAACGTAGAAACGAAGCTGACTGCTACTGACAAACAAGTGCAGGAACTGAGGAGTAAGTATATTTACATAACATTATGTTCTAAAATACATATTTAAAACTAGTAAGTTTCAAATATAGTAACTACTAAGACTTTACAATCAGTGGCCCTCATTTATCAACGCGGTGCAGCCCAAATAATGAGCGTATGGCGAGATCACCGCACCTTTCGGCATTTATCAATATATCCTGACGTGGGCTTTATCCTACGGTACGCTGAAATCTCACGTCTGGTCGAGACCAGTTGTTGACGTTGGCTGCACCCGTTTATTCCATTCTAGACCTGCACAGCAGCATTGTTTGACTGTCTGAGAGGCTTCTGGACACATAATCCACTCCTAAATGTATATATCTACACTAATAAATAATCGCTGTGAAAATATATCATTTTATAAACAAATTTAAACAAACTGCTTTAACAGTCATTCGGTTAAGCTTGCAGATCTGCATGGCTGCATTGGCTATTGCAGCCATGCAGATGCCATCTGCTCTGAAAATAGCAGATCTACAAGCTCACAACGCGTCGCCATGCTTGTAGATCTGCTATTTTCAGCGCAGCAGCCAGGCGCGTTTCGTCAGCGCAGCGAGAGAATTTTCGGGAGCCCCGACCATCTTTTCATGGACAGTGAGGTCTACAAACTTACAGTAGCTTGTATATGTTATGAAGTTATGTCATAGAGAGTTATGTAGGCTACAACAACCTGGCTGGGTTGAGGATATAAACCCGATGCTCCAATATTAACGTGGCAGCAGTCGCGGCACGGGATCACTAGATTGTACTGCTCCGCTACGACATGAAAGACAAAGTTGGGCGGGCGTGTGCGTGTGCATGTGTGGCGAGGCGAGCGAGGGGAACTCTTTCTTATTGGCTTTTCATGATGATGTCTTTGGTCGTATTCTGGTTCTTCAATCTTTATGTCGTAAAATCGGGGCGTTTTGAGAATATTTAAGGGCGTGTTATTTAAATGACGCTCGGTTTCAGACGTGAGATTTATCAACGCTGGGATCAAATGTGCGCTCGGATCAGCTGTGTAGGATGCGTTGATAAATGTGACTTCGACGTTGGTGTACGGCCGAATATATGGAAAAATATACGCCGGTTTATACGCTGCGTTGATAAATGTGGGCCAAGAAACTTTGTGCAAATCTTTGAATGTACTGTATTTGTTTTAATGTGAACATTTTAAACTCCGATCTTTGCTTCTGGGGGTCCCTGGAACAACATATATTGAGATGGGGGTCCGCGGCCAAATATATATCATTCTGTGGGTAGAACATATATTCAAAGATTTGCACACATTTTCAATTTTTTTCAAAAATAGTAGATCTACAAGCTCATAGCGCGGCACTCGGTGTCGCGCTATTTGATTTGATTTGCGCTATTTGATATTGTAATATTTAATAGTTTAATGAATGTTTTTATAGATAATAATAAATAATGTGTTAATAAATAGTAAAATATATGCTTTTATCGTCACTGTCAAGTGAAAACCTTGTATGTCCAAAACCATTCCTTTATTACTATTTTAAAAAACATTTAAAATAATGAAAATATCAGATCTACAAAGAGCTTGTAGATCTGATATTTTCACTATTCTGACACAAGTAAGGCATTAAGTCTAAATATGGAGATGCAAGGTTTTCTGCCCGACAACAACGATATGTCGCTGTATGTCCAAAATAATTCCTTTTTTATTATCATTTTTAAAACATTTTAAAATAGTGAAAATAGCAGATCTACAAGCTCATTGTGACGTGTTGTGAGCTTGTAGATCTGCTATTTTTCACCATCTTTGCAACACTCTTGTATGATGAAGTAGGGCGTTAATTTACTGAAATATAATGGAGATCTGAGGTTTTTGCCCGACAACAGCTTTATAATCATATACATAATTAGATAATTAATAGTATAAAATATGCTTTTATAACAATATAAATAATGTGATAATGCTCCTGTGTTGACAGATCCACCAAAGGTGGCCTTCTCTGCTGGGTTGAGTGATTATGGATCTGTTGGACCATTTAGTTCTATAACCACTCTGGTTTATAAGAGAGTCATCACTAACATCGGCAACGCCTACGATAAATCTACAGGTAGGTGGTGATTATATTAATTATCTTAATGAGCTCTACATTAAGTGAATAAGTTCATTATGTTAATGAGCTCTACATTAAGTGAATAAGTTCATTATGTTAATGAGCTCTACATTAAGTGAATAAGTTCATTATGTTAATGAGCTCTACATTAAGTGAATAAGTTCATTATGTTAATGAGCTCTACATTAAGTGAATAAGTTCATTATGTTAATGAGCTCTACATTAAGTGAATAAGTTCATTATGTTAATGAGCTTAACACAGTCAATTATCTCTCACCAACTAATGACACAACTTACATCTGTGTGAAAACATCAGTAACAGCATGTGAAGGGTTAACTCTGCTGCGTCATTACAGGCTAAAATGTTCAAACACTCTTCTAAAATATATGTGAGCTTGTAGATCGGCTATTTTAGAAACGCTTTTGAAAATCTTTCCTTTAGAAAAAATAGAGTTTAAGTATTTAACAGTGTTTAACCCTTTAAGACCGGGAACACATGCTGTGTGTCATTTTAACATTTCTTTGCGCGGCACCGAGTGATCTGACATTTTTTTTTAAAGAAATTGTGTAAATGTATACAAATATTTGAATATATATATATTTCTTTAAATAAAATCTGTGCTTCTGGGGGTCCCTGGAACAAAATATTTTGAGATGGGGGGTCTGCGGACAAATCCATATCATTTTCGGGGTCCTAGATATGAAAAAGGTTTGAGAACCACTAGAAACATTATGTTTTTTCATAAAACTGTTAGACATAAAATAGCAGATCTACAAGCTCGTAGCGCGGCACCGAGTGCCGCGCTACGAGCTTGTAGATCTGCTATTTTTGTTTTAATATCCAAAGAAATCTAAAATGACAGAGATGCTTCCCCGGATTGAATGGGTTAAAAAGCATCAACATGACGTACAGTACGTGTGTGTGTGTGTGTGTGTGTGTGTGTGTGTGTGTGTGTGTGTGTGTGTGTGTGTGTGTGTGTGTGTGTGTGTGTGTGCGTCTGCGTGTGTTTTCTAGGTTTTTTTCGATCTCCCGTGAAAGGAGTTTATTCCTTCAGATTCACTGCAGCTACCACTGGATCATCAGAGGATGTGGGGATCAGGATGTATAAAAATAATCAGCGACTCATTTATAACTATGTACAGAATAATCATGATGGTTTTGAATACATATCTAATGGAGTGATAGTAGAGATGGAGCAGGGAGACACAGTAGACATGAGGATAGGTGGTTCCTCCAGGCTCTATGACCATAGCTCATACAATCACAACACATTCAGTGGTTTTCTGCTCTATTCTATGTAACACGGCTCCTGACACGGCTGGAAACTCACTGAGTACATTTACTCAAATACTCTACTTAAGTACAATTTAGAGATACTTTTATTTTAATAATCATCATCATCATCATTTAAACCACTATTTTTTACTTACTATTCAGAAATAGCTGATCTACAAGCTCACCGGGATGTGTTGTGAGCTTGTAGATCTGCTATTTAAAAATAAACGATGAATAATGTGGAATCATTTAGAACATATAGCATCACAACTCTTCCCTTATGAGGGTCTCTGGCTCTAAATCTGTTCAGATGGAGGTCTGCATTTGATCATCCATTACATCTCAGAGGCAAATATTGTACTTTTTACTCCATTACAATTATCCAACTGCTTTAGTTACTAGTTACTTTGTAGATTTACAGTATTAATACAACACATACATTAACCGTTTAAGCACACTTTTGTACTTTGTTTCTTCCAAAATAGCAGATCTGCAAGCTCACAATGTGTTGCAACGCATCATGTTATGATCTTGTAGATCTGCTATTTTTGAAAGATTTTGACAAAAAAAAAAAAGTGAAATAGTCCATTCTGCATAATGAGTACTATTTTCATGACAATACTTTTGTACTTTTCCAGGTATTTTATTGTAATAGAGTATTTCTACAGTGTGGTTACACTTGTAAGTCATTGTGGATAAGATTGTAAATGTCTAAATTGTAACTTGTACTTGTAAAATGGTATTTGTACTTTTACTCCAGTAAAAATGTGAGTACTTCTTCCACCACTGGTCCTGGTAGCATTACATTAAAGAGCTTCCATAATGCGCATATTCATGTTGTCAATAAAGACACATTCTAAAGCACTGTTGTGTCTATTGTATGTTTGTTTTGTATTATCATTATTATTATTATTATTATTATTATTATTATTATTGTTGTTGTTGTTATTATTATTATTTTTAAACTATTTTTAAACACAATTTAATTAATTTGCTCCATTTTATTGTGTGAATGTATTTATTTATTTAGAAAATAATTTAATACATTTAGAAAATCTAAATAATACTGTTTTAAATTTAAATCACAATCTCAGAGTCAAAAGAACATTTTCAAAGCAGGAGATGTGTTGTCCCATGGACTTGACCTTTATAGGGGGTCCTCAGAGTTACTACAGGGGTCCGCCAAATCGTTGTGTGATAGGAACTTTAATTTTTATTTTGTATTAACCAATAACCACTTGAACCCCAGCGTCCCTATTCTGGGGGGAACATTCACTGAAAACAGCTGATCTGTGGGCTTGTAGATCAGCTATATTTCGGCGAAGACGTTTGGTGCAGAGGGGAAAAAGAGCGGACCGGGAGCAGAGCCAAAGGTCAAGTTCACTATGAAGACTGAAGTGGTTAAATGTCTGTAAATAGTAGAATCTGCAACACGATTGAATACAATTTATGTAGTGGGGGGTCCCTGCTTCATCTCTCTCTCTCTCTCTCAGCTAAGGGGTCCTTGGCCTGAAATGGTTGAAGAGCCCTGATCTAACACGTATACACACTGTATATATGACCTTTATAAAGGGTCTGTCTGTCTGTCTGTCTGTCTGTCTGTCTGTCTGTCTGTCTGTCTGTCTGTCTGTCTGTCTGTCTGTCTCAGCCCCAGTACTAGGGTGCCATGGGGTCCCCAGCTAAACTAGTTAACATAAGCTTTGGCTATTAAGAAATAGCAGATGTACAAGCTCATATAGCGCGGCACTCGGTGCCACGCTATATGAGCTTGTATTCTGCTATTCATGAAAAATCTTGAAAATGTGTACATATTTTTGAATATATATATATATATTTTATTTAAAGCGAATTTAACTAAAATCTTTACTTTTGGGGGTCCATGACACAAAAAAAAATTCAGATGGGGGTCCGCAGCCAAATGTATATCAATTTAGGGGTCGTTGGCATGAAAAAGGTTGAAAACCACTGCTTTACCCGACTTGCCGCACCCAAGCCATGCTACTCATACACTGAGTTGGCGGTGCCCTGGATCGAACCCATGACCTTATGGTAGAAAGGCGAGAGCTCTACAGACTGAGCTCCCCAGACACACGTGAAAGTTAAAAGGTTAAAGCTTTATATTCTGATAGTAATCATTGCTATAGTTTGTTCAGTAACAGGGGTCTGCATGGGTCGTGTATAGTTTTACTCAAGGCTCCAGAACATGGAGGGATGTTGTTCAGTATAAGTGGTGGTATTAAGGCTATGTGTGTTTGTATGTGCCTCCACGGGGCAGGAAGGTAGAGTATCTGTGAGCCGGTTGTGGTGGGCCGGTCTGGGCCAAGAGGTCAGGGCCGAAGTTTTGTCCCAGTCCCAGACAGACAGAGAGACAGACGGACAGACAGACAGACAGACAAGCTACAGTTTAATGTGTTTCACTCTGTTGTGATTTGATCCACAGAACATCAATCCTCCTTTTATCACATCTGCCTGAAACACACACACACGCACGCACACACACACACACACACACACGCACACACGCACACACACACACACACACACGCACGCACGCACGCACGCACGCACACGCACGCACGCACGCGCGCGCCACGCACAGGCACAGGCACAGGCACACACACACACACACACACACACACACACACACACACACACACACACACACACACACACACACACACACAGGAGGGCTGTGGACAGTTCAGAAACCTGCCTGTATGCTGACATAGAAGCCAGAGTTCTTGCATTAATCTCGTTTGAAAAGACCAAACTGCCTAGCGATGATGATAAAGCCGGTGTCAGTTCATCTAACATCCTGAGTACTTGTAGATCTGTTAACAACATGCCGAGGAGAGTTCTGCTTGTAGATCTAACATGCTGAGGACTTGTAGATCTGATCAGCCTCTTGGATGTGATGTCAGGATCTAATGTGCAATAAGACCACATGAATTAAACATGAATTTAACCTTATTTAAACATTGATCAAACGAGCCGGCTCCTGAATACAGCACTTGGCTGAGAATGAAACGGAAATGTAATTAAAGTTGAAAGAGAAGCGACATTATTGAACACATTAGCTCTGACATGTTTAGTTTGATCCATGTCACAAACCTTGTACCTCCATAATTCATCCTTTCCTCTTTCCTTCATAAATTAACGTCTCATTTTATACTTTTATATATATATATATATATATATATATATACATTTTTTTATTAGCTTTTTTTAGTTTTAAAATACAAGACGTACAAGGCCACAAACAGAACAGAAGACACAAAACAGAACAAAACAGAACGTAAGAGAGACAATAAACAACCACTGAACACCAAGACAAACCCTCCCACCCACCCCCGCCCCGGGGGGAGTATAGAATAGATTAGTGAACTCATGCAAATAAGATACAAAGCAAACAATTATATTTAAAAAAATAATAACAAAAAAAAAATGGTGATAACAGAGTAGAGTACAACAAGTACAAAGATAACAATAATAATTTTGGGGGGGGGGTTGATCCCTAATTATACAACAGGTAGTTCCGACCAAGCAATCTGATTGGTTGAAATAGCTCGCTTCAAACCAGCATGATAGCACGGGCCTAATCACATTAATAAATCACTCCGCACTGCAGTCCGCACCTGATTAGACCATATATGGCACAGCTGTGCTGTGACGTCACGCTATCCCCGGTGAATAAACAGCTATGCAAAATGGACTATGTATGCGAAAATAGCCGATCTACAAGTTCACAACGCATCACGTTGTCAGCTTGTAGATCAGCTATTTTGGCCGGTATTTAATGTCTCAGTCAAATAAACTCTTCTCTTTACAGGGAAACGGATAATAGCGAAAAAAAATTATTATGAATTGCCCCACAATAAGAATACATTTGGATGTGTTTTGTTGGTAACTGTTGTATAATCGCAATATTACACTCGAGGGTGTGCTTTACCTACATTATTGGCACTTCAGTGATGCTTGCGGAACTCGGCTCCGCCTCGTTCCTGACCGCATCACTGGCGTGCCAATAATGACGGTAAAGCACACCCTCTCGTGTAATATTGCTTAATTAAACCGTGGTCAAGGAAGTATTATACTGAATAAATGGGTCCCAGGTTCTGTAAGAGTTCCCAGACGAACCTCTAACTGTGTGTTTGATTTTCTCCAAATGGAGAAACGCAGACAAGTCCTTTACCCATGAAGACACACTGGGAGGGGTAGGGCTCTTCCAGTGGAGCAATATACGCCGTCTGGCTATGAGGGAAGCAAAGGCAACCAAGTCAGCCTGGAATCTGTTAAATCTGCCCGCTACAGGGGCGGCCATAGCTGAGTAGTTATAGTGAGCCCGCCTGGGGAGCCAGAGGCCCTGGTGGTCCCAGGTATATGATTCCAGACCAGGCCAGCAATGTGTCGATGTGTGTTCCTGAGCAAGACTCTTAACCCCTAATTGCTCCCCGAGCGCCACATATGGCTGCTCACTGCTCCTAGTTGTTATAGGATGGGTAAAATGCAGAGGACAAATGTCACGTATGTGCAAATGTACTGTGACAAGCAAATCCCCAAGGCATGGGGCCAATATTACTTACTTACTACAGGAGACACACCGTAGATGGCTATTAAGGGGACAGGGAGTCACAGAGAATCCTAGAACCACACTGAGTGTGTCCAAAACACATTTCCAAAAAGAGGTAAGCTTAGGGCAGGAATAAAATGTGTGTGTGTGTGTGTGTGTGTGTGTGTGTGTGTGTGTGTGTGTGTGTGTGTGTGTGTGTGTGTGTGTGTGTGTGTGTGTGTGTGTGTGTGTGTGTGTGTGTCGTGTGTGTGTGTGTGTGTGTGTGTGTGTGTGTGTGTGTGTGTGTGTGTGTGTGTAACTACCATCGTCAATGTAGTAGGTGCAGTGTGGATGCATTTGCAACTTCTGTGAACTATGTAGCTTGCATACAAGAAGGCACTTCTCACCGGTGGAATCTACCAAAATATGTTTGCCTGCTGTTAAACAGCCGACTGTTTTTTGCAGTCAGCGCATTTTAAAAAACGGAGTAGCCTGCAGCACATTCTGTCCCAATAACCAATGACCCACCTGTCACTCACTTTCAGGACCCTCCCCGTAGCCACCTTCGACTCACACGATTGGACAGGGGGGAAGCAGCATCTGTCTCAAGCATTTATCTGCTTCAAATAAATGCAAGGTGTGTGCAACAAGCGGAAAGATGCGCAAGACCATCAAACCACACGATTCTCACTGAAAAAGCATTGGCAGATTCCGCCCCATAGGTAAAATAAAAGTGCGGTGTGACCGTGCCCTAATAAGTACTTTTGTACTTTAAGTATATTTTGATACCAACACTTTTGTACTTTTACTCAAGTACATGTTTTATTCCGGACTTTTACTTGTAACAGTATTTCTACATTGCAGTATTGAAACTTTTACTAAAGTAAACATTTTAAGTACTTTTTCCACCACTGGTACCAAGCTGATAAAAGGTTGTGTGCACAGACGCACGTGCGCGTCTGTGTGTGTGTGTGTGTGTGTGTGTGTGTGTGTGTGTGTATGTGTGTGTGTGTGCGCGTGTGTGTGCGTGCGTCCGTGCATGCATGTGTGTGTGTGTGTGTGAGTGCACACACGTAAACTCGTGCACAATGGAAGGAACGTTATAAACCTAGCCTACTCTTTAGGGTGTCTGCCTCCTGGACCAAACCTGGAAGATGGTTCCACAGGAGAGGAGCCTGATAGTTGAAAGTTCTCTCTAGGTCGAGATTCTAGGACCCACAAAATAAGCCTTCATAGCTTACTGGGAAATACTTGCGCACAAGTATTTAGTAAAAAGACAAATATAGATGTAATCTGAACATTCTTGGCTCAGCTCTTTTACATTTTTGCCCTAAAATAGAGTCAATGTGTGCTTGAATCTTAATAATACCAATTTTAAGGAATTCCTTAAGTCCAAATTGTATGGAAATTGTGTTCATTTGTATGTTGCATACTTTCAAATATTTGCTATGTTTCCCGGTTTGGGTAGGATAAGTGTTAACATAGGGTTAAAAATTAACCAGTGGGACATTATTTCAGTCTGGCACATGGCAGAATCTTAAAAAACACACTTCAAGGATTAAGAAAATGCAGTTAGTAAGAGAAAGTATTTAGTAAAAACTGAAATATATATGTGATCAGCTCGGCTTGCTCGGCAGAATCTTAAAATACACACTTCAAAGATGAAGAAAAGCTAAGTGGCGGGAAAACACCCACCCTATGCGCATGGAAGCCTATTGTAGTTTATTATTTTATCATGACATACAGTATGGGTCATATTGATCTATTTAGAGAAGCATGTGCACATATTCAAATATGTGTTGTTACATGTAGCCTATGTATAACACAGAGACAATGTTACATTCTGTGGTTTCACTTGAAGTAAAAGTTGTTTAGTTGAAATAGTCAGTGAAAGTGACACATCTGGCCCTTCTGGAACATTCCGTGAATGGAGATGAGTACATACTGCCATCTAGAGGAAAATCAGCACAACATTTAATGCCACACACTCACTATGTATTTATGTATAATACAGTACATGCAGTTGTATGCACATACACATTGTATGCACATACAGATCCACTAGCTCCAAAGAGCTTGTGGATATGCTACTTTTTTTCATTTTTATTTTCACCCAACAGACGATAAGATTAATGAGTAATAACATCTCTATGAGGGCCTGTCTTACGTGTCCAGGCAGGGTTAAGCCACAATGTTTAACTCTCTTAAACGTTGGTTCTACAACGACAACTATTGTCTCTTAGCTTACGTCAATCAGAAGAAAAATCTAACAAGAAGACTTTAATCCATGGGAGTATCGACAGCCACAACTTCCTGGTAGACCAAGATTTCAGAGTCAAGGTATGAGGAAGGTTAATAATAATGACTTGTCTACATCAGTTAGTGTGTATTATATACAGTATATATATCTGGGGCGGCAGTGGTTCAGGGGTAGAGTGGCCGGGTAGAGTGAACTGGAAAACCGCAAGGTTCCCAGTTAGATCCCGGGCTGGGGCGCTCCCCTAGAGTTAGTGTCGAAGTGTCCTTGAGCAAGACGCTGAACCCCTAATTGCTCCCGATGAGCAGGTTGGTGCCTTGCATGGTTTCCTCCGCCATCGGTGTATGAATGTGTGTGTGAATGGGTTAATGGCACAATCAATGTATAGTGCTTCGGATAGAAGCGCTATATAAATGCACCATTTACATATATATTATATATTATATACAACGGATATTATATTATATTTTGTGACAGCTGGTTTGCATCTGCCCCAAACAAAGAGGTGCATGAGAAGGAATGTTAAACAAGACCCAAAGAAGAGCTCCCTGCACTACCGCTCACCTGAGCAGCTTGAGAGTGTCAATCATCCATACTGCAACATATGTGAGATGTACAGGTCAGTCGTGCAGTGCTCTTTGATAGACAGGCTCTGGTGAGATTGGATGTGTGTTAGGGATGGGACGATGATCGTTCATCAGAGAACATTACTTGTCCGCTATCGGTCTCATGCCGGTATTTAGCCTTAGATGGAGTTTTCCACCAGCTTTGGGCTGCATTCGCAAAGCTGGTGGAAAACTCCAGAGCCTATAGTGTGCGTGTTTCGTGTGCAGTGGGAAGGGAGGGGTTATGGATGAAAATCTGGACCATTCAGACCTCCATGCTACAACATGACTGAACATTACTTACTGCAGATGTGGGTTATATTCACACGGCAGACATTTCGCTCTTAGAGTTAATATTAAATATAGTCTTAATATTAACTCTCAATAATTTATCGTGACTAGAAAAGAAGCGCAGAGAGTTTAATTTATAGTAAAATTGTCCTCGGTCATACACCAGGATGAATTGGCTTTTGTTGAGCTGCAAATTCAGTCCCACTTAAACCCTCTATACTTGATAAAACAGACCTGTAAACCCTCTATACTTGATAAAACAGACCTGTAAACCCTCTATACTTGATAAAACAGACCTGTAAAGGGTGCCTTTGGTGTGCTCTTATTTCACTCTACACAAATTGATTCGGCAAAAATAGCAAATAGCATATAACAGCTGGAGGTAAATGTGTTTATAGCTTGTTTTGGATTCGGGTTGAGTGTTATCCCAGGGTGAGAGAGAGTATTTAAACTTCTCTTTTCATTGTGGATGTTCCCTTTTGTGATTGTTTGTTTATGGATCTGCATCTGTCATTAATCTAGGTTTTATGAGTTGACATACATGGACAATGCTAAAATGTACAGTAGCAATGTCAGTATTGCCTGGAAGAATCAAACGCAAGGTTAAATAAATGATTCAGAATGTTTTAGGGAATTACCAGTTGATTAAATGAACGTATTTTCAAACAAACTCTTCTGATACATTAACCGAATACAGGAACACCCGCAAAACACACTCGCCCCGGGTCAAATCCGTCGACCTCGTAACGGTCGGACCCACGTATCTACAATTCTACAATTGTACATCAGCTAATTACGGTGAAGAGATTTGGTGTGGAGGGGTAAAAAGGAGCGGACCAAGTACAGAGCCCTGGGGAACCCTGTGTGTGTGTGTGTGTGTGTGTGTGTGTGTGTGTGTGTGTGTGTGTGTGTGTGTGTGTGTGTGTGTGTGTGTGTGTGTGTGTGTGTGTGTGTGTGTGTGTGTGTGTGTGTGTGTGTGTGTGTGTCGTAGGTTTAAGTATTTGAAAGAATATTTCAGAAATATATGTATGTATGTATGTATGTATGTATATATATAGGGTTTAAGTGTTTTAAAGAATATTTCAGAACACATAGACTGGTCCCTCTCTAGTTCATTATTTGATTGATCAAATCATATACAGTAGTAAGTCAGAAATCTGTGCTTGGGTGTGTCAGACATGGAGCCATTGGCTCACTCTGAGTTCCAACAACAAAGGCATGTCAGACTGTCAGGCAGAGAGGAAGTAGAGAAAATAGGAGGAGCAGAGTCTTGTAGAAACAAGCTGTATCTAGTTTCAGTTCAGTGTCCTCGGTGTGAACAGGCGTCCTGCATCCACACTCACTACAGGTTAATGAGCTCCTTAAGTTCTTTAATGTGTTTTATTGGTATCAGTTTGTTGCTAAGTTGCTGCTAAGTTTACGTGAAATGGTAATTGCCTTTTCCCACTTCCTGCTTATTCTGTCCACAGTTCTCTCTACAGTACAGAGCAGACTGTAGGCCTGCTACAGCACTGAGTCTGGCTGCAGTAAGTAGGATATGTGTTACTTTAACAGTATTTTTCAGTCAGGGCCATCTGTGGCATTCAACAATACAAGATACCCAGAGGTATTACTGCTGTAGCATATTCATAAAGATGAAAAGTGTAGTACTGTATTAAGTCTTTTCAAAAGAACTGCTTTACTAGAGACATAGAATCATGATCCAGTTTATGGTTTTCTTTTTCACTTTCGCTTTAACATGAGAAGCACTTTGACATGGTTATTTAATCTAAGGTTGCATTGGAAAGGTTGAAAGGTTGATTACCACATTGTGTTAAATGGCCCTTATAGTGATACATCAGAAACAACATGGCACTGTTTCACCATGAGCTTTCAGTTCCTTTTTTAAGAAGTGATTTTTGAAATAGTTTGACAGCAGGGAGACAACAGGACCAGTTTGTCTTGTCTAGATTTCAGAGGTCCAGAGGTTGGGTATTTGTAGGGCCAGTTCTTACACTATAGCCCGGGGCGCAGTCCGAAGAAAGACAAAAGAAAGAGAAAAAGAGAAAAAACAACATAGCCTTGTTGTGGTATTATGACCTGAAGAAACCTATAACCCCCCACAGTCACAACACGTTGCAGCGTGTCGTCTTGTCGTCACTGGTGCACAAGCACTAAGTACAAACCAGCCTTCGGTGCTTGAATGTGAATGTCTAAAGTACTGCACAGCAGAGTCCTTTGAAAGCACGTTCAAAGTTGACCCGTATCGAGCTGCCGTTCTAAACCACAAGTTTCATTTCATTGTTCTTTACACTAGAAAAAAGCACCCTTCAGGAGCGTGCATGTAGCAATGACAAATGTGTATAAATGCAGAAGTGTAGGTGACGATGGACACAAGGTAGCACTTGGTGTTAGAGTAGACGCTTTGTTGTCATGTTGCAGAGGGAGTTATGTGGTACATCTGTCCACTGGTCCTGGTTTGAACTCCTCTACCAGTGACATTCTTGGCTGGATTTGTTAGAGTTCCTGTTAAACAGAGATTTTGGTTTAGGAAGGGGAATCCATGAATGGCTTGAATTGGATCCTTCCATATTGGCAACAGGCACGGAAGCACTTGATACCAACAGAGCCTTTTGATGTTTCCCAAGGGAACATGACAGCATTGCATGAAATGCAGACGCTATCCATATTGAGTGTGTGAAAAACAACTTATTTCTGTGAGTTGTAGTGGAGGTGTCCGGCTCTTCTGAAGTGTGTGTCCTTTTTTGTGGTCCTTTTACAATGTGTATTGATGGACCTCATAGAGTGGTTCTGCAAAAATGGATAGGACGACTTATCAATACAGTTATGATTTGCCAAATGTGTGCATAATATAGATTAGAAATCATTTATTTTCTGCATGTAGTAAACTATGTAGAAAAAATATTACAACTGATGGTATATATACAGCACGTCATATATTGTAAATGACAATGTTTGTGACAATTATGATGTTGTGTATACATGTTGAATGACAATATGTAAGTGTAGTGGCTACAAGGCATAACAGGGTTATGGGATCAAAATGAGTGACCTGTGGGCCTCGTCTGTTTCCAATGATTGGTTCACTTCTGACTGGCTCATCCTCTGTCTATTGTCCTCTCTGCGCTCAGCTGAGAAGTGAAGGTCGTTGTTATTGTAAATAGGTTGTTTATTAGATTGGGTTCCATACACATCCAACAACGTGCATTTGATAATGATATTGTTGTATTCATGCAGTAAATTAAAGTCTGGCAGTGTAGTGGATACAATGCATTGCATGAGAAAACACAAGTAGTTATACCTGTGGCCTCCAGTGACTGACCGCCTCTTCCTCTGTTGACTGTCCTCACCGCAGTATTAGCTGAGATTGAGAAGTGCAGATAGTTGTAATGTATGCTTTATATTTGTTAGTACAACACATAATGGAATCTGCACAATACACTTATGTGTGACAATGGTGTCTTTGTATTTGATGCATTAAATGAAAGCATGCTTTACAGGGTTAATATGATAACGTAGTATAGCTGTGGCCTGAGGAGAGACAAGCCTGAGGCTGCTCCTTGGACCTGCTGTGCCTCCAATTCTGTGGCAATCTTTGTCACCGCTGAGTTAGACGAGTTAGACAGCATGTGTATCCTTATTAGTGTATAACTATGACATCATACATACCTGAAGAACATGTTTAAAAGGATCCCTGGCTAATAAGACAAATATGCCTTAATACATTATAATTGCCCTCTATAACTAGAATACAAAAATGTAAACACCTTAAAGGGATAGTTACTTTAACTTTTTTTCTATTGATTAGTCACCCCATGGAGACTTGGATTCATGGATATTGTTTTGTTTTGGTCACATTCCTAAGACAATAACTTGATGACCACAGGAGACTCTTTGTGTCTCCTACCGGAACCGCTGCCAGTCATCAAATTATTGTCTTATTAATGTGACAAAAACTCAAAATATTCTCTATGGGGTGATTAATCGATAGAAAAAAAGTCATTTTGGGGGTGAACTATCCAATTAAATATTTTATTTATTTTAGAAATTCACTCAATGGGGCAATGACCATCGCAAGTTGATGATGTCATTTGCCCATGTGTGGTTTAGCCCTATGGAATTTATGGAATACATGTGAAAATAAAAAACAACTTAATACTGAGACCTGGCAACCCTGACGTAGCCCTGACGGTAAGCGTATTGCGTCACTTCCTGTATTGTCTGAGCTAGCGAGACGTGTATCGTTTAGCTGCGCAAGACGTTAACGTTGATATTATTGTATTGTTGTGATTTGAGCACACACTGCCACTGCTAACTACTACCCTATCTCTCTACTGTGTGGCGACTTTATCGCTGCTTGGGCTGATTGTCTAGCTAAGGGACTAACTTTGCCGTTGGTTGTTGGCTTTACAATTAGCCTAGCTTTAGCTTAGCGGCTACCCTGGCCTGCTGGGCGATGCGTTATTATGAATCCCACGCCGCGTCCTGGATTTAGACCCGCCTTACGTGTCTGATTGGCTCCCCGGCAGGCATAGTTTTACTGAGGTTAGGGTTAGGGTTAGGGTTAGGTTTAGGCATAGTCTTACTGAGGTTAGGGTTAGGGTTAGGGTTAGGTTTAGGCATAGTTTTACTGAGGTTAGGGTTAGGGTTGAGGTTAGGTATAGGCATAGTAGCAAAAACGAGAACTGTCAATCACAGCGACTACTGACCAATCACAGCGCCCGCTCAGCGGGTTTGCCACGACGCGGTGTGGGAATCATAATAACGCCTGGGGCGATGGCTTCTCACTCCTCCCCCCGGTTCCCTTCTCGCTCTCATCCTCGCTCCTGTGCTGAATGTCACATGCATAGTTACAGCTCCGACGCCTTTATTGAATGTGCGGATGTATGTAACAGGTGCTGTGTGCTTGCAGCGCTGGAGAGGAGGCTCTGGCGGCTAGAGGAAACTATAGCTAGCGGTGCTCACATTAGCCTAGCCTCTGCTCCCGTGCAACAGGGAACAGGGGGACATTACCAGTCACGGTCACCGATCGTGACTGATCATAGTCCCCACACGCACCCCACGACCCAAGACGGCTGGGTGACTGCTCCTGGTCGTAGGCGTAGTAGGCCTAGTAAACAAAAGCACACGGGACACCAACCACTTCACGTTTCAAACAGATTTTCCCCACTCGCTGCTACACCCGTTGAGTTTAGCAGTGAGACGTTAGCCCCACTCGGTGACACGCCCCCTCCATATGTCACTGAGAAAACAACTCTGGTTATTGGTAGTTCTATAATGAGAAACGTGAAGTTAGTGACACCAGGGACCATAGTCAAATGCATCCCTGGGGCCAGAGCGGGCGACATCGAATCAGATTTAAAAATGCTGGCTACAAGTAAACACAAACGTTATGATACAATAGTAATCCACTGCGGTGGCAATGACACACGACTTAAGAGATCAGAGATCACAAAGATAAATATTGAGTCTGTGTGCACATACGCAAAGACAATGTCGGACTCCGTAGTTTTCTCTGGTCCCCTGCCAAATATGATTGGCGATGAGATGTACAGCCGTATGTCTTCATTCAACCGCTGGTTATCAAGGTGGTGTCCAGATAATAACGTGGGCTTTATAAACCATTGGCAAACTTTCGAGGGGAAAACTGGTCTGATGGGGAGAGACTGCATACATCCAACCTGGGATGGTGCAGCGCTCATCTCTAGAAATATAGACAAGTTTATCGACAATAAACTATGACCACCCAGAGTTGGGACCAGGAAGCAGAGTTGCAGTCTTACACGCTTCTCTGTGCTTCCACCAGAGCAGCCACCTACCCTACAAATCAGAACAATTGAAACTACTCGACCCCCTAGGCATGTGAAACCAAGGGCTCGAGGAGTTGTGCATAAAAACTTGGCACAGATCAAAATTAATGCAGTAGTGCCACAAAATAAAATAATTAAATGTGGACTCCTGAACATTAGATCCCTACGCTATAAAGGTGTATTGGTAAATGAAATCGTATCAGACAACCATCTTGATCTACTTTGTCTTACTGAAACATGGCTGGGTGAGCAAGAATACGTCCCCCTAAATACAGCCACCCCACCAAGTCACATAAATGCTCATATTCCCCGAGACACCGGCCAGATTGGAGGTGGCGTTGCAGCCATATTCAACTCAAGCTTAATAATCAGCCCCAGACCCAGGCTGACTTACAAAACGTTTGAAAGTCTGGTTCTCACTCTTTCGCACCCAAGCTGGAAATCATTACAGCCTCTATTGTTTGTTACAGTGTACCGCCCTCCTGGGGCCTACACTGAATTTCTATCTGAATTCTCAGAGTTTCTATCACGCCTAGTCCTAGACTCTGACAGAATCATTCTGGCTGCCGATATGAATATCCACGTGGATGTTGCAACCGATAGCCTCAGTAAAGCGTTTATTACATTAATTGAGTCAATTGGTTTCTCTCAGTGTGTAGATAAACCTACTCACAAGTTCAACCATACCCTCGACCTTGTTTTGGTCTATGGTATTGAAATTGAACATCTCATAGTCTTCCCATATAATGAGAACCTCTCCGACCACTATTTAATAACTTTTGATTTTACATTAATTGATTACTCACCATTGGACAAAAATGTATTTGGTAGAAATATATCTGATAGTGCTGTGGGCAAATTTAAGGAAGCAATACCATCAGCCATCAACTCAGTATATTCCAATAAAATTGAAGATCTTTATACCTATAGCCCCTCTCAGGTCGACCACTTTGTTGATAATGTCACAGGCTCCCTTCAGACAACGCTTGACTCTGTTGCTCCTTTAAGAAAGAGGGTAATAAAGCAACAGAGGCTAGCCCCATGGTATAACTCTGGAACTAAAAATCTCAAGCGAACGTCACGTAAGCTTGAAAGGATATGGCGTTCAACCAAACAGAAAGAATCCTGTATAGCCTGGCAGAACAGCCTTAAAATATATAGGAAGGCTCTCTGCAATGCCAGAGCCACCTATTATTCCTCTCTAATAGAGGAAAACAAAAACAACCATAGGTTCCTTTTTGACACTCTAGCCAAATTGACAAAAAGTCATGACTCTACTGATCCGCGTATTCCTATATCCCTTAACAGCAATGATTTCATGAATTTTTTCAATGGTAAAATCAATACTATCAGAGATAGTGTTGATAACCTACTACTCTCAGCCCCTACCGGACCGCCCTCCGACGTAATATCCTCAGAAGTGACTGTACGACACAGTGTATATTTGGACAGTTTCTCCCCGGTCGAGCTCTCCGAATTCACTTTAATGATCACATCTTCCAAACCAACGACCTGTCTCTTGGATCCAGTCCCAACTAAATTGCTTAAAGAGGCCCTGACCCCGGTTGGTGCACCCCTACTCGATATGATCAATATGTCTCTGGTGACGGGCTACGTACCACAGTCCTTTAAGGTAGCTGTCATCAAACCCCTCCTCAAGAAGCCTACTCTCGACTCAGGCATTTTGGCTAACTATAGACCTATATCGAACCTCCCATTTCTCTCTAAAATCCTTGAGAAAGCAGTCGCCAAGCAGTTATGTGATTTTTTACATAACAACAAGCTATTTGAAGCTTTTCAGTCAGGATTCAGAGCACACCATAGCACTGAGACGGCATTGGTGAAGGTCACAAATGACCTCCTGATTGCATCCGATAATAACCTTCTCTCTGTACTGGTTCTGTTGGACCTCAGTGCTGCATTTGATACTATTGATCACCATATTTTGTTGCAGAGACTTGAGCATCTGGTTGGCATTAAGGGTGCTGCATTGAACTGGTTTGAGTCCTATCTGTCTGACAGATTTCAATTTGTAAACGTTAACGATACACCTTCACTACGCGAAAAGGTTAAATACGGAGTCCCACAAGGCTCTGTACTTGGACCAATACTATTCACTCTATATATGCTTCCCTTAGGTGAGATAATTAGGAAACACTCTATAAATTTCCATTGCTATGCAGATGATACACAATTATATCTATCAATGAAGCCAGATGAAACAGATCAACTGGCTAAACTTCAAGCATGTCTTATAGACATCAAGAGTTGGATGACCCGTAATTACCTACTCCTCAACTCGGACAAAACTGAAGTTATTGTACTCGGCCCTAAGCACCTCAGAGATAAATTAATCGATGAGAATTTTACCCTAGATGGTATTACCTTGACCTCCAGGGCCACTGTAAAGAATCTGGGAGTCACGTTTGACCAAGACATGTCCTTTCAGTCCCACATAAAACAAATTTCAAGAAATGCCTTTTTTCACCTGCGTAATATTGCAAAAGTTAGGCACATTCTGTCCCAAAATGATGCAGAAAAACTTGTCCACGCATTTGTTACTTCTAGGCTGGACTATTGCAACGCCTTACTATCAGGCTGCCCAAGTAAGTCCCTAAATAGCCTGCAGCTTGTCCAGAATGCCGCTGCGCGCATACTGACAGGAACCAGAAGAAGAGATCATATCACTCCTTCATTGGCCTCTTTGCACTGGCTCCCGGTTAAATACAGAATAGAGTTTAAAGTTCTCCTCCTCACATACAAGGCTCTCAATGGACAGGCACCAGTATATCTCAAAGAACTCATCGAGCCCCGTAAACCAGCCAGAACACCACTGCGTCCACAGTATGAAAAAATGCTTACGGTTCCAGTAAACCCCCAAAAAACTAGAACAGGAGGTAGAGCATTTAAGTTTCAAGCACCTCAGCTGTGGAACCTTCTCCCAGTCTCAGTCCGTAAAGCAGACACACTCTGTATATTTAAAACTAGACTAAAAACCTTTCTCTATGATAAAGCCTATAGCCGAAGTGTATAGACTCAGTCCCCCTATAGTCATCCTCTCTCCCCCACCTTCCCCTTTCTCCTCTCTCCCCTCGTCCTCTCTCTTCCCGTCCTCCCTTTGGTTGTGTGGGTTTGTGTCCCATTGGTACAATCGTAATTAACCCTGTACGGATTCACGCTCTAGTAAGGCCTGCCACTAATTCTACAACCGGGGACTCGTTCCCCGGAGTTTCTTCTACCACCCACGTCGCAGGTCCATGGACTATTACTATGGACCCCCAGCTGCGGCTCAAGACTGTGACTGCGGACCGGGCCTGGGCCTCTCCATGGAGTCTATGGACTGTTACTACGGACCCCCAGCTGCGGCTCAAGACTGTGACTGCGGACCGGACCGGGCCTCTCTCCATGGAGCACGACCTGGACACGACCGTGGACTTCTACTACACTACACTATACCGCATATTATATTATCTTAAACATTTTTATATTATTCCATTATATACTGCATACACACTATTGCTGTACTATATTATACTATCATATGCTAGTATCTTACACTATTATATTTGCTATTATTGATATTGTTACTGCTTGCACTGTATCTCTTTCTGTCTCTCCTCTGTCTCTCCCTTTCTCTCTCTCTTCTTTCCCCCAACACGGTCGAGGCAGAAGGCCCCCGCCCTAGAGCCTAGGGTCTGCCTGACGTTTCTTCCTGTTGAATTAAGAGGGAGTTTTTCGTTGCCACTGTCGCAAAATTGCTTGCTCAGGGTGGGATGTTGGGTCTCTTCTCTACATGTAAAGTGTCTTGAGACAACTTGTTGTGATTTGACACTTTAATAAAATTGAATTGAATTGAATTGAAAATACTTCCTAGGTTAATATGAGCATCAAATCAATATTCTAAATATGTTTTGTTTGCACATGCATTCCTTCCCAGTGAGCCATAGTCGGCTATTAGACCTCCGTCTAAAACCGGGTTATAACTGGTTTAACAGTGAAAGTTTTTTAGACGTCTATTCTTAGCCTAGACGTTGGTTAGCTGTGTTTTAAGCGTCTGTATATAGACGTCTATATTATAGATGTCATTTCAACGGCTATAATATAGACGGTCTATAATTAGACGCTTAAAAAACAGATAATCAACATCTAAGCTAAGCCTAGACGTCTAAAAAACTTTCACTGTTTGACCAGTTATAACCCGGTTTTAGCCTAGCCCTTAGACGTATTTTAGACGTCTAATAGCCCGAAAAATGCTCTGTGGGTTAAATTCCATAGACGGGTTTCCTCTTTGTAAACATGAGAGGATATGACCGCGCAGAGGAGGGGGTAGCCTATAGAGGGCGCCATTACCCGCACCAGCTCTGGTCAAATGTCCATTCATAAAAGAAATGATCTTCACCAGGTTTAATGAAAGTAGATTAAATTATGCAGTTTGTAATACCTTGTTTACTCAATAAAAATGATTTGTCGGAAGTTGGATCTGTTTGTATATAATAGCAGCATTATGCCTATTATGCCTATAATAGCAGAATTATGGCTATCTGATTGATTGATTGATGTACTTTATTTAGTAAGACATGAGAACAACAGTACATGGAAGTACAAATTCACAATACAAGGTCTACTAAACTGGAAGACTCATAAAAGCACTGAGCTTGTTTCAAATGAGTTCCCCATGCACACAAATCATGATACATATAAGAGACAGACAGATATACACAACTACTATAGAATGTCATACAATCAGTTTACAGGTTACTGGTATGAAGAGTGAGAAATATGTACAAAAGGAGAAGGAGAGAGGGGGGGGGGTAGGGGGGTTGGTTAGGTTAGGACTTAGACAGGGGCCATTTTCCAATTGCAGCCTCCTGAAGGTGTATCTTTAGGGCTGTTTTGAAAGAGAGTAGGGTTTTACACTCCTTTACTCCTTTTGGTAGGGCGTTCCACATTTTTGATGAATAGCATGAGAACGAGTTACTTCCCTTTGTTGAGCCAAAAAAGGGTTGGACAAGGTTTGTGGAGCTGCCTCTGGTATTGTGATCGTGGACATCATTAACATTTTGGAAGTATTTTGACAAATACAGGGGGATCCCAATGTTATGGTATATCTTGAAGACCAAGCCCATAGCAAGTTGCTGTACTCTGTCCGCAACCCTAAGCCATCCAATCCTATCAAAATGATCAGGGGTTAGATGGGTTTTGTAATTGAGGCCAAGAAGTAGCCTTACAAGTTTGTTTTGGGATGTTTGGAGCCTTGTTTTTAAGGCCTTGGAGGTGTTGTGATACCACGAAGTACATGCATAATCGTAATGACCTTGTATGAGGGCCACTGCAAGAGTCTTCAGAGTCTTCTTACTGACTTTACGATCAATACTCCGCAAATAGCGTGTTTTAACTCCCGAACACAACAACAGAGTGAACGGCGCTCGTTTTCGTTTCCCCCGAGCATGCGCAGATTGCGCATTCTGCTCTGTGATGACGTCGCGCGGAAATCCGTCTATAGGGCTAGACCACACATGGGCAAATTACATAATCAACTTGCGACGACCATTGCCCCTATTGAGTGAAAGATTAACTGCTTCTAAAATAAAT
Source organism: Gymnoscopelus microlampas (assembly GCF_963454915.1). Lineage (NCBI taxonomy): Eukaryota > Metazoa > Chordata > Actinopteri > Myctophiformes > Myctophidae > Gymnoscopelus > Gymnoscopelus microlampas. The sequence goes on from NC_139943.1 coordinate 1,833,176, forward strand.
AAACTATTTAAAGTGTTTTTAATTTTACATATTAGTTATGGAGGACAATTATAATGTAATAAAGGCATATTTGGCTTATTAGTCAGTCCTTTTAAACATGGTGAAAATGTTGTTTGTGTGTGCAAAATTCAGATTCAGTCTATGTTAAACCTATCTGTCCCCCTTTCTCCCTTCAGTCATGGATTTCATAGACCCCATCTTGACCATAGCGACTACACTCTACACTCTCTGCGAGGAGGTCAAGGCCAACAAGAAACGATGCAAGCGTCTGCAAAACCGTGTGCAAGGGCTGAAGCAGGTGCTGAGGGCCACCCAGCAAAAAGGGGCCCAGATCTCTCCCGAGGACGAGGTGAACAAGGAGCTCGAGGAGGCCCTCAAGGAGCTCAAGGTCACGCTCAAGTCTGCTACGGATGTCGTCAAAAATTACACAGCTGATAAAGAATATCTCATCAAGCGAATCGTGAACACGTACAACCACGGGGACGAGTTTGCGGTCCTGAACGACCGTCTCAACGACGCGTTCCAGAGGCTGTCCTTGAATCTGCTGGTGGTGATGGATCATAACCTGCACAAGCTGTTTGATGCTGCTTCTCAACGGGAACAGGATGACGCAGACAGGAAGGAGGATTGTGCAGAGATCCAGAAAAGTGAGAATTATTTTGTGTATTAAAGGTAGGGTAAGTGTTAAAGAACTATATTCTGATAGTAATCATCATTTCAGCCAATCAGGAGATAGTACCCATTTATCATCTTCATTTTTATAGTGATCCAGTTCCAATTTGTTCTGCTCATTTCTTTGTCATCACTTCCAAATTCACTTGTTTCATTTGTATCCTGACCAGTTCTCTATCCTGATTGGATAAAATTGCTATCCCAACCTGAAAATATATTTTCTGTTTAAAAAAGAGCTGTAGAGACATGTAGTTACCGTTACTGAACAGACACTCTATAGCAATGAGTACTATCAGAATATAGAGCTATTTAACAATTATTTTAACCAAAGAAAATCACTTACCCTGTACCTTTAAGACATTTATGCATGAAGTATATCATCGCACTTTGAGCCAGATGTGTACAGGCCTTTCTTTTTCACGTTGTATGGGAGAGCGTACCATGTCCCCTAACTGAATGAAAATCCAGCATTTTGATATACTGTACCTGTGCTGATTTAGCCTAACATAGCCTACTAGTATAGACTTCATAGAGCATAACATCACTAGGGTCCATTAGTAAGGAAGTCTAGCTTGTAGTGAGCCCACCTGGGCAACAGGAGGTCCCAGGTTTGATTCCTGGCCCCAGCAATGTGTTGAGGTGTCACTGAGCAAGACACTTTGCCCCTAACCCCCCACCCCTAGACTCCAGCGCTCAGCTGGGTGAAGCTGACCTATTTCAATTTGAAATAGGTCTAATTATTATTATTATCATTATCATTATTATACAGTCTACCAGTGGAACAGATTTGATCTTATGTAAATGGAAAAAGTGCATCAGGTTTGTCTAATGGCTAAAACTGAAGCTATATAGGCTACATTGGCACGCTTTTATGAAGTTAATCTTGTTTGTGTGATCGGCTTTAATATGTGTTTCACAGTGCTACAACATCTGGTGGACCAACAGGATACTATTGTGGAGAAACTGGATGCTATGAAACTGGATGCTAAGGCAGACATGAAACAAATCATTGAAATGCGTAAGTAAACAACTTGAAGGTCAGGTGCCACATATCATCCAATATAGTGCATGTTATGGTTTGTGAACTATTCCACTTTGTATTTCACCCACAAAGGTCAAGATGATTTTTCATCCCAGACTTCAGAGGAAGGGTTATTTATGTGTTAGACATATTTCACATTATGCTTTGTATATAGACTTTTTCAATTTGAATAAAACAATTAAGGACAAACAAATCCCCAGTCACTGTGGTAAATATAGAATATAGTTTTGTCATGTCATATACACAGCAGTATCCCTCAGTGACTTTAGACTGTGCTATTTATTCAATGTTTTTATTACAGAAAGGGATTTAGTTTCACTGACAGCTGTCTGATGTTTTCGTTTTCTTCTTTAATCTCATTGGTGGTTTTGCCATCATCAGTTCAGAAGTCTGAGATCATTCCTGAAGGCATCCGAAAGATCAACCCGAAGGACCTGATCTTTGATTTCCCCAAAAAGCCCATCATGAAAACTGACATCTCTGAAGTCCACAAGGGAGAATTCAGGAAATACCCCGTGGCCATCAAAAGATACCTCTGTCCACAGACCACTATACCAGGGTTTGCAGCATACGTTTTTAATTGATCCAATTTTTATACTATAATAATACAATATATGATTCTGTGAAGAAGAAGGTCATGATTCACCAGGAGCCTGGATGGCTTGATTCTAGGCTTAAAATAATTGATGTAAATATTTTTGGAAATCTCTATGGGCTATGGGCTCTCTATCCAAAGCCCATTCATCTCTAATTAATGGGGTTTGGATCAGTGGAACCACAAAATGTCCGCCACTGCTGTGCCCTATTGGGGGTCCAATGGTCCCCAGCAAAAGTAGTTAACATAGCATCACAATATTTTAACCACTTTATCCATTATGTTTGCTGAGCTGCAAGCTTGTACACCTGCAATTTTTTTAAATGTTTTGAAATATATCGGAGATGTTTGGAAAAGTTTGAATAATGTTTTTTACACACATCTTCTCTTCTTGGGGTCCCTGGCACAAAATATTTTCAGAAAGGGGTCCGCGGCCAAATACATATCAATTTGGGGGTCCTTGGCATGAAAAAGTTTGGGAACCACTGCTGTAATTGAACAAAATAGATTAACATTACTGTCAATCAGGTACAGTGTGGGTAGAGAGTTGGCCTGGCTCGGTGTTAATCTATGTATTGTATTATTATACAGTGTGGGGAGAGAGTGGGCCTGGCTGGGTGTTAATATGTATTGTATTATTATACAGTGTGGGGAGAGAGCGGGCCTGGCTGGGTGTTAATCTATGTATTGTATTATTTCCCTAAAAGTGAGGTGATGAAGATATTCGAGAAAGAGATCGCAACCATGATGTGCTATGAATCACCACACATACTGCGGATGTTTGGAGTCTGTTTCGAGGGTGCCAATGGTGAGTAATTTTTATAATTGTGCTTTACTTGTTGAGAAGAATTATTCTCCCCCATGACCCCGGGACCCCCAGGGTCATGATTTTGAGGGGGTCCCCAGATTACAGTAAAGTGACAATTTAAAGATTTTTATGACCTTTTCAATAAATAAAAAAATAAATTAAATGAATCATCAATGCATCAATAAACTATAAAAAACTGGTCAAACATTGGCCAAATTGTCAAATAATATAAGAAAGAGGCAAATATTGTGAAAATAGCCGATCTACAAGCTCACAACGCCTCACTTTGCGAGGGATTGTGAGCTTGTAGATCTGCTATTTTCACTATATTTATCTGTGGGAACCGAGTCTGTGGGAACTTAATGTAATGCCTCAACTCCTACAATTCCAAGTGCTTATCAGGGTGGCGGGCCCCAGTTCAAATGTGATTATTTTTGGGGGTCGCAGCCTAAAAAGGTTTAGAACCACTGTCCTATATATTTCCTTTTCCCTGCCAGCAGGTCTCATAGTGATGGAGTACTGTGCCAAGGGAAGTCTGAGAGAGGTTTTGGACAACTCCAAGTTCAAACTACCTTGGGCCAGGAAGGCTCGCATGTGTCTGGATGCTGCACAGGGCATCTACATGTGAGCTCTCAGTGGAAAGTCTTTGGTAGAACAAAACAAACCAATTAGATTCAGAATGAGTTCAATAAGTAAAAATCTGACTTGACGTTTTGACATGGTACATTCCAGTGGTGTGTTCTAGGTCTTTTGAAGGGTATACGATGATTATTCCCTCCCACACGCACAGCACGCGCACATGCACAACGTCAGAATCAGAATCAGAATCAGAATCAGATTTATTGTCACATCACAGGTTTACAAGGTAAAAAGGTGGGTGCAGTCAAAATTAAAAATACACTTTCGCTACTCACCAAAACAAAGACGGTTTAATGGAGTTGAAAGACAACTCTACTAAGTGAGAACACTCTGAGCCCCCACCTCACGTCTAAAATACACTTTTTGGCCAAAATGTAAAATATTTCACCGGAAGGAAAACATTATTTAGTTACTCCGCTGCACCCTCTACAGATCCGGTCAACAGAATTCTTCCATTGACAAGTTGATTAAGTTGATTATTGACAAATTGATTAAAAAAAAAACACATTCCTAGTGTCCAGGCATGGTTAGAACACCTTTTAAATCTCTTACAAGTTGATTCTGATAAAATACACACTGACTAGTGACTACTATTGCTTCCTCTTAGATTACATCAGACAGAACAAAAATCCAAAGTCCATGGGAGCATCACCAGCGACAAGTTCATGGTAGATCAAGGCTACAGACTTAAGGTATGACGGAATTAAATATTTCATATTAAGTTGATATGAAATTGTTAATTTAGTTTTGATTCATTTTGTTCACAGCTCACTGCATGTATATGATCTTTCAAATGTCACAATTTTAATTGTATTCTTTCGGCTAACACACCAACACATTTTTCTGTATTTCCTAAGGTAATTATTATTTTGTATTGTCATTCATTGGTTGGTTGTCTGTTTTGTCACTAGCTGGGTGGTTTGGAGCTGGCACAAACAGAGACGTCCTTGAGAAGGAGCCCTGAGGGCCCAAAGAAGAGCTCCCTGCGCTACCGATCACCTGAGCAGCTGCAGAGTGTCAACCATCCATACTGCAAGATATGTGAGATCTACAGGTCAGTCCTCTACAGTAATAAGAATAATAACATAGTATAAAACATACAAACAAATAACATGCATAAATACAATAAAGTTGTAAAACAAAGGATAACACATTAACTCTAATTGGACCTATATAGCCAACTGAAATGAATTAATGAACCAAACCACACTGTATTTTTCTTTTCTTTTCCCAGTCTTGGAATGGTCCTGTGGGAAATCGCAACCCGTATGAAACCCCTTGCCGGTGTGTGTCCTGAAAACCGTGTTTAACGCAGACTGCACCTTTCTTGCACACTTTCTTTACACATTGTATGTACTTTAAAACAATTTCTCTCATAACAGATTGTACCACAGATCTCGACATTCATAAGAGAGTGTGTGAGGAGAAGCGAGTGCTAGAACCACTTCCTGAGGACTGTCCTAAAAAGCTGGGACAACTGATCGATGCCTGTCGTGGGTATGATCCTTTCGAAAGGCCAACAGCTGGAGGTAATTCTGTTTAGCTTCTTTTGGACACAGGTTGAGTGTTATCCCAGGGAAGACAGAGTAGAGTAGTGGGGCGGCAGTGACTCTGGAGGTAGAGCGGGCGTCTTGGAATCCGAAGGTTCCAGGTTCGACCCCTGGCTCCTCCTGGCTACGTGTCGAAGTGTCCTTGAGCAAGACACTGAACCCCTAACTGCGACACTGAACCCCTAACTGCTCCCAATGAGAAAGTTGGTGATCAATGTGTGAATGGGTGAATGTGAAATACATTGTAAATCGCTCTATAAATTCAGTCCATTTACCATTTAGAGTAGACTGGGCAAACTATTCCAATGGGATGAAGAGTCTACTCACTCCAGACCAGAAATGCAAGTGCCAAAATGCATTAAATTACAGTTTATTTTATTGTTTCACATTAATAACACCGGTTTTATCTCTCTAACCGGTAACCAGAACACTCGCCCAAAACACACTCGCCCCCATTTCTTCCACGGACCGATCGCCCCCGGCGGTTCTTGTATTCTTGTATTTGTTTTACTGAGATCACGTTTAGGAATAAGGTTAGGTTTAGGCATAGTTTTTCTGAGGTTTTGTTTAGGAATACCTGATGGTGACCGTTCCGAGGTCGCCTGATTTGACCCGGGGCGAGCGTGTTTTGGGGCGAGCGTTCTTGTGTTCCTCTAACCCTAACCTCATTGGTCACTGTTGCTGTACCCCTTTGGTCATTTCAACTTATGCCTTTTAGTTTCAGTCGTAAACATCCCACAACATAAATGATATTTATCTCTATTCTACAGTGCTGGTGGACAAGCTGCGACAGGTGGTGGAGCAGTTTGAGGAGGAGTAAGCCAACAGGTGGTGTTTATGCATGGATGTATATTGTACCATGTGTTACAGTTCAGGACCTAAAAGTCTTGTCACTGTTCAACCTCCAAAAAAATATATGTTTATTGTTAGTATAAGTTTACAATTCCTGCCTTTTTGTACACGTGGGAGATAAAGCCTTTTCTCTCCATGGACACGGCCCATCAAAATAGATGTTTAGATGTGGCTGACCATCGATTTAATAATATGATTTTTATGGAGAACAATGAGCAGGGGTTGATTATGTTCAGGACATGATTATTGATTAATTGATTGATTGAATACTTTATTAGTCAGAAATGTAAGAATTCTCAGGACAGTTTTGAAAGTGTTTCACATCCTTCATTGGATGGTGTCAGGGCATTCCATAGATATAGAAACCTAGATACCTCATTGGCCTCTGCAGTTCGTTGGAGCGACCTGTTTGGTATGGTGGCCGCCATATTTCCGAGGGGAACGGGCACTGGCCAATCACAGCGTGTTGACTAATGGCCAACCACAGCGCGTCCCGCTCCCACCTGCCTCTGATAGGCCTACTGAACGCCCCCTTCTGTGACGCACGTGGAAATTTCCAGCTGCCCCCCAAAAGCGGAAGCGCGTCCGCCATACAGACGCTTCAGAGCCAGAGGAGGCGTCTACCTGTATATGTCTATGGGGCATTCCACATTGTAACTTTGTGTGGTACCAGATCATATCATGGTCGCTCCCTCTAGTGTTGTGGCTGTGGGTGTGTCACTCACTTTGGAGAAGTAGTTAGACAGGTATTGAGGGTATTGACTTTGACTGTCTTAAATAGCAATCCCAGTGATATTTAGGTTTGGACTTTTACAGGGGCCAGTTTCACCTGTAGGTACTCTTTCAGGACAGTTTTGAAGGAGAGTAGGGTTTTACACTCCTTCACGACTTTTGGTAGGGCATTCCACATTTTGGTGGCATAGCAGGAGAACGAATTCAAACCCTTGTTAGAGCCAAATCTGGGTTGGACGTGATCAGTGGAGCTGCCTCTGCTCTGCCTCCCAAACTAGCAAAGTGTGTTGGAATGATGTGGGTCATGGGCTTAAGGATGAGAAGTAGTCGTATCAGTGTGTTTAGGAGGTACTGTATAACATGACTCTTCGCTGTATATCTGTTGTTGATATCATTGTGTAAATGAACCTGGTTATTAAACAATGGTGCAATATGACCACATGAGTTGTGAGTGCTCTCTGACAGCTTTACCATTATAAACAAGGATCAATAGAGTTTGTCATCCAGGGTCCTATATGCTTTGACAGGCAATTATGATGAAAACTTTATGAAAACTAACCGCAGGTTGGAAGAGGGATACTGAAATTAGCTTTAAATCTCAACTGTGGCCTAAGCAGTTCAAGCAGTTAATGAATTATTATTATTAGTATATGGGTACAGTAAGTACATGTGACACATTGAACCACTGTGTACATCAAAGCAGGTTCAGCTGTACTTGCTACAAATATGCTACACAGCAAATCTTAGTGTAAATGCTGATCCAAACTCCCCATTCTATTGACTACATTACTATTACAATGGCAATTTAGAACCACTAGAGGGCGGGGTGAACCCACCAGGGTAGAAGATGACGAGATTGAGAACATGATGATGATTGAAATTCTTTATTACGAAGAATAACCCCTTGAGATGTAGCAGGAGTCCTAATGATACGATGTATACACGATTATTTTAGACAAAAATAAACATAAGAGGAGTATTTCACCCCAAACAAATCTTATTTGCTATTAATTCAAGGCTTCATGGGGTGTGTTTTGATAGAAAATAAGTCATTTTATGTGTGAAGTAGGCTACTCCCGTCTCCTTTAAACAACAAAACAAATCAACCAAACAATATCAAATGTAATTAAACAAACAAGAGAAATGATGAAACACTAATACAAAACAAAACAACCAATCAAACACAAATCAGAGTATCAACCTCCAGGTAAGCATAAGAGAATGTATCCTTAATTCATTCATAATCAGAAACAACAGAACAGGCACACAGTGTGCTGCCGAAGTAGCCCGAGTAGCCGGACACAATAGTCCAGCATAGTAGCGGCGGTCTGTCACGACCGTCATGGATGAACTTCAACCTGGTTTTTACACGTTCTCCCTTTTTATCCCGTACATCTACATAAACGTTCACATTTCAAATATAAAGTGCTTACCCCATGGCCACGGATATTAAAATTATATACGGGTCCTCAAAAGTACCCGTATGTTCCGTATTGTCCAATTACAAGCATTTTAATTTGATTGGTAGCCATTCTTTCTATGTTTTCGTATACGCTTTCAGCTGCGGGACCCTAATGGTTGGGAAGTGTATTGCACTCTGATGCATTATAACTCTAATGGAAAATGGCCACCGATCGGATTAAAATGCTTTTTATTGAACAATACGGAAGATACGTGTACTTCTGAGGGCCCGTTGAAATGTGAACGTTTATGTATATGTACAGACCAAAAAGGGAGAAAGTGCAAACACTTAAAAAAAAAAACTTTAATTACTAGTTGTAGATTTGTATTATTATTACAAAACCACTTCAAATGGCATTTCGGCCATTTGAAAGTAGCCGATCTACATTTTGATACCAATAGTAAATCTTGAATTCCGGACTTTTACTTGTAACAGAGTATTTCTCCATTTAAAAAATAAATTAAATCAATTCAATAATTATATTAAAAAATTAAATAATTGCAGTATTGATGTTTGTAAGCACAAAATGTGAGACACTTTTTCCACCACTCGTCGGCGGTCGACCAGGAAATGGAACAGATCAACAGAAGTCACTAGATCAGAAGAAGAAGAACCGTGGCGCGGGCATATTCGAGCGTCTCTCTCTCTCTCTGCATCACATCTAATCATCTATAACTCTGTTAAATTAAACACATTAACTATCATTAACCACATACAAACTCCTCCTCTAACCTGATCCACTGAGCCATGACGTCATAGGTCTGAACACAACAGAGACGGTAGAAAACACACAACAAGGTAAAAGGTTTGTTTGTTGGCTCTGGTGGATTAGCCTGGTTAGCATGCTAAGCTAGTAGCCATACGCCAGTTTGGCTCTGTCGTCGTTAACCCTGATTAGCATGCTAAAGTGGTTAGCATGCTAAGCTAACCCAACGCCAGTTTGGCTCTGTTGTTGTTAGCCTGGTTAGCATGCTAAGCTAACGCCAGTGGTTTTGTTTATGACAAACGTAACGCAATTTATAAATAATAAATGACGTGCATTTCACGTGTTGTTGTCACCGAATGTTGGTGATACTACCAGGTTAGGAGTCACATTTATTAATGTTTATTATGAGATAATGATGACGTTTTGGGAGCCAGGAGGAGTGAGATAACGTTAGCAGCCGTTAGCATGAAACTAGACTAGAGTCTAGCTGTTATCTGATCAATATTCTACACTAGAGGCCCATCTGTCTAAAAGAACAGATCTACAAGCTCTCAACGCGTCGTGATAGCTTGTAGATCTGTTCTTTTCGTCAGAGCAGTCTGTCTCATGTTAAGTAATGACAGGCTGGTTGTATAACTCAGTGGTTCTCAACCTGTGGGTCTGGACTCCAGAGGGGTCCCCAAATGATTTTTTTGGGGGGGTCCTCGGATGACTGAAGTGACAATTTAAGGACTTTTAAGACCTTTTTAAATGTTAAAAAATGAAATGAAATAAAAAATACAATTACTGCATAAGACAATCAATAAACTATACTATAACATAAATAAACTGCTCAAACATTGGCCAAATTGCTAAATAATATAAGAAAGGCGAAATGTGTGAAAATAGCCAATCTATATTGCGTTGCTTGCCTCAGTGAGCTTGTAGATCTGCTATTTTCATAAATGAGCTGTGGAAACCTACAGCTTGTAGATCGCCTATTTATAATATTTCTGAAATAGGGATTGATTATTAATCGATAATGTTTTATGGTGGTTTATATCGATTTGTTTGATTTTAAAGTTGTTAAAAGGTTAAAGTACTATATTGTGATAGTAATCATTGCTATAGAGTGTTTGTTCAGTAACAGGAGTCTCCCTGTCTCTCTAGCTCTTTGATAAACATAAAATACTTTTCAGGTAGTTGACACATTTTCAGCCAATCAGGAGGAAGTACCTACTTATTATCAGCTTCAATTTTATAGTATTTCAGTTCCAATTGTGTCATCACTTCCAAATTCACTTCTTTATCCTGTATCCTGTGTGAGTTCTCTCTCCTGTTTAGATAACATTGGTATCCTGACCTGAAAATGCATTTTCTGTTTAATCAAGAGCTGGAGAGAGAGGGGAGACTCCTGTTACCGAACAAACACTCTATTCGATTGTTAAGACGTGACGTTGCGCCCCGCTAGAATAACTTCCGGGTCCAAGTGTTTTAATGTTAATAATAATAATGTTAAATCATAATAATAAATAAATACTTTGTACTTCTATGATATTAGCATTAAGACCCTTATTAACCCTCAATGGTTCATTTCTGAAAAAGGAGGTTATTGTAAAAAGATTTACGGGTTCCAACATGTTGTTTACAATGAAGAGTGGACGGCGCTGGTGCCTTTTGGACCCGGACGTGACATCGGACTACAAAATTACGTCAGACTTAAGAACCGAATAGCAGGGGTTTTCAACTGATTTTGACCCAGGGACCACCATCCGGACTAAGAGCATCCTGGGGACCACCACTGTTGTGTGTGGTGGGTCCATCATAGACCCACCCCACACAATAGTGCAGTTCCGGCGCCAGGATGAAATGACTGAGGGGGCAGTTGAAAATTGTCGCGAGACCCGTGCGCGCGCGCAACATTTTGCGGTTAATTGCGCGGATTGTGGACGTTTTTGGGCGTTATTTTGTTACTTTATTTCGGGTTAGGGTTAGGCTTATGTTATTTAATTCTTATTTTTGCCTGATTTCACCGATTTTTAATTTTTTTTTTATCAAAAAATTAATTATAAAAAAATACATTTTCATTTTTTTTTCTCCCCAAAATAAACTGAGGGGGCACAATTTGAAATTGTGCCCCCTCAGGCCCCCCCGTGGCGCCGGGCCTGCAATAGTGGTGGGGGGTTCATGCACCTCAGGGAGCTGGAGAAAATAGCTATAATATCTAATAAAATACAGTGATTTTGTTTGAATATGATGGAATATATTTAAAGATTACTGTGATTAGGGTAAGCTCACATTTCATATCACACACACCATACAGTAAGAACTCCTGTAATTTATTAAAAGTAAAACAAAAAAAAATTATTTTTTATTCATGGCCAGGGACCACCTGCAATAACTGAAAACCCCTGCTCTATAGCAGTGATTACTATCAGAAGAATATATAGCAATTCAACGCTTATTTAAACCAAAAACAATTTCACTTACCCTACCTTTAACTGTTGCAACCCAATGAGGTTATCTCACCCGATCGTCCCTCTATCTAAGCAGATGGAGGCCATGGAAGTGGACGTTCTCCATCGACCGGAGGGTCCCGGCGGGGAGCCCCCCCGGCCAGATGTCGGGGCTGCAGCCATCGGGGGGGGCCAGTCATCACCGGTGGTAATAGACTCTGGCAGCAGCACTGACATAGACGACGACGACGATGATTATCGGGGTCCATCGGTGGCCCCCCACGCGGCACGTCTCCCAACCACCTGGGCGTTCAGCCAGAGAGCAGAGCGAGACGTTCCCATCAGAGCCGCCGCCAGAGCCGCGGCCACCCAGGTGACCACGAGGCGAAGACGAGTCAGGTGAGTGAACTCGGCGCTCAAAACCGCCATCGATTTAGAAGTTCTCAGTCAGTCACTCATCTAACTATTAACCCATTAAGACCTGGAACGCATCTGTGTCACTTTTTCATTTGAGCTAAAAAGCATTATTTAAAGGAGAATAAATCCTCCTTAAAGATCTGCTATTTTTGAATAGCCCAAAGTGTAAAATAATGCTTTTTTTTTTAGCTCAAATCTGAAAACGACACAAATGCGTTCCAGGTCTTAAAGGACAAGTTTGTTTTTTTACAACCAAGGTTTATGTTTTAGATTGTAATTAAAGTAAATAAAAGATGAGTGTTAAAACATTTTTATTTACTGCTTTCTATAGTTTTAGCAATCTTTTTTTTACAGTGGGCGGAGGCATTCTGTCCGGTGGCTAAATATGTATTTTTTTGCACAATAACCCAGCGTTTTCTATTAAAATGATTATTATTTACAGTAGCTCTTCTAGCCCCCGATAACTCACATCTGGCCATCAAAGACCACAGGACCTTTTTTATTGTGTAAAAAAGGCATATTTAGCCACCGGACAGAATGCCCCCGCCCACTGTAAAAAATATCGGTAAAATTGCTAAAACTATAGAAAGCAGTAAATGAAAAAAATATAACACTCATCGTTTATTTACTTTAATTACAAGCTAAAATATAAACCTTGGTTGTAAAAAAACAAAGTTGTCCTTTAAAGGGTTTAATAGATAGTTTTAAGTTGATTATTCATTATTTAACATTAACACGTCTCACTAAGTCTTGTATTACTTGTGTTTTTTTGATGTTCCAGGCAAGGTCTGAGGGTCCACTATCCCAGCCAGACGGCCAACGCCAACCCTTCCCGAGGCTTCCTGGATTTCCTCCTGCGCGCGCCGGCCGCCAACGTGGCCGAGCCGGAGTCCGGCGGCAGCACCACGGAGCCCATGTCCGGCAGCACCACGGAGATCAGTGACTCTGAGGACGAGCAGCAGCCCCCCCCCCACGCCGCCCCCCTGGTGCCGGCCGACCTGGCCTTACCCTCCAGCCTGCGCGTGAGCAGCTCCCCTCCCCAAGCCCGCCACCACACCCCCCCACGGAACCCCCCTCCCCCAGGTAGGGCTGGGCCATATTATGCAGTGGTGTAAAGTAACTAAGTACATTTACTCAAGTACTGATCCATCTGTCCCTTCCATTTAAGAGGCACCGTGGGTGATACCAAAGTTGTGCTAGCCCCGCCCCTTGCGGAAAAAAACGAAAACATTTAAAACACGAGAAATCCCGAAAAATTCTATTGTTAAAAGGGTTTGGCTCAAGTTGCGTCGACACAATCATGTATCCTGTGGAAAACACGCCATTTGTCGAGCGAAAGGGTCGTGATGCAATGATGTACAAATTAATCTTTTACATGTAGGCTTAGTTACGGTATGTGTAGTTATGTTATTTTTTTACTACTTTTGTTTTATGCATCCTAATGTCATTGTATAATTCTTGTCTCCTTTGCTTGATGTTCCGTGTAAAGCAAGCACATTGAATTGCCTTGTTGTTGAAATGTATATACAAATAAGACTGCCGTGCCTTATATTCTTGTATGTACCCTTTGTATATATACAGCTCCCACTGCAGCCAGGACGGTAAGGACAGCGGCTACAGAGCAAAGTGTTCAGGTAAGAACTTCAATCAATAACATGAAGAGTTCATAAACTGACCAAAAGGCAGTTGTGATGTACTGTACACTCATAGAGTCAGTTGTGATGTACTGTACACTCATAGAGTCAGTTGTGATGTACTGTACACTCATAGAATCAGTTGTGATGTACTGTACACTCATAGAGTCAGTTACTGTACACTCATAGAGTCAGTTGTGATGTACTGTACACTCATAGAGTCAGTTGTGATGTACTTTACGCTCATAGAGTCAGTTGTGATGTACTGTACACTCATAGAGTCAGTTGTGATGTACTGTACACTCATAGAGTCAGTTGTGATGTACTGTACACTCATAGAATCAGTTACTGTACACTCATAGAGTCAGTTGTGATGTACTGTACACTCATAGAGTCAGTTGTGATGTACTTTACGCTCATAGAGTCAGTTGTGATGTACTGTACACTCATAGAGTCAGTTGTGATGTACTGTACACTCATAGAGTCAGTTGTGATGTACTGTACACTCATAGAGTCAGTTGTGATGTACTTTACGCTCATAGAGTCAGTTGTGATGTACTTTACGCTCATAGAATCCACAGCTTGTTTCTCCTCAATGGTGATTTATTGTTCTCGATGGGGCAGCAACAGTACACAGAAGGCGGGGAATAAATGACTAAATTGGGGGAAAAGGATACAAAGTGATTGCTTGTCCACTTATCACACACAAATGAGCTCACAAACGGGTAGAAAGTGGTTAAGACACAACCTTGGACAAGTTAACTTCCACAACCTCAATCTTATCATCTCTATATGTCCAAAACGGTTACTTTTCAGGATTCAAATTCAAAAATCACACCCTGTGTGAAGGTAGCGGCGCCTTTGATACGTTATGTCATCGATATGTGTTTATAGCCACGTGTCACGTGAAGCTTGACCAATCACTTTGTTGACGGGTCTGTCCAATCAGAACGTTGACGGGTCTGACCAATGAGAACGTTGACGGGTCTGACCAATCAGTACGTTGACGGTGAACACGGACTAAGCCAGGTATAGAGCAGGATCCGCTCTATACCTAAAGGTATAGAGCGGCTAGCGCCGCTAAAAATGGAAAAAGTAGCACATCTGCTAGCTCAAAACGCGGCGCGAAGCGACGCGTTTTGAGCTAGCAGATGTGCTACTTTTGATGCTTTTGTGTGAGATTGAAAGTATGATCACGTAGGGCATTCATTTATGAAAAAAACACAACTTAGGATAGGTTTCTGCCCGACAGCAACGATATGATTGGAAAAAAATAAATATTTTTCATAATTTTAATATATTTTTCGCGATATGGTGCCAATTATCTAAGTGATCCTGGGCACTACACTCCCCCCGCCAGCCTAGGGAGCCCAGGGCCGAGCTCATGCCTCCTTCAATGCATGAGAGCCAACTTGACCACCTTGTCACCTGACAGGGGGGAGTTTCCCTGGTAGGACGTAGCGCGTGGAAGGAACACGTTATTCCAACCAGTTCCCTTCCCCTCCATCAGGCGCCCCGGCTGTCATGGGGGAGGCGGTATAGTGACCACTGGATTACTACATGTTTTTGTGAGGGTATTAACTACCCTGAGAGACACGGGGAGAACATGCAAACTCCACACAGAGTAGGAAACACATTTTTTGCTTTGATTATAGAATATTGAATTTATCCTGTGTCGTTTTGCCTTGTCTGTGTGTCTCTCCATCTCCAGGCCTCCTCTGCAGCCTCGGTACCCGTGGCGTCTGCTGCCGCCTCCGCCGCGGTGTCTCTCCGGTCCTCTCAGGGCGACGAGGCGGAAGGCGAGGGGGATAACAACTGCCCCATCTGCTTCGAGCCCTTCACGTCGGCGGGCGGCCACCGGCTGTCCGCCCTGCGCTGTGGACACCTGTTTGGTTCCGCCTGCATCGAGCGCTGGTTGAAGAGCCAGGGCCAGGCGGCCAAGTGCCCACAGGTCAGTGTGATAATCTCCCTGTAGGCATGGATTAACCCTTTTTCTTTGGCTATTAAAAAAATAGCAGATATACAAGCTCATAGTGCGGCACAGAGTGCCGCACTATGAGCTTGTAGATCTGCTATTTAAAAAAAAACCATTGTCAACATTTTTGGAAATCTTTGAATATATATTTTCTAAAGCAAACATTTGTAAAATGTTTTGTTCCAGGGACCCCCCAGAAGCAAAGATTTGAGTTACAAATGTTTGCTTTAAAAAAAATATATATATATACCTGTATTTGCACACATTTTCACGATTTTTCCCAAAATAGCAGATCTACAAGTTGTAAATCTGCTATATTTGAATAGCTAAAAAAACCTAAAGTGACAGATTCGTCCCCGGATTGAATGGGTTAAAGAGTATCTGAAATGATCAAACCATTACATTACATTGCATTACATTACACTACATTACATTACAGTCATTTAGCAGACGCTTTTATCCAAAGCGACTTACAATAAGTGCATTCTTTGATTGATTGATTTAATTGTTTATCAGGCAAAAGAATGTAAAACAACACAGTTACATTTATAATACTTTTGTCTAAAAGGTCCGGCCAAAAAACATAGGTAGGGAACGAAACTACTAATCACCAGAAGTCTTAAGTGCATTTCCTGCAAAAACAAGCAACTAAGAGTATACCTAGCACTAAGGTAAAAGTGCAATATATCAGCTACCTACTTTATTAAACAGATGAGACAAATAGCAAAATCAAATGACCAAGAGCTAAACCAAATAAGTGTATCGACTAAACAAGATCCAATAAAACACGAGTTCTTACAACTAGTTAACAACAAAGAGGAAGGTAGTGTTTCCTGAAGAGGTGGGTTTTCAGCCTGCGGCACCAGCAACAGAATACATGTTCAGAAGCATCTCCCATAAAACCCTAATGGCTCTGGGATATATTTACAAAAAAGCAAAGGTTAAATTCAAGTCAAACTTTATTCCAGACACACAGGGGGTCCATAGAGTACATCCAGACACACAGGGGGTCCATAGAGTACATCCAGACACACAGGGGGTCCATAGAGTACATACAGACACACAGGGGGTCCATAGAACATAGGTTTAGAACAATATTACCAAAACATGACTGTACATATTGTGATAATGGTTTATTGTGTGCTACAGTGTGTGTAGCTCCTTTCACACTGTTTCACAAGTCACAGATTAAGACTAGTCATAATAAAGTTCATTTGTGAGATTTAGTTTTGCTTTAATGTGTGTGTTCCATGTCTTTCAAAATAAGTCAAAAGAAAAAGTAGAGTTGGCACCGACCCGGGATTTTGTCCCGTATCTGTACGTTGGTGACTGTGTCTTTCATTGACCTGTTCATATTTTGTGTTTGTCCACACAGTGCAATAAAAAAGCCAAGCGCTCCGATGTGATTCTCCTGTACGCACGCAGGCTGAGGGCAATGGACAACTCTGAGCAAGAGAGCATGAAGAAGTGAGTATCTCACTGTACATTCTCTGCAGAAGAACTGTCTTTACCCTTAAAGGGATATTTCACTTTCAAACATGTTGGGGGTCATTTTAACATCTGCTCAGGCTCCTGTGAGCGCCCCAGACAGTCTTTAAGTTGCATGGTTCAGTATTTAGATATTTGATATTCATTGTATTAGACACGCCCCCTTCCTATGCAAACCCATTGTAAACTTATAACTCCATTTTAACCATGTTAGACTCATCGAAAACACCCCCTCCTTGGTTCTGGTGACTGATATTGTCCTTCTAATACACGAGAGGCCGTTATTGTTCAATTACTTTTTTCATTCATTTTTTGTTATTTTATTGCATTTAATTATTCAAAAGTGTCCCCCAAAAATCTATTAAGTCTCTCAGTGCCAATGAAATAAAAAAACATGTTCATACTGTGCCAGGATTTTTTAAAAAGTAAAACAAAATAATAATACGTTTTTACCGTTTCTTGATTAAGAAAATAATAATAATCTTATTTTTGGATGCCACTGCGCGACCCCAACGGCACCCTCCCGCGACCCCACTTTGGTTCGTGACCCGTAGTTTGAAAACCGCTGCTCTAGAGACATTTAAGGGTACTACTTGAGGGTGCATTACATAAGGACTGCACCTGCTCTGCTTAGTCCTTATTTATCTGCATTGTGATGTTTTTATACATGTTTATTTTGTATATGTTGTACTCTGGGAGGGTGTACTTGAAAAAGAGATCCTTCTCTTCCCTGAATAAATAAATAAATAAATAAAGGTCAAATAAAAATGAGCAAAAGCAGAGAGGGGGATTCCGCACTCGCCGTGATGATCAGCTCTCTGCTGCAACCGCATTTAACACATTGCTGGCATCTGCAGACATGACACACTCAACCCTGAACACTGTAAACATCTTGCGCTGTGCATTAAATCAGGCTTAAAAGTAACAGTCTCTGGTTACCACGGTAGCCTGAGCGTTAAAGAGGAAGCCGTTGTAAGGTCGTGGCGGGAGGAGGGAAGGCTGCACACATTTATGAATGCTTGTAAATGGTAATTAATGTGTACTCTACCCTGACCCACAGCTACACCTAGGCTGCAATGTCCTGAGCCGACCTATAATTACCAACCTGATACCGTACCATCACTGTGCTGATTATAAAGCACTTGGAGCTGCGTTCTGTACAGGATAAATTCTTGATTAGTTAAAAAATAATAAACTTTTTATTATTGCAGTTATTATAAACAGTTTCCTCAGCAGCAGAACTAATGGAAATGCTGGTTCTTAAGAGCAGTTTGAACACTTATATACAGAATATTAGTTAAAAAAAAGAGACATTAGGCATTGTGTTCGTCCCCAGGAAAAGAACAGGCAATGTTTTAAATTTAGTTAAGCTTTGCTACTGCAATGGTGTTTTGCTCAAAGCCGCATTAAGCAAAGGGATAATCAATAGGGAGCAGGTCATTATTGACAAATAAACCTCAACAGGGTGATTTAGAGATAGCGGAGCCGCTTATTACACGGCTACTTAATAAAGAAATTAATAAATTGACCCAAAAGTAACAACAAAATGAAGGCTTTCATTGCTGACGGTAACAAAAGTATTCCATTAATTAATGCCGGGAGAGGTGCGTCCAGTGCAATGCGACGCATTGTGAGCTTGTAGATCTGCTATTTTCAAAAGATTTTAACATTTTTATACATTTTAAAACTTGTGAAATGGGACATTCTGCACAATGAGTACTTTCTACTTTTTTACGTTAAGTATATTTTGATACCAATACTTTTGTACTTTTACTGAAGTCAATTTTGAATTCCGGACTTTTACTTGTAACAGAGTATTTCTACATTGCAGTATCGATACTTTCTACATTGCAGTATTGATACCTTTACTTAAGTAAAAAATGTGAGTACTTTTTCCATCACTGGTAGAACCATAGTGGACTAAAGGTCATGTGTTTCTCCTAAAGGTCTCTGGAGGACGAGCAGAGTCTCAGGAGGAGAGCAGAGCTGGAGTCGGCTCAGTGCCGGCTGCAGCTGCAGGTCATGACAGAGGAATGTGGCAAACTACGCAAACAGCTGCAGGTATGTTACGTTCCTAATGTTAGTATGTATGTATATATGTATGTATGTATGTATGTATGTATGTATGTATGTATGTATGTATGTATATATGTATATATGTATATATGTATATATGTATATATGTATATATGTATATATGTATATATGTATATATGTATATATGTATGTATGTATGTATTGTGGGGAACTGATCAAAGCCAAACACAAAATGCAGGGTACAAGCCCACTTAAGGGTATTTATTTGACACCTTTTCAGATATATGACCCGCAGGCCCTTGGTATTACTTTTCATGTAACTTCAAATAATAAAGTCCAACTCAAAATTCACCCCGGGTCGGGGTATTTTCATGCATCACAATGTCTCTTTGTTTGGATCCGTGCGCCACAGCGTCATCGCTCAGTATCCATGCATTGTGCTCAGGTATGTGTGATTAACTCCCACAGGTTGCCTAGGAGTAAACAGAGAGCGTCCTTTAACACTACAATTCATAAACATTCAGTAATGTGCAGGAATAGTGGAGAATTGCCTTACCGCCTGTAGCACCCGTCCATTCACCAGGAGAGCCAATGCCAGACTGAGACAGAGTAGCCACTTTTGTAGATTGGTGCCACACCTAACCTGTCGTCGCAGCTGCGCTCAGTTGGGGCTGATTCATGATGGTGAGTGGCAGGTAACGCCCTTCTATGACGCTGCCAGGCTGGTGCGCTCCCTGCGAGGTCTCCCTCTGTCTCTGTCCCATGGCCTCTCCCTGGTGTGGTGCTTACCTGACAGGCGGCATTGTGGCGATACTCCACATATCCCCCCCCTAAGCCCGCCGCTTGGTCCGGGGGCTTCCAGCTCCTCTACTTCATACATGCGGGACAGGGCGTCTGCGTGTGGAATGTCCTTCCCGGGCCGGTGCTCCACCTTGAAACAATAGTCTTGTAGCTCCAGGAACCACCGCGTCACTCTGGCGTTCCGGTCCTTGTTGGTGGCCATCCATTTTAGGGGTGCATGATCTGTAATGAGGGTAAAGGTACGGCCCCACAGGTAATAACGTAGGTGGTGAATAGCCCATTTCACCGCTAAACACTCTTTTTCTACCGTTGCATAATTTTTCTCATGGTCTAGTAACTTTCTGCTCACGTAGGTAATTGGATGCTCCTCGCCATCAAATACCTGTGCGAGGACCGCCCCCAACCCGGTGCCCGACGCGTCTGTGTGGAGGACGAAGGGCCGGCTGAAGTCGGGGGCTTTTAACACTGGCTCCTCACAGAGCGCGCTCTTCAAGGTCTGGAACGCGGCCTCCGTCTCGGCCGTCCAGACAATGTGGTTGGGGCGCTTTTGACATGTCAGATCATACAGTGGGGCTGCAATAGTAGAGTAGTTTTTTACAAATTTTTGATAATAAGCCATGAGGCCAAGGAATGATTTTACTTGCTTTTTTGTCCTGGGCTGGGGCCATTCCCGAATCCGCTCCACTTTACGCGTCTGGGGCCGCACACACCCTCGTCCGATCGTGAAACCCAAGTAGTCGGTCTCCGTCAGGCCGATGCGGCACTTTTTGGCGTTGGCCGTCAGCCCGGCTCGTCTGAGCGCCCCGAGGATGGCGTGGAGGTGCTGCAGATGGAGGCTCCAGCTCGGGCTGTGGATCACGATGTCGTCCAGGTAAGCGGCAGCGTAGTCTCGGTGGGGGCGGAGTACACGGTCCATCAGCCGTTGGAAAGTGGCGGGCGCGCCATGGACTCCGAACGGCAGCACCGTGTATTGGAACAGCCCGTCGGGCGTGGAGAACGCTGTCTTCGCCTTGGCCCGGTCCGTCAGCGGCACCTGCCAGTAGCCCTTGGTCAGGTCCAGCGTGCTGACGAACCGGGCCGGGCCCACGCGCTCGATCAGTTCATCCACTCGGGGCATCGGGTATGCGTCAAAGGCGGAGACGTCATTAAATTTTCGAAAATCATTACAGAAGCGCAGCGTCCCGTCTGGCTTCGGCACTATCACGATCGGGCTGGACCATGGACTGTAGGACTCCTCGATAACTCCCAACTCTAGCATCTTGGCCACCTCTTCTTTAATGGCAATTCGTCTGGCTTCAGGGATTCGATACGGCCGCTGGCGCACTATTTTCCCAGGGTCCGTGCGTATATCGTGCCTGATGAGCGTGGTTCGGCCGGGGAGTTCGGAGAAGATGTCCCGGTTCCGCCCCAGCAGGTCCTTGATGTCCTGCGTCTGGGCTGGGACGAGGTCTTCTCCTATGGGCACCGGGGGCAACGTCTGCGCGGGCACGGTGGTCATCAGCGCGGGCAGCGGTAGTCGGGGGGCTGAGATCCACTTCTTCAAGATGTTGACATGGTAGATTTGGTAGCCTTTTCGTCTGCCGGGCTGGCTCACCCGATAGTCCACGGGCCCCATCTTCTCCACGACCTCGTATGGTCCCTGCCACTTCGCCAGGAATTTGCACTCCAAGCTGGGGACCAACACCAGGACCTTCTCTCCCACCTGGAACTCGCGGAGCGTGGCGCCTCGATTGTATATGCGAGCCTGGTCCCGTTGCGCTTTTTCCATATGCTCTCGTACCAGGGGCCATATGGTCTTCGCCCGGGCCTGGAGACGCTCCACGTGTTCCACCACACTGCGGTGGGGAGAAGGCTGGCGCTCCCAGGTTTCCTTGGCGATGTCCAATAGGCCACGGGGCCTCCGGCCATACACCAGCTCAAATGGTGAGAACCCCGTGGACGATTGTGGTACCTCTCTGATGGCAAAAAGCACATACGGAATCAACTGGTCCCAGTCTTTCCCGTCCACATCAGTTAGTTTTTTCAGCATTTTTTTTAAAGTTTGATTAAACCTCTCGACTAAACCGTCCGTCTGGGGGTGGTAGACGGAGGTGCGAATGCGCTTCACTTTCAGCCATTTATACAGTTGTGACATTACTCGGGACATGAAACAGGTGCCTTGATCCGTTAGTACTTCCTCTGCTATGCCCACCCGACTAAACAGCATCAACAACTCGTGGGCCACCGCTTTAGCCGAGGCCGCCCGCAGGGGAATGGCCTCGGGATATCGGGTGGCATAGTCTAGTATCACTAAGATATAGCGGTGACCGCGACTGGATTTTGGCAATTGGCCCACAATGTCCATGGCAAGGCGTGAAAATGGCACTTCGATTATCGGCATTGGTACCAGAGGATTACGAAACGTGGGCCGTGGAGCGGTCTTTTGACATTCAGAGCAACCCTTGCAAAAGTCTTCTACTGCCCGCTTAACCCCGGGCCAGTAGAAGCGGGCCAATATGCGCTCGTATGTCTTCTGTATTCCTAAGTGCGCTCCTAGTTGGTGCGTGTGTCCTAAATATAACACCCGTGACACATATTCTCTTGGTACCAGTAGTTGCTCGACTAGGTCCCCCCCCTTGTCCAACACACCCCGATATAACAAGTCTTTTTTTACAAGGAAGAATGGGGGATTCAATGCACTCACCCCCTCACCTTTCTTTCCGTCGATGGCGGCCACGTTCCGGCGCGCCATGTCCAGATTCGGGTCGGTCCACTGCGCCGTGGCGAACCCCCCAGCCCGGGGTGGTTCGAGAGCTTCGGCGCCGGGGAATTCGGCGAAGGGGTCCGCAACATCAGCGGGGCCCGCGGCCCCCTGGCTTGACGTGGCCTGTGTGTCCTCCACCTCCCGTCTCTGGTCTTTTCCTCTCCTCTCATCTCTCTCGTCTCTCTCGTCTCTCTCACCTCTCTCGTCTCTCTCATCTCTCGCGTCTCTCTCGTCTCCCCCATCCCCTGCCGGGGAGCTGTCACTCAGGCCGGCCGGCGTGGCGGCGCGGAACGCGGGGCAGGCGTGGAGCGCGCCTGGAGGCGCCGGGCGCGGGGCGCGTCGGCGCCGGTGGCGGGCTGTGCCGCGTAGTAGGCCGGGGTCCCAATACCGGGCGAAGAGGACGCAGTCGGCGCCGATCAGCAGTGGCACGGGCAGGTTGGGCACGACCCCGGCTGGCACCACTGCGTCCCCCCGGGGCGTCTGGACGCGGAGCTGTGTCACCGGATAGTGACGCACATCGCCATGGACACAGGTTACTGGAACGGTGGTGGAGCTGAGCTTTCCGGCCAGGTCTGCTCGTACGAGAGTCACCGCGCTGCCGGAATCGAGCAGGGCGTGCGTGTCGGTTCGGCCAATCTTCACGGGCAGGCGCGTCTGGCGGTGAGGGCTGGTACCGGTGTGCAGACAGGGCCGCGCGCTGTCGGAGCTGGCTGCTGTCCCCATGGAAACGTCACGCTCTCTCTCGGGACACGACCAGGATATGTGGTCCGCCTGTCCACAGACATAGCAGCGGCGTTGATGTGGGCCTCGGGTGGGCCCTTCGGCCACCGCGGCCTCGGTCCGGGCGGCAGGTGGGTTCGGTGGCGTCGATCTTCGACGGTCGCGGCCGGGCTTCTCCTCTCCAGGGCCCTTGGCGGCTTCGGTGCGCGTGGTCCTCATCATGTCCACGCTTACTTGGTGGTTCTCCAAGAGGGCCACGAGTGCCTCCAGTGAACTCGGACTCACTTGGGAGGCGTATCTGCGGGCGTCAGGCGGCAACGAACGTATGCATCGGTCGATCACTAAGCGGTCGATGATAGGTGGATCTCCCCCGGTGGTAAGCCAGCTATGGGCGCTGCGCAGTAGAGCCGCCACCTGCGGTCGGGGTGGAAAGGCCGAGTTGTAGGCCCAGCTGTGGTAGCGCTGCGCTCGAGCTGGGAGGCTGTAGCCCTGGGTGGCGAGGATGGCGTCCTTCAGTTTCCTGTAATCTCTGGCATCGGCGAGGGTTAAGTCCCGGCACACACGCTGGGCCTCGCCGGTGAGGAATGGGGCCAAGAGTGAGGCCCAGTCTCCGACTGGCCACCTCTCTCGGGCTGCGGTGCGCTCAAACACCTCCAGGTACGCTTCAATATCATCTTCCGGTGTCAATTTAGTGAGTACTTCTCTAGGGGCGCGTGTGCTAGCCACATCACGGCTAATTCTGTCAATTAACTTTTGTACCGCTGTCTGCAAATCTGTTTGGCTCCTCAACAGGGCCGTAAGTGCGTTGGCCTGCTCCATGTTTTTTTTTTTTTTTTTTTGGGTTTGGCGTGGATCAGAATGCCCGCATTCTCCACCAAATGTGGGGAACTGATCAAAGCCAAACACAAAATGCAGGGTACAAGCCCACTTAAGGGTATTTATTTGACACCTTTTCAGATATATGACCCGCAGGCCCTTGGTATTACTTTTCATGTAACTTCAAATAATAAAGTCCAACTCAAAATTCACCCCGGGTCGGGGTATTTTCATGCATCACAATGTCTCTTTGTTTGGATCCGTGCGCCACAGCGTCATCGCTCAGTATCCATGCATTGTGCTCAGGTATGTGTGATTAACTCCCACAGGTTGCCTAGGAGTAAACAGAGAGCGTCCTTTAACACTACAATTCATAAACATTCAGTAATGTGCAGGAATAGTGGAGAATTGCCTTACCGCCTGTAGCACCCGTCCATTCACCAGGAGAGCCAATGCCAGACTGAGACAGAGTAGCCACTTTTGTAGATTGGTGCCACACCTAACCTGTCGTCGCAGCTGCGCTCAGTTGGGGCTGATTCATGATGGTGAGTGGCAGGTAACGCCCTTCTATGACGCTGCCCAGGCTGGTGCGCTCCCTGCGAGGTCTCCCTCTGTCTCTGTCCCATGGCCTCTCCCTGGTGTGGTGCTTACCTGACAGGCGGCATTGTGGCGATACTCCACAGTATGTATGTATGTATGTATATATGTATGTATGTATGTATGTATGTATGTATGTATGTATGTATGTATGTATGTATGTATGTATGTATGTATGTATGTATGTATGTATGTATGTATGTATGTATGTATGTATGTATGTATGTATGTATGGACGCAGCAGCTTTTCTTCAACATCTGCAACCGTTTAACACATTGACCGCCAGAGGTTAATCTCATAATGTACTCACCAGTGCCAACGTTTTATTGTTGTTTTTTGTTTTTTTCACGTCGCCCTACACCTTGTTAAAATCCGTAAGATTGAGCTCTGCACTATTTGTAAACATCGCGGACATGTGCCTGGTTCGAGCAGTAAAGACCACGTGTCAAACGGTGCCTCCATGTTGTAGTTAGAACGGTTTATGTTAAACAGTGATCACCGAGGAGAAAAAAACTACAAGGAGAAAATGGGGTTTCAGTTTCGCCATTAGAACGAGGGCCGACGGGATCGGCAAAACCGGATCCCGATTAATTCTGTTTCCGGTGGTGTTACAATGAAATGGTCCGTGTCGAAAATTGAAAAAAGTGTTTTTTTTGAAAAAAAGGAAAAAGCACCACAGCCCGTAGGCTACGGGATCGGCGCTTTACGGTTGATTTTATCGGCCCGTAGGCTACGGGCCCGGCGGTCAGAGTGTTTTTTTACCACCTCTCCCTGACGCCTGTTATATTATGAGGATTAAAGGTCTCAGTCGCCACGACTGGTTTCAGGCATTTGGATTCAGTAGAGCAGGGGTCTTGAACAGACCCCTACCTAGGGGGTCCTCAGAGTTACTACAGGGGGTCCGCCAAATCTTTGTGTGATTTTGATGGGCTTTTTTTTTTTCCTTAACCACTTAAACTGATAGCATCCCTTTTCTGAGGAGAACTTTAGCCAAAAATAGCAGATCTACAAGCTCTCAACGCCTCGCAGCGCGAGGCGTTGAGAGCTTGTAGATCTGCTATTTTTGGCAAAGAGCTATCGGTGTAGAGGGAAACAAGACCAGGAGACCTGGTTCTGCCAGACACAGAAAAAAAATCCCTGTTATGCCCATGTATGGACGAAAGAGGGACAAAGCCTCGTGTAGGCCGACCCCTTGGGTCTGGAAAAAAGAGCAGACCACGTAAACAAAAAAAGTCGAATCTGAAACACAATTTTATACAATATAGAGTAGGGGGTCCCTGCTTTATCTCTCTCTCAGCTAGGGGGTCCTTGGGCTGAAAACGTTGAAGACCCCTGCAGTAGAGGTTGCCATATCTTCCATCATGCTGACTTCTCACTGAAAATACAACAGTGGTTCTCAAATGTTTTCATGTCAAAGACCCTCAAAATGTATTTGGCTGCTGACCCCCATCTCAAAAATATTTTTAGAGACGTTACTCGATATTTTAAGATTGAAGAGTATTTGAAGTGGTCAAACTAGCAGTAGAATACATGTTCAATCTTCCCTGAAAATCATAATGATCTCAGATATTTCATAAAAGCTAATGTTAAAGCCTCAATTAGCAATTTCTTCAACTGGTTGGCTGTATGGCTAGTAAAAGCATCATAATTGTTAATGAAATACAGCGTGTGTGTGTGTGTGTGTGTGTGTGTGTGTGTGTGTGTGTGTGTGGGGGTGTTCCAATCCTTTCTCACTGTCTCACTAATCGCAAATTAGGACTTTAGCCTAAACAAAAACAAATTCTGTCCTGAGATTTTATTTTGCATTAATCCATGAGATCTGCAATGCATTGTGAGCTTGTAGATCTATTTTCTGTTAAAGCTCAGCAGTAGAAATGTGAGTGCTGCTCGTGCAGTGGGTTGAATTACGGGTAGGACATGAAAGTTAGTTATTTTCAAATGACCTACGTATACAATAGGGCCTAAGTGGTGTTTACAATATAGTAAAAGTACAATATTTGCCTTTGTTTTACTTAACTCTTTGACTGCCAGATTATTTTCATAATGTACTCGCCCAGTGCCAAGCGATTTTCGTGTTTATAGTGGTTTTCAAGTGGCCATAAAAAGTTTAGATCCATATTGATCGATCGATTCACTGTGTGTACAGCCAGAGAGAGTCTCTGACTGCTGCTTTGTTGAAAAACATTCCACACGGAGCGTGTGTCCCCTTCGCTACAGGCCGTTGGAAACACGTGTTTCGGCGTAACGAAAAAAAAAAAAAAAACACATCGGAGTTATAGGGGGAAAAAAATAGCTACAAATATGGAGTCGACGGGAACGGAATGACATTATATCCATTATTTCCGTATCCGTTTGTGCTACAGTTTTACTGCTCCCTTCGGGTTCAAGATCAGACCGTGACGGTCTATAAAACAACATTTAACCCATTGAGACCTGAAGCCGATTCTACATGTCTCCTAAATCTCAACATTTTTCTGAAAAAACTATGTTTCTATATCAGTGGTGCTCAATCTTTTTCATGTCAAGGACCCCCAAAATGATATGTTTTTGGCCACGGACCCTCATCAACATATTTTGTTCCAGGGACCCCCCAGAAGCAAAGATTTGAGTTAAAAATGTTCGCTTTAAAAATATATATATTCAGAAGATTTGCACACTTTTTCACAATTTTTCAAAAATAGCAGATCTACAAGCTCATAGCGCGGCACTCGGTGCCGCGCTATGAGCTTGTAGATCTGCTATTTTTGAATAGCCCAAAGTGTAAAATAATGCTTATTAGCTCAAATCTAAAAGTGACACAGTTCCAGGTCTCAATGGGTTAAGTAAAAACTCGGGATTTCTCGTTCTGGCACTGAGGGCATTCAGAAAAAACTCGGGATAACTCGTGGCTTGGCACTGAGAGAGTAAAGTACAGTACTTGAGTAAATGTACTTAGTTACTTTACACCACTGCTCGTATGTAACCTCATAACTGTGTGTGTGTGTTTGTACTCGTGTGAATAAACGTGGTAGGAGTTGAAGACGTTGATGAGCCAGGCGAGCAGTGGCTCCTCCCACCAGTCCTCCCAGCATTCCTCCTCCTCGTTGCTCCTGGGTCAGTCCCAGAGAGCGGGGGACGCCTCCCGGAGCGTCCAGGCCCAGTACCACTTCAACAAGGCCGTGCTGGTGTCCCAGACGGGGGGCTGCAGGGTGCTGTCCTACTGCGAGCCGCTCAGCTGTCTCCTGGCCTCTCAGAACTCTCCCCACGCCACCCTGGTTCCTGGTAAAAAGAAAACACTGTCTGCCGGCTCCTGCTGCCTGTATTAACCCATTAAGACATGAGGCCATTCTTGAAAATGTTTTCTAAATCCTAACAGTTTTTTGAAAAAAAAAAAAAAAAAAAGATTTTTCAAAAATAGCAGATCTACAAGCTCATAGCGCGGCACCGCGCTATGAGCTTGTAGATCTGCTATTTTTGAATAGCCAAAGAAATCTTAAGTGACACAGATGCGTTCCAGGTCTTAATGGGTTACTTTAGTCTCTTGTTAGAACGGCATCATATTCATACGGATGACGACAAACTTGTGTGCGGTAAAAAGTCTTTTTCTTTCCGTTTCTTGCGTGCTATGAGCTTGTAGATCTGCTATTTGAAAAATACATCTTGAAAATTTGTACAAATCCTTGAATATATATATGTTTTTAAAGCGAACATTTGTAACTCAAATCTTTGCTTCTGGGGGATTCTACAAATGTCTTCTAAATCCTAACAGTTGTTTTTTGAAAAAACTTATGTTGCTATATATATATATCAGTGGTTCTCAAACCTTTTAATGTCAAGGACCACCAAAATGATATGTATTTGGCTGCCGACCCCCGTCTGAAAATGTTTTGTTCCAGGGACCCCCCAGAAGCAAAGATTTGAGTTCAAATGTATATATCAATATATTCAAACATTTGCATATTTCCACACCTTTTTTTCTCTCTCAATAATAGCAGATCTACAAGCTCATAGCACTTGGTGCCGCGCTATGAGCTTTGAGTATATCTGCAATTTTTGAATAGCCAAATAAATCTTAAAATGACACGGATGCGTTCCCGGTCTTAATGGGTTAAGAGATAGAATGAATGTTTCATACTTATTACATCTTATTCTATAGCCTCATTTGAATAAACGTAGGTACTATAATGGTTTAGAGACAGAAGCCCAGACCGTAGAATGGACATGGATCGTTTGGAGCAACGTGCTCATTGTGCTGTGATGGAACAATGTTGACCTCCACATGAAACGTCAAATGATAATAAAAAACATCTATTCAGTCAGATTTCAACATTTTTGTTCGAATAAAAGTAGCAGTTGATCTGTGAGGGGCATTCCACAATAGGGGTGTGCCGATACACTAATTTCACCAAACGATACGATACGATATTTGGCTCACAACGATTTCGATACGATACGATACGCACTTTTTTAATTATGAAAATATATGGGGGAGAAAAAAAGCAAATGCAAACAAATAATTGTGTTTTTGCATTATTCAGACATGCAAACTTGTAGCTTTTCAGCTACAATAGCCGTTTTCAATCCAAATAGGGCAATAGTGTGACACCTGACCCCCAAAAAAACCAACATGTTGTCACCCTTTTCACCTCGGGGCTGTTTGCATGCCCGATTATAATGATTGTTTTTTTTTAAACAATATTTTTTTTTTCCAAAACGATACATATCGTCACGAAAACGTATCGCGATATATCGTGGGACGATATATCGGCACACCCCTATTCCACAATAGTTTTTTACACCGGAAGGAAGCCACAAAAACGGCTCTGGAAGTCTATCGTGCCACAGTTCCCTGATCAGATTGACACCGCTCAGGATCTGTATGTCTCTCTCTCTCTCTCTCCCTCCAGGCTGTGGGGTGAAGAAGATCAGTGCGGTCAACATGAAGGCCAGCCAGTACGTTCCCATCCACGCCAAGCAGATCAGAGGCCTGGCCTTCAACAGACAGGCCGACAGCCTCATGCTGTCTGCGGCGCTGGACAACACCATCAAACTCACCAGGTAAGGAACACAACACAACACAACACAACACAACACAACACAACACAACACCATGAAACTCACCAGGTAAGGAACACAACACAACACAACACAACACAACACCATCAAACTCACCAGGTAAGGAACACAACACAACACAACACAACACAACACAACACAACACAACACAACACAACACAACACAGTGTAGATCAGGTGCTGTGGTTTTTATTTTAACCCATTAAGACCTGAAGCCGATTCTACATCCACAATCTCCTAAATCCTAACAGTTTTCTGAAAAACGTATGTTTCTATATCAGTGGTTGTCTAACTTTTTCATGTCAAGGACCCCCAAAATGATATGTATTTGGCCGCGGACCCCCATCTCAAAATATTGTGTTCCAGGGGGCCCCAGAAGCAAAGAATTGAGTTTAAAATGTTCGCTTTAAAAATATATACCGGTATGTATACAAAGATTTGCACACATTTTCACAATTTCTCAAAAATAGCAGATCTACAAGCTCATAGCACAGCACTCGGTGTATATCTGCTATTTTTGAATAGCCAAAGAAATCTAAAGTGACACAGATGCGTTCCAGGTCTTAATGGGTTAAGTAAAGAAGATGGCGCAGCAGTGCGGCCAGCAGCCACACTTCTGTCTCTCTCTCTCTCACACAAATATCACACACACACACACACACACACACACACACACACACACACACACTTTCACACAAGAGGGCAATACAGTCCAATATTGTATGAAAAGTTAAAAGTGTGGTGGATGTTTCCAATATTACTTATTTGTAATGACTCATGCTACGATACGATAAGTGACTCTCTGTGACTTGTAGCATTTAGATGGTGTGTGACTTTGTAACATCCACTCTGTAACGTTACCTGTGGTTTGGGCTGATGTCATAACGATAAGTTTGCTACTACTTGCAACGGCTTGAAGAAGAAAAAAAAACGGCAAAGAACCGCGCGTTGACAAAACGGCGCCGAGGGGGCACCGGACCTTTTATTGACCATTTATTTGGTGCGCACCAAGTAACATCTCCAGGTGCTCCCCTGAGAACTAGACCAAAAAAGGGTTATGTGCGCCCCTGTGTATACGTCTGTATACTTTATTAATATTTATTGACAGCGTCTCTTGCTCTGCACTAAGCAGGATGATTGTATAGGGTGTATATGCATATGTATGTATACTTACTTCTATTTCTTTAAGGTGTATTTGTTGTGATGTTATTCTTCTGTACCTCTTCTTGGAACTTCTTGTCCTCATCTGTAACTTACACTGCTGTGTTGCCTCTGCTGGCGCCTTAACCCATTAAGACCTGGAACTGTGTCATTTTTAGATTTGAGCTAAAAAGCATTATTTTACACTTTGGTCTATTCAAAAATAGCAGATATACAAGCTCGTAGCGCGGCACCGAGTGCCGCGCTACGAGCTTGTAGATCTGCTATTTTTGAAAAATCGTGAAAATGTGTGAAAATCTTTGAATACATATATTTTTAAAGCGAACATTTTTAACTAAAATCTTTGCCTCTGGGGGGTCCCTGGAACAAAATATTTTGATGGGGGCCCGCGGCCAAATACATATAATTTCTGGGGGTCCTTGACATGAAAAAGATTGAGCACCACTGATATAGAAACATACGTTTTTCAGAAAACTGTTGAGATTTAGGAGACATGTAGAATCGGCTTCAGGTCTCAATGGGTTGATAAGGGTATCTTTATCTATCTATTGATCACAGTGTGTGTGTGTTGTGTGTGTGTGTGTGTGTTGTGTGTGTGTGTGTGTGTGTGTGTGTGTGTGTTGCAGTTTGATGACCAACACGGTGGTGCAGACCTACAACACGGGGAAGCCGGTGTGGAGCTGCTGCTGGTCTCTGGACAACAACAACTACGTGTACGCTGGTCTGATGAACGGAGCCGTGCTGGTCTACGACACCAGAGACACCAGCACACACGTGCACCAGCTGCTGCCGCTACGCTCCAGGTGGGCTGGTCACGTCTTGTATAGGGCTGTCACCATTACACATTTAACCCATTAAGACCTGAGGCCGCTTCTAAACATTTTCTAAATCCTAACAGTTTTTTGGAAAAAAATATAAAAAAAAATATTTTCACGAATTTTCAAAAATAGCAGATATACAAGCTCGTAGCGCGGCTACGAGCTTGTATATCTGCTATTTTTGAATAGCCAAAGACATCTAAAGTGACACAGATGCGTTCCAGGTAGGGGTGTGCCGATACACTAATTTCACCAAACGATACGATACGATATTTGGCTCACAACTTCGATACGATATCGATACGATACGATGCGCACTTTTTTTATTATGAAAATATATGGGGGAGGAAAAAAGTAAATGCAAACAAATAATTCTGTTTTTGCATTATTCAGACATGCAAACTTGTAGCTTTTCAGCTACAATAGCCATTTTCAATCCAAATAGTGTGACACCTGACCCGAAAAAAAAACAACATGTTGTCACCCTTTTCACCTCCGGGCTGTTTGCATGCCTGATTATTATGATTGTAAAAAAAAAAATGATTTTTTTTTTTTTTTTTTTTTTTTTTTTTTCACAAAACGATATTTTTTTTTTCCAAAACGATACATATCGTCACGAAAACGTATCGCGATATATCGTGGGACGATATATCGGCACACCCCTAGTTCCAGGTATCAATGGGTTAAGTTGATGATTCGTTTTCACACAAATAATTGCGATTAACGATTTAGTTGTGTTTTTTTGCATTGAACATTGAACATCGGAACATATGAATAAAAACTTAATTTCTGTTTGCCTTTCAGGCTTCGTAATCACAAATTGCACAGGGCAGATTACAGACATAAGTTATAATTTTAAACTATTAGAAATAGCAGAGATAGCTGATTTACGACGCGTTGTAAGATTGTAGATCTGCTGTTTCTGCTATTTTTGAAAATATACGAACATTTTTCAACATGGAAACGATTATGACGATTATGCAAAAATAATGCGACCATCTCAAATAATTGCCGTTTAGACGATTATGTAATAATTGTGACAGGCCTAGTGTTGTACTGTTGCTTATATCGTGGCAGAAACCTCTTATCTCCATATTTTTGTGTTTTTAGCGGTGCCAGCCGCTCTACCTTTGACTATGTCCGTCCGTATGTCCGTATGTCCGTTTGTCCGTTTGTCCGTTTCAGCACGGGCTTTAAACAGCTATAACTCCAGTTCGCAGCATGCCAGCAAGTCCAAATTTGGTATGTGGACTTAGACCACCAATAGGGACCAGCATTGATTGCTGAAGCCCCGCCCCGCCCTATTATAGCGCCACCAGGAGGCCACTGGCTTTAAACAGCTATAACTCCAGTTTGCAGCATGCCACCAAGTCCAAATTTGGTATGTGGACTTACACCACCAATAGGGACGAGCATTAATTGCTGAAGCCCCGCCCCGCCCTATTATAGCGCCACCAGGAGGCCACTCATCAAAGGCACCGCTTCCTTCACACAGGGTGCGATTTTTTCAATATGACCTACAGTAATGCACAGCTCATGTTTTTTAAAGATTTATTTTTCGGGCTTTTTATGCTTTTATTTATTTATTTAGAGAGGGATAGGGAAAGTAGGCTGACAGGAAATGGGGGGGTGACACGCACCAAGGTCGTCGGGAACGGGAGTCGAACCTGCGACACGCTGTCAGGCTGGCATTGAAGCCTAGGGTGCCTGGACCGCCCCGCTACGGCCCAGGCCCAGCTCATATTTGACTGAATACTTCATTAGTCAGACATGTAAACGCCGCACGTTGGTACAGTAAGACCAAGGGGCAAGTCTTAGATATTTACGATGAGGCCGACACGGAAGCTTATAAATGGCCAGAGTGGCGCTGTTTTACCCTGCGCCGACCTGCGGTGTCAGAAAGAATTTATTTTAACTGAATGGGTTTTTTGACAAACTTTAGACTAGATTTTCTTACTGTAATAAAAATTGTCATAAATTCTATATGCTTCCAGTCGCTAGTTTAAAGTCTCCTTTCAATAATCAGGATATGCGTTTTGCTAAATTATGGTCCTATTTATTATAAAATGGACGATAAAGTAGGCTATTCTCTAGGAGGGGCGGGATGATTTGATTGACAAGCTACACAACCAATAGCATTCATTCCCCGCCCCCGCTCTTGATTGACAACCTACCCAACCAATAATGGTCTGGTCTCATTCTGCAGGATATGACGCGATATTGAAAGATGGCGGACCTACAGTCTTGGAACAATCGGCTTCATTTTCGGTCTGTAGAAAGCAGCGGAGTGGCTTTGTCCATCTCATTTATACAGTCTATGAGTAAGACGTACCAAGTCCTGGGGACATTACATTACATTACAGTCATTTAGCAGAAGCTTTTATCCAAAGCGACTTACAATAAGTGCATTCAACATAGGTAGGGAACTAAACTACTAATCACCAGAAGTCTGAAGTGCATTTTCTGAAAAAAATCAAGCAACCAAGAGTATACCTAGAGCTAAGGTAAAAGTGCAATATATCAGCTACCTATTTCCTTAAACAGATGAGATAAATAGCAAAATCAAATGAGCAAGAGCTAAAACAAATAAGTGTATCGACTAAACAAGATCCAATAAAACAAGAGTTCGTACAACTAGTTAACAACAAGCAGACAAGGCGAAGAGGAAGGTAGTGTTTCCTGAAGAGGTGGGTTTTCAGCCTGTGGCGAAAGATGCGCAGTGACTGTCCTGACATCAGTGTCTCTGCTGTCCTGACATCAGTGTCTCTGCTGTCCTGACATCAGTGTCTCTGCTGTCCTGACATCAGTGTCTCTGCTGTCCTGACATCAGTGTCTCTGCTGTCCTGACATCAGTGTCTCTGCTGTCCTGACATCAGTGTCTCTGCTGTCCTGACATCAGTGTCTCTGCTGTCCTGACATCAGTGACTCTGCTGTCCTGACATCAGTGTCTCTGCTGTCCTGACATCAGTGACTCTGCTGTCCTGACATCAGTGACTCTGCTGTCCTGACATCAGTGTCTCTGCTGTCCTGACATCAGTGACTCTGCTGTCCTGACATCACTGACTCTGCTGTCCTGACATCAGTGACTCTGCTGTCCTGACATCAGTGTCTCTGCTGTCCTGACATCAGTGTCTCTGCTGTCCTGACATCAGTGTCTCTGCTGTCCTGACATCAGTGTCTCTGCTGTCCTGACATCAGTGTCTCTGCTGTCCTGACATCAGTGACTCTGCTGTCCTGACATCAGTGTCTCTGCTGTCCTGACATCAGTGACTCTGCTGTCCTGACATCAGTGTCTCTGCTGTCCTGACATCAGTGTCTCTGCTGTCCTGACATCAGTGTCTCTGCTGTCCTGACATCAGTGTCTCTGCTGTCCTGACATCAGTGTCTCTGCTGTCCTGACATCAGTGTCTCTGCTGTCCTGACATCAGTGACTCTGCTGTCCTGACATCAGTGTCTCTGCTGTCCTGACATCAGTGTCTCTGCTGTCCTGACATCAGTGACTCTGCTGTCCTGACATCAGTGTCTCTGCTGTCCTGACATCAGTGTCTCTGCTGTCCTGACATCAGTGTCTCTGCTGTCCTGACATCAGTGACTCTGCTGTCCTGACATCAGTGACTCTGCTGTCCTGACATCAGTGTCTCTGCTGTCCTGACATCAGTGACTCTGCTGTCCTGACATCAGTGACTCTGCTGTCCTGACATCAGTGTCTCTGCTGTCCTGACATCAGTGACTCTGCTGTCCTGACATCAGTGTCTCTGCTGTCCTGACATCAGTGACTCTGCTGTCCTGACATCAGTGACTCTGCTGTCCTGACATCAGTGACTCTGCTGTCCTGACATCAGTGACTCTGCTGTCCTGACATCAGTGACTCTGCTGTCCTGACATCAGTGACTCTGCTGTCCTGACATCAGTGACTCTGCTGTCCTGACATCAGTGTCTCTGCTGTCCTGACATCAGTGACTCTGCTGTCCTGACATCAGTGACTCTGCTGTCCTGACATCAGTGACTCTGCTGTCCTGACATCAGTGACTCTGCTGTCCTGACATCAGTGACTCTGCTGTCCTGACATCAGTGACTCTGCTGTCCTGACATCAGTGACTCTGCTGTCCTGACATCAGTGACTCTGCTGTCCTGACATCAGTGACTCTGCTGTCCTGACATCAGTGACTCTGCTGTCCTGACATCAGTGACTCTGCTGTCCTGACATCAGTGACTCTGCTGTCCTGACATCAGTGGGAAATTCATTCCACCACTGTGGGGCCAGAACAGACTTGTCATTGTGGTCCTATGTATTCAATTCATCAACATAGCATAAACAAATGAACACAATAATAATACATGTCCTCATTAACAAATACAAACACTATACATTGTCCTCCTCCTAGATGTCCGGTGGCGTCCCTGTGCTACGTCCCCAGGGCGGCCTCCAGCTCGTTCCCCTGCGGGGGGCTCATCGTGGGCACCCTGGAGGGGGCCTACTTCTGGGAGCAGGTGGACGGGACCACCTACAAGCCACACATGCTGCCCCTGGAGACCAGCGGCTGCACCGACATACAGGTGGAGACAGAGAGCCGCCACTGTCTGGTCACCTACCGGCCAGGTAAACACACACACACACACACACACACACACACACACACACACACACACACACACACACACACACACTGTCTGGTCACTTACCGGCCAGGTGAGAGAGAGACACACACACACTTTTTTAGACCCTCCAGAAAAATGCGTTGATGCGATCGCAGAATTTACCGCATAATCAGCAAAATGGCGCATAATTATGCGGGGGTAACGTTTTTTCAAAAAGGCTGCATCGCATAATATGCGATTCGCATTGCATATTTCCGCATATTTCGCAACTTTTAACATATTTCGCGTTTTTCGCAACTTTTTGCATATTGCCGCATATTTCACAACTTTCCGCATATTTCGCAACTTCCCGCAATTTCACCGCATAAAATTTAAAAAAAAAATGCATATTTCGTCCCAAAATCAAGGATTTTAGCCCGCATAATCAAGAGTTTTAGCCCGCATAATCAAGGATTTTTGCCCGCGTTTTTTTTGAGGGTCTACCTTTTGGTTCTTTTTTTTTTGCTTAGTGCTCCTTTTCCAACTGTCTCTCCTCTCCTCTCTCTCTCTCTCTCCCCCCCCCACCCAGGGCGGTCCAACCCCACGCTGCGCAGCGTGCTGATGGAGCTGAGCCGGACCCCGCAGCAGGACGCGGCCCAGGAGCCCAGCTGCTCCTGCAACCCGGTCCAAACCTTCAGCGCCGGCTCCTCCTGCAAGCTGCTCACCAAGAACGCCGTGTTCAGCAGCCCCGCCGGAGGGGGGGCCACGCTGGTGTGTGTGGGAGACGAGGCCAGCAACTCCACCATGGTGAGAACACTCAGTGTGTGTTTGTGTGTTACTGTACTTGTGAGGACCAAATGTCCCCACAAGTATAGTAGAACGTGTGAAACGGAAGTTGTGAGGACCATTTTCCTGGTTCTCACAAGAACAATGGTTGTTTCATGGTTGAAAAAAAGATTTTTAGAGACGTTTACAATTAGAAAAAGATTCAGGTTGGGGTTCGTGTTAGGATTGGACAGTTAGAAGTTAGGTTTAGGGGTTAGAGATGATTATGCCGCATTTATACCTAGTTTCGCGCTTGTGTTTTTGCACTGAAAATTTGCCAATTCTACAAGCTCACATTGGGCTTATAGATCGGCTGTTTTTAGGCTTTAGGCTTACGGTTAAAACATTTCATTGAAATAAATGGCATTCATAAAATCGCCGTCTTAAAACGTTGATGTCCTCACAAGTATAGCAATACAAATCTCTCTTGTGTGTGTGTGCGTGTGTACTCGTATTAATAAAGTTGTGCGGCACAAGTGTCCCCACAAGTATAGTAGAATTTGAGAAATAGACATGACATGTGAGGACCATTTTCCTGGTTCTAAAACAAGAGAAACTGTTAAACGAGATTTTTAGGGTGAGAATTGTGCGGCTGTGTCACTGAAAAATTGCCAATAATATACGAGCTCACAACCTGCGATGCGTTGTGAGAGCTTGTAGATTAGTTGCTATTTCTTGGCTATTTTCAATACCGCCCTAAAATGTTGATGTCCTCAAAAGCATAGTAATATAAGTGTGTGTGTGTGTGTGTTCACCTAGTGATAAGTGCATGCTGGGAATGCTGGCTATGTTGGGGTGCAGACGCAGAGTGTTTACGTAGTGTGTGTAAATGACTGTGCATGTTTTGTGTAACAGGACGTATGAATGCTTGTATTGTTCTTGATTTGTCTTGTGGTTTTGATGAAGGGCTAACTATACACACATCCACTGTGGCAGCTGGATTAAGACGTGGAACGCATCTGTGTCACTTTTTGATTTGAGCTAAAAAAAAAACATTATTTTACACTTTGGCTATTCAAAAATAGCAGATCTACAAGCTCATAGCGCGGCACCGAGTGCCGCGCTACGAGCTTGTAGATCTGCTATTTTTGAAAAATCAATCAAAAATCAAATGAATATGTTTGTATTCTTTTAACACATTGACTGCCATCGGCTAATCTCAGAACGTCCATCGTAGTGCCAAGCTATTTCTTACCTTTTTTGTTTTTTTGATTCCGTCATAGGCCCCGCTAAATCCGTTTAAAATCCGCGTTCATTTGGTTCGACACAAACACGGGACCCGACCGAACAAAACGCTGAAAACCGTGCGGCGATCCGACACTGCATTCTGGAGAACGAGAGGAAAACGCTAAAATGGTGGATGTGGTGAGAAAAACAACAAGCCAGAGATAATGGCGTCCAAAGTTGACCGCTAGACAGGAAACGGAGGCGGGAGAAAAACCGGAAACAGTATTATTTCGTTTCCGGTCCGCCCCCTTCGAGACCGGAAGTGCAAAAAAAATCCGGAATCTGCACCTGCACGATTTAACATGGGAAAACACCCGCCCCGTAGGACTACGGGAACGGCAGTTAACGGTTGGATTTAACGGCCCGTAGGACTACGGGCCTGGCAGTGGATGTGTTAAAGTGAACATTTTTAACTCAAATCTTTGCTTCTGGGGGTCCCTGGAAGGAACAAAATGTTTTGAGATGGGGGTCGGCGGCAAAATACATATAATTTTGGGGGTCCTTGACATGAAAAGGTTTGAGAACCACTAATATAGAAACATACGTTTTTCAGAAAATTTAGAAGACATTTGTAAGAATCGGCCTCAAGTCTTAATGGGTTAAGAGCAGGACACAGTTTAACCACTTTCAACCTGGCTTCCATATTTTGGGCGTGTCATTTTGGGTGAAAATCGTAATCGAAACAAATAATAAAGATGTCTTTTTTTTTTTCAATAGCCCATTTTCAAATGCTCAAAACGCTAATTTCTTTGTTTGGTCACTTGCGTTTTCACGTGTTTATTCATGTACGGATTCTCTTTGCTGATTGGATGAATCTGGTATCCTGACCTGAACATTTATTTTCTGTTTAGTAAAGAGGTGGAGAGACGGGCAGACCCCTGGTTACTGATATATATATAGCAATGATTATGGGAATACAGAGCAATTTGGGATCAAAGGAGGTCACGCACATCCACACTCTCTTTAAAGGAAGGTGCTGAACTCAAAAGAAACATTGATCCAAAGCAAAAAGAGGGGTTTGTACACACACTGTAGCTCCCTGCTATGACTTTATTGTGGCATCCACCTCATAAAAGTGATGTTTCGAGCACACAGCTCTTCTTCTGACTTGAGTCTGAAGTCTGAAGAAGAAGCAGTGTGCTCGAAATGTCACTTTTATGAGTTGGATGCCACAATAAAGTCATAGAAGAAGAGAGCTACAGTGTGCAAACGTGTCTTTTGCTCTTGATCAATAGAGCAATTTAAAGGGCAAGACCACTTTGGTAGAGGTTTGGATTGTGTAGTTACCTCGCCATGATATAACTCCAAAGGTGGACAAGAAATCAAAAATGGTTGCTCCATTAGAAATTGATCTTTCAAAATATGCTCCTCACTCTCTCTGTCACTCTTATTAAACAAATGCAAACAAAGCTGATTCAGACCATGTAGAACATCACAAAACCCAGTACTGTTTGTTTTTTTAATAGAAATGTCAACCTCCTGTTGATATCACTATTTGAATATCCGGGTCTGCGGATCCAGTCTGGGTTTTCTTCCTAATAAAAATGATAAAATCAACAGGAAGTTGACGTTTGTATAAACAAAAACAACAGTACTGTGTTTTATCATGGTCTGTATTGTCAGAAACAGCTTTGTTAGTGATTGTTTACATGCTAAGAGTGACTTTGAGAGCCGTTTCACCATGAGGTCAATAAATGAGGAGCATATTTTGAATTATCAATATAATTTCTAATCAATGGAGCAATTATTATTGATTTATTGTCCTCCTTGGAGTTACATCATGGCAAGGTAACGCAAGGACACACAACCCTAACCTCTACCTCTAATGTGTTCTCGCCCTTTAACACGTATTTTAACAAAGAAATATCGCTTACACCCATTTTTTTTTAGCCCATTAAGACCGGGAACGCGTCTGTGTCACTTTTAGATTTCTTTAGGCTATTCAAAAATAGCAGATCTACAAGCTCATAGCACGGCACCGAGTGCCGCGCTACGAACTTGTAGATCTGCTATTTTTGTGCAAATCTTGGAATATATATATATATTCTTGAAAGCGTTAGGATTTAGAAAACATTTTTTTAGTCTGCCTCAGGTCTTAATGGGTTAAATAAAGAAGTCTAAACCATAGCTTGTGTGTTGGCTCTGTAAATTGAAGATGTGTGTGTGTGTGTGTGGGGGGGGTGGGGGGGGGGTTGCATTTAAAGCTCGTGACGGGGAGGACATGGTGCCAGGCATTGTTAGGAGTTCCATCTCAATCATATGAGGTTGCAGCTGTGAAGAGTTTGTCCTGGCTGCAACAAGGAACAAGGCTGTGCAATATGTCATAAATCACAATCGCATTATTGAGAGGCTCTGTAAGGGGGGGGGGTGCAAATTCTATAGAAGAGAAATGTTAAGTATCTATAGCGCTGGTCTGAATTGTATAAGAGTTGTATTGTAAAAAGATACGGTACTGTGCTTTTGGAGATGTTTTGGCTGTAATGTAAAGCAGTGGGTTCTCAACATTGTCATGTCAAGGACCCCCACATTGATGGGTATTAGTTTATTTGTGGAACTCCATTTGAAAATATTATTTTGCCAGACTTGCTTTAAGACCTGAAGCCGATTCTACAAATGTCTTCTAAATCCCAACAGTATTCGGGAAAAAAAACGTATGTTTCTATATCAGTGGTTCTCAAACTTTTTCATGTCAAGGACCCCCAAAATGATATGTATTTGGCCGCCGACCCCCGTCTCAAAATATTTTGTTCCAGGGACCCCCCAGAAGCAAAGATTTGAGTTCCAAATGTTCGCTTTAAAAGAATATAAATATATTAATTTGCACACATTTTCTCGATTTAAAAAAAATAGCAGATCTACAAGCTCGTAGCGCGGCACCGAGTGCCGCGCTACGAGCTTGTAGATCTGCTATTTTTGAAAAGCCAAAGTGTAAAATAATGCTTTTTTAGCTCAAATCTAAAAATGACACAGATGCGTTCCAGGTCTTAATGGGTTAAGAGAAGATCCTGTAGTGTAGGTGGAGATGGTGAAACCTATGGTCTGATTGATTTCCTCCACGGTATCGATAAAGGTCTGCTCTCGTGCATTAAAGTTCTCAGTCGCCACGACTGATTTCAGTCATTTGAATTCCATAGAAGCCAAGCCAGCATGTCTTCTATTAAAGCATTTTGCACAGCAAAAATAGCCGATCTACAAGCTCTAAAAGGCTTTTTTTCGGTAAAGATGAGAGCATTTGAAGTAGGGGTGTGCTGCTATATCGTCGGACGATATATATCGCGATACGTTTTCGTGACGATATGTATCGTTTTGGGGAAAAGAGTTTTTTTTCCATATTTATTTTTTTGGGCAATAATAATAATGCAAAAACAGAAGTATTTGTTTGCATTTGCTTCCCCCCCCCCCATATATTTTCATAATAAAGAAGTGCCATATCAATATCGTATCGTATCATGAAATTAGTATATCGGCACACCCCTAATTTGAAGTGATAATACTAGCAATATGTTAAGAAGCATTTTCCATAACATCCTAATGGTCTGGGATATTTCATAAAAGCAAAGGTTATGTGATTTATTCCCCCAGTTGGCAGCATGAGGAACAGCAGGAACAATGTTACTAAAACAGCATCATTTTACATATTGTGTTAATTGTTAAGGAAACGGTGCTCGTGTGGGGGGGGGGGGGGGGGGGGCTCCTTTCACACTGTTATTATTATGTTATAGATCTGCTATTTTTGAAAAATCGTGAAAATGTGTGCAAATCTTTGAATATATATATATAGTTCTATAAAGCGAACATTTTTGACTCAAATCGTTGCTTCTGGGGGGTTCCCTTGAACATTTTGGGTGGTCCTTGACATGAAAAAAGTTTGAGAACCACTGATATTATAGCAACATAATTAAAAAATCCCCTAGAAGCAAAGATTTGAGTTAAAAACGTTTGTTTAAAAAAATATATATATATTCAAAGATTTGCACAAATGTTCACGATTTAAAAAAATAAATAGCAGATATACAAGCTCATGGCGCGGCACTCGGTGCCGCGCCATGAGCTTGTAGATCTGCTATTTTTGAATAGGGTTAAATCTTTTTGCTTCAATCCATGTGCTGTATTCTAGGTGTGGGATGCCGGGAGTGGCGCTCTTCTCCAGAAGCTCCCCGCCGACCTGCCGGTGTTGGACATCAGCCCCTTCGTGGTCAACGGAGACCACTACCTCGCCTCCCTCACGGAGAAGATGCTCAAAGTCTATAAATGGGAGTGAACCGGGGGGGGGGGTCGGGGGGGCAAGACGTCTGACGTTAAACTACAGACAGCACCACAGATTAAAATCAATCAAACTGCTGCACATTGACTCGGTTTGACCGGAGCAGCTAGAGTTGCATATCAAAAGCAACGAGTTGTGAACACGCGTCTACAGTCGTGCAGAGAGAGTGCCTATTCCCCTGAACGTTTACGTTTACATTCATGAACATTTTTGTTTGACTTTAACCACACAGAACCCTGGCATCCCCTATTCAGTTGTTTTTAACCCGTTAAGGCCTGAGTCCCATTCTTAAAATGTTTTCTAAATCCTAACAGTTTTTTTGAAAAAAAATACGAAATCGTTTTTCACGATTTTTCAAAAATAGCACATCTAGTGCCGCGCTATGAGCTTGTATATCTGCTATTTTTGAGTAGCCGAAAGAAATCTAAAGTGACACAGATGAATTCCAGGTCTTAATGGGTCAAAATAGCGAAGAGAGCAGATATACGAGCTCACAGTGCGTCGCAACGCGTGACGACGTGAGCTTGTGGATCGGCTGTTTTCGCCGTTTGTCGTACGACAAAATACATAGGGCTAAAGTGGTTCATCGGGGGCCGAATCCACAGGGCGTACAGCAGCACCTACCATGATGCCAGCCATCGCAGCCACACTAAAGAGGGCTACTGTGTGACGGTGAGGAAATCTACTGGCGTTTCTAGTCGGGTGAGATTTCACAGTGGTGGAAGTTTTTGTTGAGACATTTTCACACAAGCATACCTCCATGCAAGTTCAACAACTGCCCCCCCCAGGGACCTGCTGTCACCACCAATTGTAGGCTTGGATCTCTCCTTTTCACTCGTAGATGTGCACACTGCACACGACCGTGTAAAGGGGAATTCAAAGCTTTCTTTAAATTGTATGCCATGTTTGTGGTCTTTGATGTTGGTGCTGTATGTATGTGGTGTTGAGAGATCGTGTGTGTGATCTTAACGTTTCTATTATCATTGCACAGTCTTGGGTCCAACAAAGCCACTGGCTTCATGCCACAGAAGGTGTTTAATTCAGTTATTTCAGATTTTCCAGATTTTATTTCCATAGACCTTTATTGTGTACATATATATATATATATGTTTATTTGCTACGGCAAACTTGTTTATATGGCATTTTAAAAGTTAATAAAAACGTGTTGATTTTTACTTGTCCTTCCTTCGTGTCATTGGTAGGAGGTTTGGCTGTGATGTTCCTGGAAAACTCAGCCATAAGTTTAACAATTTCTTAAATGATTTTTATGATCAAAGCTGAGCTGAAATATAGCATCAAAACCATGTTAACCAATGTATCCATTTATACGTTGGCTATTTAAAAATAGCATATTTGCAAGCTCACAACGCGTCACTTTGTGCTGCCCTGCGAGGTTGTAAATCTGCTATTTTTTAACATATTTTTAAACTTGAAAGTATTGGAAATTATTTTTTTTGCTTCACAAAAATCTTCTC
The DNA here is from genome assembly GCF_963454915.1 of Gymnoscopelus microlampas. NCBI lineage: Eukaryota > Metazoa > Chordata > Actinopteri > Myctophiformes > Myctophidae > Gymnoscopelus > Gymnoscopelus microlampas. Next base: position 1,877,301 of record NC_139943.1, read on the forward strand.
TTGTGGGGGTCCCTGGCACAAAATAGTGTGATCTCTGCTAAGTGCTGTGAAGGCTCAGTGCCAAGGATGAGTAACAAGGTCCACTCTCAGGTTACTTGGGGAGTTGGGCGTTTGTGGTAAACGTTTACATCGGGGAATAATTGCCGGTTGCTGGAAAAGCTCTACTAGTGGCTCTGACTGACTGACTAGCTGCTGATGCCGGGTTTATGTCATTGTTGCTGTCGGTCAGAAATGTCCCATCTCCGTATTTTAACTTTACTACAGCGTCACTCAAAAGTAGCAGATCCACAAGCTCGAAACGCGGTGCGACGCTTTTTGAGCTTGTAGATCTGCTGCTTAAGCGATGAGTAAATTTGGACATATGAGTTATCCCCCTGACGGAGACAAAATACTAAATACTGGGTGGCATTTATTTAGGTGAAAACGGATCTACAAGCACACAATACATCACGACAAGTAAGCTTGTATAACTGCTGTTTTTGGCGAAATATTTGGTGTAGTGGAGAGAAAAAGAAGAGGGCCTAGTATAGACCCCTGTATTGAAGAGCTTAATGATAGAGGATGTGTTTATATTGCACTTTGCTGCCTCTTGTTCTATACATTATTGTCAGAGACAATTACTAGAAATAATTCCTGACCTTTCCACTCGCATTAATATGTAGAATTAATCAAAAAATGACAAAAAAAACTTAAATGTTTTTGCTTTTTAAACTTTCAAAACCGGCAAACCAAGCCGTGTTTGTAGATAGACCGAGATTCTTTTTTTTTCTTTTTTTTTTGAACAAAGGCGTTTATTTGCTTTTCTGCAGATAATTTACATTGTACAATTATTTTTAAGCAAATAAACTAAAATAAAAGAAAAAAGACACAAAGAAAAAGACAACAGAAAAGAAAAACAAACGGGACAATTCGGCAGATTACAGATTACAAATTAAATCAGATTTAAATATCCGGACATTCACTTGGAGAAATATAACTAGTTACAACACAAGCATTGTCATGACACATACACGGTGACATATACTTTCATATAGGCACTAGGCAGATTAAAGTACCCTATAACTGGGGCCCATCTTTTTAGAAACACATCGTACTTCATCTGGAGCATGGCAGTAATTTTTTCCATAGTATACATTTTCAATATCCTCTCATGCCATTGGCTGGTCGTAGGTGGCAGAGGTCTCAGCCAGGATAGGGTAATCATTTTTCTTGCAATCAACAAAAGAATATGCAGGATATAAACCGTCTGTATGTCCGCCAACCCCTCCGGAACCACACCGATAATATATATTTTTGGATCCAATGGTAAATCTATATTAAGAATAGCACGGACTTCCGTGCGTATTCCATTCCAGTGACTCCAGTTTAGGGCAATCCCAGAACACATGGGTATGGTCCATAGACTGTAAAAATGAGAGGTATGGTCCCCAATCTGCTTGCAGTCCCTCCAACATAATTCTGTTGTATTTACATCAAATTTGTAAACCATGAGGGGAGTTCTGAAATATCTCATTTTTGTTTTCCAATTGAATTCTTTCCACAATGGGCTGTTTGTGATTTTGTCGAGATTCTTTTGACTTTATTATAGTCTTGCTAATTTTGGATGCGGGGATAATCGTCAAAACCTCAAACATTCAAGCTGAGGCTAAACTTGGGAAAGTTTGGCATTCCTTGTGGGTCCAGCGGGGTTCAGAGAGCCCTGAGGTCATCCTTCTCTAACACAGAGCAGTGGTCACATTACAACACATCTCTGACACAACTTAACTTACCCATTGATATGTAGCCCAGTACAATGCAGTTCCCGCCCACTTCCTGGTGCCACTGCAAAATACTCAATGCATTTTTCCCATTGACTTTTCCAAAAATATTTATATCAATTAATTTAAGCCTAGAATCAAGCCATCCAGGATCCTGGTGAATCATGACCATAAAACGTTTGGTTCTGTTAAAAAAAAAAATTGAAAACGGCAAAACAAAGGGTATTTATTAAATATAGTATATCATATAATTAAATATAAAATAAAATAAATCACAGAATCAAACGTTTTATGGTCATGATTCACCAGGATCCTGGATGGCTTGATTCTAGGCTTAAATTAATTGATATAATTATTTTTGGAAAAGTCAATGGGAAAAATGCATTGAGTATTTTGCAGTGGAACCCGGAAGTGGCCGCAACTGCGATGCCCTATAGACGGGTTTCCGAGCGACGTCATCACAGAGCAGAATGCGCAATCTGCGCATGCCTGGGGGTGGAAGGCGCGTTCGAAAATACAGCCCTGAGCGGCAGTGAGCGCACTGGCCAATACAAACTAATAGGCGAGTGTGCTCCGGTGCGTAATTTCCAAACGCACCCATAGGCTTCCCCCCGCAGCTGCGCGGTCATATTCCTCTCAATGTTTACTAACAGGAAACCTGTCTATATACCAGTGGTTCTCAAACTTTTTCATGTCAAGGACCCCCAAATTGACACTTATTAGCCTGCGGACCCCCATTTGAAAAAGATATGCCAGGGACCCCCATAAGAGAATATTTTTGCGGTTCTAGCAGTGATTCTCAACCATTTTAATTTCAAGGACCCCCCAGTTTGACATGCATTAGGCTACGCACCCCATTTAATGGCATCTCTATCTCTGGGACCCCAATTCATATTATAAAATCAATGTTAATTTAACTCTGAGAGTGTACAAATGGAACCAAATGGACCCGTTAGGGTCCATTTGGTTCCATTTGTACGCTCTCAGAGTTACAGACCCATAAGGGTCCATTTGGTTCCTATCCATCATTTAGCTGGGGACCCCCTGGAAACCCCTCAAGTACCCCTTGGGGTCCCCGGACCCCACTTTGAGAACCAATGCTATATACACCCTATATAACTGACCCAATGATATGTAGCCCAGTATAATGTTATATACATCAGGGCTCAGTTGCACCACCTCATACTAAGTTCAAACTTAGCCTAGTTATGGCTTAAATGGCTTTTAAAAAGCCATTTAACCCATTTAGCCGGGAAAGTATCTCTGTCATTTTAGATTTCTTTGGCTATTCAAACAATAGCAGATCTACAAGCTCATAGCGCGGCACCGAGTGCCGTGCTATGAGCTTGTAGATCTGCTATTATTTTTAAATGTGAAAATTTGTGCAAATCTTTTAATATATATATATTTAAAATATATCTATATATATATATTTAAAGATTTGCACACATTTGTCGCAGATTGAACTTGAAGCTTCATAGATTTGTTAGACCGTCAATATTTTAATAAATTAATAGTTTTTGTTGTTTGTTTACACATTATCTTCTCTTATTGGATTCATGTTCATGTGTATTTTCAGACATTTAACCATTTAAACACTCAATACTTAACAAACTTAACCTTTGGCTTTGTACATTTTGCTCTTTTTTCCCCTCTACGCCAAACCTTGTTGGCGAAAATAGCCGATCTACAAGCTCACAACGCCTCGCACTGTGATCTGCTTGTAGATCTGCTATATTTGGCTAATGTTCCCCTCAGAATAGGGATGTTAGGGTTCAAGACTTGAACCCTAAAAAACTAGAACAAAACACTGGTTCAAGTGGTTAGTTTATAAAAAGTTTCTATCACAAAGATTTGGCGGCCCCCCCTGAAGCAACTCTGCACATTAAGCTAATCATCTGAAAAAAAGAAAAAGAACATCATTTATGGACCTGCTGATGGTCCCTACCCACAGTTTGAGAACCACTGGTCTAGACAGTGTATTTCTATCATTCTATGCCTTATCTTGTGTTCCACTCTAGACAGTGTATTTCTATGGTTAGGTAAGTGAACCAGTCTAGTAGACAATGCATTAGGTTGTGATCCATTCTAGACAGTGTATTTCTATGTCCAATAATAATGACAATAGTAATGTATTTTATTTGTAGTTAAAAACATTAAATAAATCACAAAAAGCTTAAAAACAGGGTTAGATATAGTGTCAATCAAAAAAAAATGATATTACTGACAGTATAGCAGCTACACAAGATTAGTGGCTATAGATTTATTCCAGTCTTCAACAGTGTATTATTTGTATGTTTATGTTGGGATCCAGTCCCGTCTACACGGTGTATCTCTATGTAACTTGTGATCCACTCTAGCCAGTGTATTTCTATGGCCGGAGCAGATCAGAGGAGACGTAGCCCAGCGTTGCCATGTTCGCTTATTATAAGCGACTGTGGGCTTGTTTTTCTGTGAAGTTGCTTGTAAATTTTGGTAGTTGAAGCCAATTTGAAGGTTGCTTTTTTTTTTTTTTTTTACTTGTTTCTAAAGTGAAGTTGCTTATTTGGACTATTTTCCTAATGCTGTTGAAACCAGTGGTTCTCAAACATGTCATGGTATTATGGACCCCCAAATTATTTGTCCTCGTACCCCCCCATCTGAACATATTTTATGCCATACAGCAAGATTTGTGTATTTAAAATGTGTCAAAAACACATTTTCAAAAATGTACCCAAGATATATATTGTTTTAAAAGCCAATAAATAGGTTTAAAGTGCTATTTATCTAGCTGTAGTATACAACTCTCGTAGACGTATTTATGATTCTGACGTTTTCAATCTACGAGAGTTGTAGGGTTCACCCCCCATGGATACAGGGACATTCAGCACTATACCCCGTAGACACTCCAAACGTGTACACATGGAAAATAAAGGTGCTTACCCCCACGCCCCCAATGTTAACTGTCTCTACGGGGTAGTAGTTTAATGTAATAATCCATATCTCTCAATAAAGAAGTGTTTTAATGCCGTCTGTGGCCGAACGCCATTTTTACCCTCGTTTACTTCCTGTTTACATTTAGTGTAATTCTGGGTTTGACCAGATGCGCCCCCTCACTACCCGTCACCGCCGATTGGGAACTTCCGACAGAATCGGCCACAGACGGCATTAAAACACTTCTTTATTGAAAGATATGGATTATTACATGAAACTACTACCCCGTAGAAGTAGTTAACATTTGGGGCTTTGGGGTAAGCACCTTTATTTTCAATGTGTACACGTTTGGAGTATCTGAGGGGCATAGTGCACAAAGTCCCTGTGTCCATGGGGGGTGAACCCTACAACTCTCGTAGATTGAAAACGTCAGAATCATAAATACGTCTACGAGGGTTGTATTCATAGAGTTAAAAATAAGGTTGTATTATACAGCTACTATTTAGCCTAGTGACTAGTAGCTTCCTTTGGCCTTGTTCTGCTTGTTTCTCTCGCACATCCTGGCAACACCGGACGTAAGCGCTGCCTCCTGAAGCGAAGCGAGCAGACAGACAGATACTGACAGACAGACAGACAGACAGACAGACAGGCAGCAGGCAGAGCGAACACACAGGATTTCCGAACGGGAAGGAAGAAGATGGCGGCCTGTTGTATACGTGTTCCCCTTCTCCTGCTGCTGTCCGCCGTGTGCGTCCTATTGTCCGTGTCTGCTCTGCGCGAGGACCGCGGGGGGGACCGCGGGGGGGACCGCGGGGGGGACGGGGACGTGCCGGTGGCGAACAGCAACAACAACAACAACAACGGCGGCGGCGTCGCCGCCGACAACAAGCCCGGCGACGAGGCGAACGCACAGCAGCAGCAGAGCTCTCTGAACCACCAGGCCGCCGGTGGAGGCGGCGGGGCTCCGGGTGGAGGCAACCCGGCGGCGGCAGCGGCAGCGGCAGCGGCGGGTCTGGGTCTGCCGGCGGCAGCGGCGGTCCAGCCCGGCGGCGGCGGCGGCGGCGGCGGCGGCGGGGCCTCGCCGCTCCGCCTGGAGCGTCGGCGCTCCACCGGCTGGAAGCTGGCGGAGGAGGCGGCGTGCCGGGACGACCTGGCCCGCCTCTGTCCCAAACATTCCTGGTCCAACAACCTGGCGGTGCTGGAGTGTCTCCAGGACAGGAAGGAGGTGAGGATAGTTGTTCTCTCCTTTTCTCCTTCTCCTTCTCCTCCCTGGGACCAGACACCTCCTGGTGGAGGTGGCTGGTCCCAGGGAGGAGGAGGTGAAGCACTAGCTTTTATGTTTTAATTTAGCAGACGAGCCTCCACATTTGAGCAGCTAAGCTAAGCTAGCTGGGTAAAGGAAGGAACTGGAAGGCAGCTTTAATTAAAAACCTCAAAGCTAATCTTGCTAACATTTATCACTTTAATTAAGCCTCTAGTATGGTCGTACGGGGGTGTCGCAGTCGCTTGTTGCCTTTAAAAAGAACAGAGCTACAAGCTATCAATGGTGATGATATGATGATGATGCGCCTGAGCTTGTAGATCTGTTCGTTTTCTGGCAGTGAGGGGACTAAATGAGGCATAGGGTTAGTTATTAGTCTAGTCTTGTTGTCAGGCTGCTTGAGATCTTCTTCATCGTCGTCATCATCATTGTTATAGTTCTAAAGGTAGTCAGATGATACAGTTACAGTTCTAATGGTGTTTGGTATCATTTCTGTGTGAAGAGGTTGTTCTGCTGGGACTTGGTCATCATGGCTTCTCGTTTTGATTGATTGCAAATCTGATTGCTCACTGATTGCTAATGAATAATGAATAATAAGAGGATTTGTGAAAAGAGCAACAGAATGAAAGATTATGCAATTTCGTTTTGGACTTCCCCTCTCAGTCTCAGTGCCAGCAAGTCAAAGCAGAAGTAGTCTAGCTGTCAAATCTCCATCTTGCTGCTTATTGTAGCTAGTCTACTACTAATCCAGTCTCAATATGCATCAGGCCAGTTGTTCTCCAACTTTTTCATGTCAAGGACCCCCAAATTGATATATGTTTGGCCACGGACCCCCATCTGAAAATGTTTTGTGCCAGGGACCACCAGAAGAGAAGATTTGTGTTATAATAACATTCAAAATGATTCAATATTTTTCTTAACACTGTAAAAAAAAATGTAAAAAATAGCAGCTCACAGTGACGCGCTGTGAGCTTGTATATACACATTTCTTTCTGTGGAACCCCTTCAAGGACCGCTGAGGGTCCCCGGACCCCACTTTAAGAACCAATGCGTTAGGCCACAGACCCCTATTTGATCCAATCATTATTTATTCATCTCTGTCCACTGTAAAATCCTGTGTTTATTTAACTCTTGAGAGTGACCCATACATACGGCCCATCCATTTGTACGCTCTGAGTTAGAGACACCACTAAGGTACATTTTATATGGACCGCTCTTGGTCCCCCAGACCTGAGGTTGAGAACCTGTGTACTACTAGTCTAATACGCATGTTTGTCCAGATGCATTTTGGGGAGGAAGGGGGGGGGGGGGGGGGTGCTGCTCATTCCCTTGCCCTCGCATCACACAACTGCATTGCTAAGAGTCTGTGTCACCATCAGTAGCCGCCCGGGAGAAGTGATTTGAACGGTAAAGCCGGGACCCAAAAAAGGACACCTCAGAACTTAAGACACCTGTTTTTTTTTGTTTTAGGAAGACTCGGTGGCCACATCAGGCACCAAATGGACCCGCAAAAGGGACCATTGTTTGGACTTTACATCTGAAATATGATGGAGCAGTAAAAGGAACATATCTATAAGCTCAAAAAGCGTCGCAACGTGACCATTAGCCTCGTTCTCAGCCTTATTTACTCATCTGCCAAGAGAAAAGCCTGGTCAGTGGTCACGACCTAAAGCAGAGAGTGTCTATCCACACGTTTCCTGGGGCGCTGGGGGGCATCACTAAATGTCCATTTGCCATCCTGATACCTGATCAAATCGGCAGGAAGTGATTTCCCCCGGAAACAAATATTTTTCGACCAATCACAACACTCGTTTCATTCACGGAGAATGTAAACAGATTTTGTAAAAGCGTCGTCGTCATTTCCTTGGTCGGTACTTCCGCCAAATTCCGGTACTTCCCTTTAGACACTCAACCGGCTAGGTCTTGCCTAGCCGGTTGAGCGCGGAGGACTATAGGCTAAATCATTGGTTCTCAAAGTGGGGTCCGGGGACCCCCAGGGGTTCTTGAGGGGGTTCCAGGGGGTCCCCAGTCAAATGATTGATAGGAACCAAATGGACCCTTGTGGGTCTGTAACTCCGAGAGAGTACAAATGGAACCAAATGGACCCTTACGGGTCCATTTGGTTCCATTTGTACACTCTCAGAGTTAGATTAACATTGATTTTACAGTGTATATTGGGGTCCCAGAGATAAAAATGTCATCAAATTGGGTTCATTGAAATTAAAATGGTTCGGAATCACTGCTATAGCCTTAAAAATGTTCTCTTTTGGGGGTCCCTGGCATATCTTTTCCAATGGGGGTCCGTGGGCTGATATGTATCAATTTGGGGCTCCTTGAAAGTTTGAGAAGCTGAATGGCTTCACTCTCTCTCATTTGAGAACACGTTTGAGTACTGTAGTGTTTTTCCACATTTTCCACATACTGTGTGTTATTCCACATACTGTGTGTTATTCCACATACTGTGTGTTATTCCACATACTGTGTGTTATTCCACACGCCGAAAACACATCTTCTATATTCACACATATTCTCATAAATACAGCAAGCATTGCAACATAAATTATTCAGCGGACATTGAGGTGCCCAGAGTTCTCAGGTCCTCTCCGTCTGTACCTGTATCCATCTGAACACAGGGGTATACTCCTCCTCCCTCTTGTGCCTGTCTGGGGGTCCAGGCCAGGGGGTCCAGGCCAGGGGGGCCGCTGGTATGAAGTGATGATTAGTCACTGCTCTGCTTGGGAGTGTGTACAGTATGAGTGATGCCCTGATTGAGCTTTACATCAATGGAGTCAATGTAACCGCTCCCCCGTGGTTCACTTCAGTGAAGCATTTATGATTTACACGAGTGATTATCTCACAGACTGAGTTGTTTAGAGCAGTGGATATATATATATATATATATATATATATATATTGAATACTTTATTAGTCAGAAATGTAAACAGCATGTGGTACAGTAAGACATTAAGGCTAAAAGGATAACACATTGTGGTCCTATGTATTCAATTAATCAGCAATAGCACAAAACAGGGGTCTTCAACAGGAGGGTCCGGGACCCCTAGGGGGTCCTCAGAGTTACTACAGGGGGTTCGGCAAATCTTTGTTTGATATGATTTTTTTTTTTACCTCAACCACCACCCTAGCATCTCGTTTCTGAGGAGAACTTTGTCCAAAAATAGCAGATCTACAAGCTCACAACGCCTCGCGCTGTGAGGAACTCTGAATGGCTCCTCCCCTTTCTTTAGTCCACTTCCTCCCGGGTGCTTCTGTGTTTATTCCTACTAACGACACTACATGTTTAGGGCAGTGGTGCTGACAGATTCTGCTGTTAGCAGAATCTGTCTCAGAGACATTACCCTCTGACACGCATACGGTTCCTACCTGCCTGTAGCTTGTACAATGTGGACACTCTGCAGCTCCACTGTTAGCCCTGGGGTGGGTGGGTGGTTCACTCAGTGCCTTGCTCCTGATATACACGTCTACCACACAAATGTTTCTGTTCTGCCTCTAAAACCCCCTGTTCTAAGACATGGTTCTCAAATCTGATAGTCGGGACTCTCTCTGCGTCCACACTGTTATTTGCAAGTAGTCAGAACGCATTTGTGTATCCAGACATTGTGGGGTCTCTTTTTGTACCTTTAATTTGGATAGCACAGTGGAGGATGACAGTAAACGGGGAGCGGGGGAGTGGCACGCAGCAAAGGCCGTTGTGCTCGGGAATTGAACCTGCGACTCGCAGGTCAGGCAGCATTAGAACCTGTATGTTGGTATGCGCCTTAACCGCTAGGCCATCAGTGCCCTTTATCTAGACAATTTTGACCTGTCTGCTGCTGTGGTAACAATGTAACTAAGGAGATGGGCATCTGTCAATGCTTAATTTCTACGGTCGAACTGTGTCGCTTGCTTAAAACTAGCCGATCTACAAGCTCGCGAGGCGGCGTTGTGCGCTTGTAGATTTTTTGCGAGCGCATCCATCGTACAATGATGCATAAATCAGGCTTCATTGTGTCTTCTTGAGTGTCCAGACTGAGACATGGCTAGAGTTCAATTGCATTTCAAACCACCAGTAGGGATGTGGTTCATTCCATTTTGGTATTTTTTGTTTTATTACAGATTTGTTCGTCTTGACCAATGACCACAAATTGGGTTAGGTTGTTTAGACAGATGCTAGGTCTGATGTTTACCTGGTGTCTCAGCTTCCTTGAGACACTACAATTGTTCTCTCTGAACTCTACTTACAGTATGCGACTATTCAACTTGTTGTTTGTTGACTTCAGGGTTCATGCTTACTCTGCTTACTCCGTTCTCACACTTGTAAGTCTGTCTGGATGGATATAGAGTGTCTGCTAAAAGTCTGCATTGGAAATTATTCAAGTCAAATTCACAAAAATCAGCGTCCATGTGTTGTTGTTTTTTTTGTAGGGTTTGTTTGTTTTTCCTGTTCAGACTTGATAACACCAACCTGATTACAATCTGGACAACATTTAGATTTGGGCTGCCAATAATCCTAACATAGCCTGAGGAATGATAATTTGAGACACTCCTTCCTTTAACCATCTGTGTCATTTTAGATTTCTTTGGCTATTAAAAAATGGCAGATGCCGCGCTGTGAGCTTGTAGATCTGCTATTTTTCTTTTTTTTATCTTGAAAATGTGTGCAAATCTTTGAATATATATATATATTTTTTTTTAAGCAAACATTTTGTAACTCAAATCTTTGCTTCTGGGGGGGGGGGGGGGGTCCCTGGAACAAAACGGGGAACATATTCAAAGATCTGCACACATTTCCCACGATTTTTCAAAAAAATAGCAGTGCCGTGCTATGAGCTTGTATATCTGCTATTTTTGAACAGCCAAAGAAATCTTAAAATGACACCGATCATGCGTTCTCGGTCTTAATGTTTTAACAGCCGTAGTTGTCAACTATGTGTGATTTAGTATTTGCAGTCATTTTGTACTTTCATTTCCATATTCTGCCATAATTGTATTGTAACAAAATGAATAGTCTAGACCATTGGTTCTCAAAGTGGGGTCCGGGGACCCCCAGGGGTACTTGAGGGGGTTCCAGGGGGTACCCAGCAAAATGTGTAAATATAGCATCAGAATAATTATGACCTTTTATACTTTGGCTATTCAAAAATAGCAGATCTACAAGCTCATAGCGCGGCACCGAGTGCCGCGCTACGAGCTTGTAGATCTGCTATTTTTGAAAATTCATGAAAATGTGTGCAAATCTTTGAACATATATATTTTTTAAAGCGAACATTTTTAACTCAAATCTTTGCTTCTGGGGGGGGTCCCTGGCACAACATTTTCCGATGGGGGTCCGCGGCCAATTGTATATCAATTTAGGGGTCCTTGCCTCCTTGGCATGAAAAAGTTTGAGAACCACTGGCCTAGACTGATCAGTTGTGAAAGTAATTGTTAGCAGCAGCAGCAGCAACGTGGCCTCTGTTTTTGGGAGTGCCGTGCGTTTAACTGTCTGGTTACTCTTCTATATAAACGGGACCCTTACAGGTCTGTAACTCTTTGAGAGTTATGGGGGCCCCCCGGCCCCCCCCTTTGGAAAAGATAGACTGTGAGTTTATCATTTATCAGGAGAACCAGTGCCTAACAGAGATCGTCTTTTAAAGTGCGTTATCGATGGTGACATTATACACAAAGTGTTGGGAGAGAGCAGTTCCCATTGGAGCTGTGTGCTCTTCAGTTGGCCCGCTCGCTCGCTCGCTTGTGCTGCTATAGTGGCGTGTGGGTTAAGTTTAGGCCTGGTTTTTAGTCACATAGTATTTTTCTCTGTCTCCAGCCTGCCCACACTGACTGTCAGTCTCCTTGGTAGAGCTGTGGTTTTGTTTACGTGGTGGTGCTGCACATCCAGAGAGTTCTAGGGAGGAGGCTTTTTGGAAGGGCTTTTCTCTCTCCTCCTCCTCCTCCTTCTTCTCCTCCTGAACTGTGTCCAAATGATTTCATGGTGTGAAGTGTGTCTGTTTTGCGTTCACGCTGCCAGCTTCACCTTACGTTGCCCTGCCTTTATCCCATTAAGACCTGGAACGCATCTGTGTCACTTTTTGATTTGAGCTAAAAAGCATTATTTTACACTTTGGCTATTCAAAAATAGCAGATCTACAAGCTCATAGCGCGGCACCGAGTGCCGCGCTATGAGCTTATAGATCTGCTATTTTTTTAAACATTTAGAAAATGTGTGCAAATTGATATATTTATATTATTTTAAAGCGAACATTTTTAACTCAAAACTTTGCTTCTGGGGGGGTCCCTGGAACAAAATATTTTGAGATGGGGGGTCCGCGGCCAAATACATACATATCTTTTTGGGGGTCCTTGACATGAAAAAGTTTGAGAACCACTGATATAGAAACATAGGTTTTTCAGAAAACCGTTTAGGATTTAGAAAACATTTTGCAGAATCGGAACCTCAGGCCTTTAATGGGTTAATGATTGCCGTAGCCATCTAGAAGAGGGTCTGTCTGTCTGTCCAGAGTTCATCTCACCGATGATCAGTGTCAAATCCACACATTATGTTTATATACTTTTAGAAATATTTAACTTTCATTAATATTATAAATATATGGATGTCAATGGGCCTGGGCCTCTCTGACTGGCCTGAAAACTTGCCCAAATGTTGAGTCATTCGTCATAGCATTGGTTCTCATAGTGGGATCCTGGGGGGGGGGGGGGGTGCGGGGGGGTACCAGGGGGTCCCCAGCAAACTTTGTTAATATAGTGTCGCAATCATTTTAACGATATTTTAAATAGCAGATATACAAGCTCATAGTTCGTCACTATGAGCTTGTACGTAGATCTGCTATTTTTGAAAAATCATTAACATTTGTGCAAATCTTTGAGTATATTTTTAAAAGCCAACATTTTGAACATTTTTAATAACTGCCTGCTTGCTCAGGGGGGGAAAAAAAAATCATATTTTAAAATATTTTTTTAAGATATCTTTTGGGACTTTTTCTGCCTTTTATTGATAGGAAAATAGACTGACAGGAAATGAGGAGAGAAATGGGGCGGTTAGTAGAGGTGCTGCGATCACGGTTTTTGCAATCCGATCCGATTCCGATCAGGCAGCATCAAACCGATCCGATTCCAATTCATTCCGATCCCATAAGGCACATAATAGTCTCTATACTGTCTTATCTCATGTTGAAAAAGGATTGATCAAGTGATATTACTCAAACAGAGAACATAACCTCTCCAGAAAAGTTTCACAACGTGCTGGTTAGAAAGTGCTGGAGTGGAGTACTGGAGTGTTTTAATCGGAGCGTTTAATCGGGCATTTTCCTGCGATTCGATCCGATATCCATTTTTTAGCTGATACCGGGCCGATATCCGATCTGTTAATCGAATCGCGGCATCTCTAGCGGTTGGGGGGGGGGGGGGGGGGCGACACGCAGCAAAGGTCGTCGGGATCGGGAGTCAAACTCACGACGCGCTGTCAGGCTGGATTGCCAGCCTAGGTGTGGCCGGACGGTTACGCCAACCGTCCGGGGCGGAAAAATGTAACCTCGACCCATCAGGTCAAAATGTTAGGTGTCAAACCAGAAACAGGAAGGATGGTGTCAAAGGTCATGTCTCACCTGGACACACCATGTCTCAATAGAAGAACAGAGAGACAAAACACAACCACCCCAATCGTATAAGTTATATTGTATTAACATACTCTACCATGCAGATCGGACAAGTTACATTGTTACATTTTGTTACAAGTAGTGACATTACAGTTACATTGTGCCGCTTTAAGTATTTTTTTCTTTTGAATACGTGCGTATTTCTTATTAACCCTTTAAGACCTGGAACTGTGTCATTTTTAGATTTGAGCTAAAAAGCATTATTTTACACTTTGGGCCATTCAAAAATAGCAGATATACACGAGCTTGTAGATCTGCTATTTTTGAAAATGTGTGCAAATCTTTGAATATAAACTGCTCAAAAAAAGTTTGGAAACTTAACTTCGGTCAATTATATCTCCACTTTAATAAAACCAATTGGTATTGTGTTTTATATCATTTTTATCGTTGATTAGTCACCTTTACAAGGAGGTACAGCTTGTAAGGATCGGGCATTCGTGGAATGAGCAACACAGCTAAACGTGTGGGTAGCGCCTCCAAAAAATTTGCCAAAATCACCCAATATGCTTCTGTTGGTAATCGCTCTTGTTTTGAGCAACCTGCCAGCACACACCTGCTGAGAGGTGTGTGCCAGTAGTCACAGGTGTGTGACTGCCTCACAGGTGAGTGACTGGCACCTGAACATGGGTTTTGCAACTTTGTTAAGTTGGAGTGTGTATGCTCCAAGCAGCAACACTGCCCCCATGGAAAGATGCCACGTTTGTCCCTTCAGGATGAGGCCTGTGCAATAGGGCAAGTGAATCAGAGTGACAGCATTATTTGGTGTCAGCCCTGGTACCATTTGCAAACTTAGGACCAAGTTCTGTGAGACTGGTGAAGTCAACAAGGAAGACAACAACCCAAGACCCCTTGCTTAACTGAGGAACCATAGATTTACAGGCCAGATTTGCACAACGGAACCAAAGACAGACGTCAAAGTTGCAGGACCCATGCTCAGGTGCCAGTCACACATGTGACTGGCACACACCTGCCTGCAAATGGTACCAGGGCTGACATCAAATAATGCGTAATCTGCGTAACAGAACATCAGCTTCACTGGCCCTATTGCACGGGCCTTATCCTGAAGGGACAAACGTGGCATCTTTCCATGGGGCAGTGTTGCTGCTTGGAGCATACACACTCCAACTCAACAAAGTTGCAAAAACCATGTTCAGGTGCCAGTCACTCACCTGTGAGGCAGTCACACACCTGTGACTACTGGCACACACCTCTCAGCAGGTGTGCCAGCAGTGTGCTGGCAGGTTGCTCAAAACAAGAGCGATTACCAACAGAAGCATATTGGGTGATTTTGGCAAATTTTTTGGAGGCGCTACCCACACGTTTAGCTGTGTTGCTCATTCCATGAATGCCCGATCCTTACAAGCTGTACCTCCTTGTAAAGGTGACTAATCAACGATAAAAATGATATAAAACACAATACCAATTGGTATTATTAAAGGGGAGATATAATTGGCCGAAGTTAAGTTTCCGAACTTTTTTTGAGCAGTTTATATATTTTTAAAGCGAACATTTTTAACTCATATCTTTGCTTCTGGGGGGTCCCTGGAACAACATATTTTGATGGGGGTCCGCAGCCAAATACATATAATGTTGGAAGAAAACTGTTGAGATTTAGGAGACATGTAGAATCGGCTTCAGGTCTCAATGGGTTAAGCACAAGAACTCCAGTGCTTTAACCCCTCAACCTTGTAGCTGAATAATATTTGACCAGGAGTATCTTACACTTTAAAGTTGGGGGTTTTAAGCTCTAGTAACTGTACTGTATGCAGGCTTTTCACCTGGAGCCCTGGAGCCATAATCTCACCATCAAAGCTCCAGCCTTTTAGCTGTAAAACGGGCCTTTGAGCCACTGGAAGCTCTTTTCACTAAAAACCCCAACAATAGTTTTCTGTTTAAACTGCACAATGACCCCGTGACTGTCTTAATGACCGACGACGGGGGTGAAAAAAAGGGCTGAATTAGCTGTGCCTTTCTCTTCTGGAAAGCTGCAGCCTACAGGCTGTTTTTGAGGTCAAGAGCGAATAAATACTGTTCAATTCTTGATTGGATTAAATCGTCGCTGTCCATATTTTAACTTTAACTTCATTTTTGGGGGTCCTTGACATGATAAATGTTGAGCGCCGCTGATTAGGGGTGTCACGATACGCCTAATCCACGATTCGATTCGACTTTCGATTTTAAGGTCACGATACGATATATATTTTTAAAACGTCCTTTTTTTCAGCTTTGAGGGCTATTATGATTATTCATTTAGGCTATTGTCTTGATTTGTAAAGAAAAACACATGTTTTCCCTTTTATTTGAATAACAAAAAGGGTTTTATGCCCTTACAACAACTGTCATTCTCAGATTCTTCTTTAAGATGAGTTAACAACAACATTGTTGTGAAGCTCTATAACTAAATAAAATCTAAATACAAAGTTGAACATGTAAGAAAAAAGGATCCAAAGACAACTGTTATTTGGCTACATGTTCTTAAACATCTTAAAGTATGTTCACATTGTTTGAACAGGTCAGAGCTTTAACAAACAAGAAATGTGAATAATAAGCTGCTAAGCCATACGCATGTGAAGCATAATGGACAAACGGTAGCCGTTTTGTCAACAACGCGTCGGGTGCCTCATAATTCACTGGGAAGCCAAAATATTGCTAGACTTTTGACTTAAAGGAAGCGGGAGGGTTTTCCAATTATTCTGTTTGTGTATCATCATTACCATCGCTGGCTTCAGCAGTGTCCATGGTGAAATGTAAAGTAGTAGCCTAGTACAGACACGACGCTACAGCGGTCTCTGTCTCCTCCAAACTCCTCTGTGGTGTGTGTGTGAGTTTGTCCTGTCTTTTTTTTCCTCCCCCGTCGCAAGCACGCATGCGCGATGCACGGAAAAACACAACAGTGGCTCCAGCATGTCTTCACCCGTACGTGCAATCGGATGTGCGCATGCGCGGGAGTATTCTTTTTGTATTAACCCTTGAATCGCGATACGGCTTTTGATTTCGATACACCGTATCGAACGGCATTTTCGGTTCGATTTCGATTCGTATGGAGTATCGTGACGCCCTTACCACTGATATAGAAACATACGTTTTTCAGAATACTGTTGGGATTTAGAAGACATTTGTAGAATGGGCTTCCGGTCCCTACTCGATCATACTACAGCGTCACACACAAGCATTACAAGTAGTGGATCTGCTGCTACTTCTGCTATTTTTGATTTTTGAATCCTGATAAGTAACGGTTTTGGATGTATGAGGTTTCCACCCGACAAGAGACGACAGACTGTACCATTTTAACTCTCTGCCTGCCCAAAACATTTATAAACATTTATAAACGTTTTTTTTAAATAAAAAAAAAAGACAATTTAAAAAAATCTAAAATTATGTTTTTTCCCCGTTTTTCTGTTCTTCACAAAGAACCAGGAGATAACCATTTTCCGAAAGTTGCTGCTCCATTCTCTTCAATGTTAAAAAATGTAAGAGAAATAAATGAAACATGTCCTATGTTTTACCATGTAAACTGCTGGCAGTTTTTGAGTACCGTACTACTTTTGAAAAACCCTGGCAGTTTAAGAGTTAAGCTGCTTCCTGGGCTCAGTCGTATCGACAGAGACCATTGAGAGTGTCAATTGGACAAAACAAAATGAAATGGCCTCCCGCTCAAGATAAGAGGATGGCAATTTAAAGTCTCCTCCTTTTTGTTTTTCAGTTCCCAGCTGCACTAAGTAATGATACTTTTCAGGACCGGGCGGGCATTGATGGACATGTTTTCGATATGAATTCTAGTTTTCAGTCTTAACCCTTTAAGACCTGGGACGCACGCGTCTGTGTCGCATTTTTAGATTTGAGCTAAAAAAGCATCATTTTACACTTTGGGCTATTCAAAAATAGCAGATCTACAAGCTCATAGCGCGGCACCGAGTGCCGCGCTATGAGCTTGTAGATCTGCTATTTTTGAAAAATCGTTATATTTTTTTTGCAAATCTTGAGATTTGAGTTACCAAAGCGAACATTTGTAACTCAAATCTTTGCTTCTGGGGGATTCAACAGTTTTTTGAAAAAACTTATGTCGGCTTAATATCAGTGGTTCTTTTTTCCATGTCAAGGACCCCCAAAATGACATGTATTTGGCCGCGGACCCCCATCTAAAAATATATGTTCCAGGGACCCCCCCCAGAAGCAAAGATTTGAGTTAAAAATGTTGGCTTTAAAACAATTTATATTCAAAGATTTGCACACATTTTCACGAATTTTCAAAAATAGCAGATCTACAAGCTCATAGCGCTATAAGCTTGTAGATCTGCTGTTTTTGAATAGCCCAAAGTGTAAAATAATGCTTTTTATCTCAAATCCAAAAAATGACACAGGTGTTTCTTTCTTCAGGTCTTAATGGGTTAAAAAACTGTAATAGCACTCAGAATGAGACGAGAGTAGGCCCTAAATTATAGCATGTCATTTCTGCATGTCCCATCTACATTGTACATACTGTCATTCGTGTAATGTTTCTAAGAATGCTCGAACGAGAATAAAAATGAAAATTGTTTAGTTCTTCATAGGGCTGGTAACTTTCCTCAGAAATGATATTCGAATATTGGTCTTAAAAATTGTAGATCTGCTATTTTTGAAAAATCGTGAGAATTTGTGCAAATCTTTGAATATATATTTTTTTAAGCGAACATTTGTAAAATATGTTGTTCCAGGGACCCCCCAGACGCAAAGATTTGAGTTACAAATGTTTGCTTTAAAAAATATATATTCATAGACTTAAGACACATTTTCACAATTGCTCAAAAATAGTAGATCTACAAGCTCATAGTGCGTGCCGATCTGCTATTTACAAGCTCACAACGTTGTTGCATCGCCACATGTTATGATCAGCTACTTGCTGATCATAACACACGTGCTGCGTTCCCGGTCTTAACGGGTTAACAAGATTTAAACAAATAAATTAAGGTGTGTGTGTGTGTGTGTGTGTGTGTGTGTGTGTGTGTGTGTGTGTGTGTGTGTGTGTGTGTGTGTGTGTGTGTGTGTGTGTGTGTGTGTGTGTGTGTGTGTGTGTGTGTGTGTGTGTGTGTGTGTGTGTGTGTGTGTGTGTGTCTGTGTCCAAAGTGTCTCAGTCTGGACACCGAAGCCTAATTTATATACTTGTGAGCTTGTAGGTCGGCTATTTACGGCAAGAGACACTGTTGTACCGTAAGTACAGTACAGTACAGTGGCTGCTATTTCAGCAGGCTAACTTTCCAGGAAGAAATGTAGTTTCCAGTATATCTTGAAATCCCCATCGATGATGTCATTGGAGTAAAGTTTCTGAAGTGTCCACAGCACAGCACACCCTAAGACACAAATGAAATGGTCCCATCTTGAGGGAGGACCAATTAGGGCTGTCACCATTACATATTTAAGTTGACGATCAATTATCACTCAAATAATTGCGATTAACGATTCAATTTAGTTTCTGTCGTTGAAAATGAATGGAACATTATGAATAAAAATGACATTTCTGTTTGGCTTTTATATACTTAAAAATAAACATTAATAGTGGAAATAGCCAAAAAATAGTGGGAAATAGTAGATCTATAAGCTCAAAGCGCGTCGCGATGCGACGCGCTTTGAGCTTATAGATCTACTATTTCCACTATTTTTGAAAAATCTCGAAAACTTTTTTTAGATGTTGTGGTCAAAAATAAGGTAGTATATATAATTCTTTGCAAAGAAAGTAAGAAACCTTCACTTAACCATCATTCTAACTGGCATCAAAGAGAGACGTGGCCTTTGGAGACCAGGCGATGGCCCTGACCTTGAATCCATGTCAATGAGCTCCGCCGTCAAACTATTGGCAGTTACATGACATTTCATGAGCGGTGGATGACTCACAAAGTCTGGGAAAATGGCCGACTTTCTTTGCAATCTCTCTCTCTCTCTCTCTCTCTCTAATTGGTCTCTCTCCATCTCCCTCTCTGTTGGCCCTCTCTCGCTCGCTCTCTCTCTCTCACTCACCCCAGCTGTCTTGTCAGTCATCCACCTCTCCCTGATAAAGATGTCCTTCGGGCCAATTTACATCTGTGTTTTTAGAGAGATAGTAGAAGGAGGTATTTTTAGGGGTCCCCCCCGCCATTACCCAGCGAGCCCCAACATTTGACACACTCTGGTTTTTGTCAATGAGGCTAGTATAGTATTTAAAGAGTGACATCCGGAAAGTGGGCTGCGGAAACAGATGGCCCTCTCCTCTCCGGGAGGCTTGTGTGTGATGTCTGTCTCTCTCTCCATTTGCATGAGCTTTTGTTGTGGAGTGTGTACAGTATATCATATCTGTCGGGTGGAAACTAGAGGTGCTGCGATCACTAGAGGTGCTGCGTGCGATCACTAGAGGTGCTGCGTGCGATCACTAGAGGTGCTGCCATCACTAGAGGTGCTGCGATCACTAGAGGTGCTGCCATCACTAGAGGTGCTGCGATCACTAGAGGTGCTGCGATCACTAGAGGTGCTGCCATCACTAGAGGTGCTGCGTGCGATCACTAGAGGTGCTGCCATCACTAGAGGTGCTGCCATCACTAGAGGTGCTGCGTGCGATCACTAGAGGTGCTGCGAAACAGTGGCTGCGTGAAACAGTGGCGTACCCACCATAGAGGCAAGGCAGGTGGCCGCCTGCCCAACTCAAATTTAGCCTCCCCTAGAAAATAAAGTAAAAGACTGACTGAAAAACAGGCAGTGAAAAAATTCACACCGAATAGTGGCCGTCGAGCCATTAGCCCGCCTCCTCGTCCATTCACGCGGGCAGGCAGCCAATCACTACCGTACACAGTCAGTAGAGCGACCCTCGTCTATAGTGATGCAAATGTATGCCTTTTGTTTTCATGGGGTGTCAGGAATGCCAGGAAATCTCGCCTGCCTTAAATACAATTCCTGGGAACGCCACTGTCGTGAAAATGTGTGCGAATCTTTGAATATATTCATATGTATTTAGTTTTTAAGCGAACATTTTTATAACTCAAATCAAATGCTTTTGGGGGATTCTACAAATGTCTTCTCAATCCTAACAGCTTTCTGAAAAACTCATGTTGCTGTGTAATCAGTGGTTCTCAATCTTTTTCATGTCAAGGACCCCCAAAATTATATGTATTTCGCCGCCGACCCTCATCTCAAAACATGTTGTTCCAGGGACACACATTGCACACATTTTCAAGATTTTTCAAAAAAGAAATTCAAAACTTTGGCTATTCAAAAATAGCAGATCTACAAGCTCGTAGCGCGCCGCGCCACGAGCTTGTAGATCTGCTATTTTTGAATAGCCAAAGTATGAAAATAATGGTTAAAGTGGTGACACAGATGCGTTCCTGGTCTGAATGGGTTAAGACGATGGTTGAGATGCCTGCAATGGTGCAAATCTTCAGGAAATAACACCAGGACCCCCACAGTACATGTTTATCCTCTTCACGCCTGACTCTATGAAACACACACACACACACACACACACACACACACACACACACACACACACACACACACACACACACACACACACACGTAGGCCTGTCACAGTTATTACATAGTCACCTGATCACAATTATTTCAGATTATCGCAATTATTTTTGCATAATAGTCATAATCGTATCCATGTTGAGCAAGGTTCATTCTAGGACAACTTATCGTCAAGTAACACACACACACACACACACACACACACACACACACACACACACACACACACACACACACACCTAGATGTACTGCACAACTACATTAATTTGCGGTCGATTTACAGAACATGTCTCAAATAAAATGTTAGTACTCAAAAAACCCAATGTGTTTATAATGAATCATGTAAAAAAAGAAATGCCGTTTCTACTACACCAACACAAAGATTAACGGTTGCTCCATATTCTAAAAAGAGAAGTTGTGGTTTTAACTGCTGGGTAAAACATTATTAAAGAAATGTCAAGATGTTTGGCTTCAGATAAAGTGTGTGATAAGTATTTAGTCTCTGTTGGGTGGAAACCTCATACGTCCAAAGACTGTTACATTAACAAACGGCGACTGCTTCCGGGGTCGTGAGAAGCAATCTATGTATATGTTTGGTTCAGTCTCTGCCCTTGCAAAAAACAGGCTGCAGAGAATTGTGCGTACAGCAGAGAAGCTAACTGGGCAGAGGCAGCTCTCTGTTAATGAACTATACAATGCCAGGGTCAGAAAGCGAGCAGGGAGGATCTTCTCGGACCCCTCTCACCCTGGAAACGGTTTAATAAAAAAACTCCCCTCTGGAAGGCGTTTCCGTTCTATTAAGGCCACGACTACTCGTCACCAGAACAGTTTTTTCCCTAGGGCTATTTCTCTTCTTAATAAGAAGTCATGAGCTCTATATTGTGCTGTTTTTAAGTTTATTTTTTATGCTGTTTTAAGCCTCTATTTGGCCTTTTAGAAATGTTCACTGTAGTTTTTAGAATTGTATCATATCCTGAGTATGTTGTCTTGTTGTGCTGTCTGTTTTTCTATCCGTTGAGCTGTGCTACACCACAACAAATTCCTGTGTGTCCTTGTGATACATTTGGCAATAAAGTGATTCTGATCTGATCTGATCTGATATGAACAAAAATATATAATCCTACCCTGTGCTTCACATAAAAAAGATTTGAAACAATATTAACTTAACCTAATGTAATTGAATAAAGTTATTTATACATGTTTCCAAAAAAAAAAAAAAAACGCCAAAAGTAGCAGATCTACAAGCTCAGAACCTGTCGCTTTGAGCTTACAGATCTGCTACTTTTTATTTTATTTTATATATGCTACTTTTGATGCTTTTATGTGACGCTGTAGTATGATCAAGTAGAGCGTTAATTAACGGGGAAAAAAACAAAGTTATAATATGGAGATCAGATGTTTCTGTCCGACAGCCACGATTTGCAGTCATTTTGTACTTTATTACCTTGTTCTACTATCATTTCAAAGTCAAAATTAATAGCCTAGACTGATCAAACGTGTGAAAGTAATTGTTAGCAGCAGCAGCTCTACAACGTGGCCTGTGTTGGGAGTGCCGTGTGTTTAACCCATTGAAACCTGAAGCCGATTCTACATGTCTCCTAAATCTCAACAGTTTTCTGAAAAACGTTTGTTTCTATATCAGTGGTGCTCAATCTTTTTCATGTCAAGGACCCCCAAAATGATATGTATTTGGCCGCGGACCCCCATCAAAATATTTTGTTCCAGGGACCCCCCAGAAGCAAAGATTTGAGTTAAAAATGTTCGATTTAAAAATATATAAATTGCTCAAAAAAATAAAGGGAACACTTTGATCCCTTAATTCTTTTGAGTTTTTTCATGAACTGTGTACATAATGCTAACGAAAACTGCTCAAAAGAATTAAGGGATCAAAATGTTACCTTTATTTTTTTAGCAGTATATATTAAGAAGAGTTGCACACATTTTCACGATTTTTCAAAAATAGCAGATCTACAAGCTCGGAGCGTGGAACTCGGTGCCGCGCTATGAGCTTGTAGATCTGCTATTTTTGAATAGCCCAAAGTGTAAAATAATGCTTTTTAGCTCAAATCTAAAAATGACACAGTTCCAGGTCTTAATGGGTTAACTGTCAGTTACTCTGAGGAACATCTGCAACTCTGTTAGTTTATAGTCTAACAGACTGACAGATCAGCTGGACTGCAACGCACACACACACACGTTTGTATTACCATACTTGTGAGGACGTGAGGACTTATTTTAGGATGGCAATTTTATGATTGGCATCTACGAATTGTTTTTTGCCATTTGTCTAAAATAACAGATCTACAAGCGTTGCGTTCTGTCAGGGTGTGTGTCTGTCCGGGTGTGTGTCTGTCCGGGTGTGTGTCTGTCAGGGTGTGTGTCTGTCCGGGTGTGTGTCTGTCCGGGTGTGTGTCTGTCCGGGTGTGTGTCTGTCCGGGTGTGTGTCTGTCAGGGTGTGTGTCTGTCAGGGTGTGTGTCTGTCCGGGTGTGTGTCTGTCAGGGTGTGTGTCTGTCAGGGTGTGTGTCTGTCCGGGTGTGTGTCTGTCAGGGTGTGTGTCTGTCCGGGTGTGTGTCTGTCCGGGTGTGTGTCTGTCAGGGTGTGTGTCTGTCAGGGTGTGTGTCTGTCCGGGTGTGTGTCTGTCAGGGTGTGTGTCTGTCCGGGTGTGTGTCTGTCCCATAAACAAACATTGATGACAACATCAATACGGGGCTCATCAAAGGCACCGCTTCCTTCACACAGGGTGTGATTTTTAGCGGCGCTAGCCGCTCTATACCTTTAGGTTTAGAGTTTAGAGTTTAGGTTCAGGTATAGAGTTTAGAGTTTAGGTTCAGGTATAGAGTTTAGAGTTTAGGTTTAGGTATAGAGCGGATCCTGCTCTATACCTGACTTTGTCCGTGTGCGTACGTCAACGTTCTGATTGGTCAGGTGCGTACGTCAACGTTCTGATTGGTCTGGTGCGTACGTCAACAAAGTGATTGGTCAAGCTTCACGTGACACATGGCTATAAACACATATCGATGAAAAAATGTATCAAAGGCGCCGCTACCTTCACACAGGGTGTGATTTTTAGCGGCTGCTCTATACCTGACTTTGTCCGGGTTCACCGTCAACGCTCTGATTGGTCAGACCTGTCAACGCTCTGATTGGTCAGACCCGTCAACAAAGTGATTGGTCAAGCTTCACGTGACACGTGGCTATAAACACATATCGATGACATAATGTATCAAAGGCGCCGCTACCTTCACACACGGTGTGATTTTTTTATGTCTAAACGCCTCTTCTGTGAGATCTGACTACTGTACATAACAGCTGAAAATACGCAGACATCTGACGGTGTTTTGTCTCTTCTGTTGTATTCTATGCTTTAGAATAGAATTAGGAATGAGCAGCCATTATCATCATCATCTCCACTTTAGAGCATTAGTAAAGTATTGTTCTCTTCAAAAGAACCTGATTCAAAGAAAATGACCTACTTGTTACTAATTGGAAATGTTGCTCTGTGTGTGTGTGTGTGTGTGTGTGTGTGTGTGTGTGTGTGTGTGTGTGTGTGTGTGTGTGTGTGTGTGTGTGTGTGTGTGTGTGTGTGTGTGTGTGTGTGTGTGTGTGTGTGTGTGTGTGTGTGTGTTTGAGCACTCTTGGCTCTATATCAGTGGTTCTCAACCAGTGGTCCGGGGACCACCATTGGTCCTTTTTTTTTGGGGGGGGGGGGGGGGGGGGTACCAGGGGGTCCCAGGGGGTCCCCAGCTAAATGAGTTAACATAGCGTCACAACCATTTTAACCACTTAGCTTTGGCTATTCAAAAATAGCAGATATACGAGCTTGTAGATCTGCTATTTTAAAGCGAACATTTTTAACTCAAATCTTTGCTTCTGGGGGGTCCCTGGCACAAAACATTTTCAGATGGGGGTCCGCGGCCAAATGTATATCAGTTTAGGGGTCCCTGTGGCATGAAAAAAGGTTGAGAACCACTGCTCTATATTGTCTTCCCGTTCCTTTATTTCTTTTGCTGCTCGTCTTCAACCTCCTCCCAGTAGGGGGCGGTGCAGATCAAAGCCTAACCTCTCTCTCCTCTCTCTCCCTTTCATCCTCCTCCAGGAATCGGAGATCGCTGCCGACTGCAACCATGTAAGTGTTTGTGAAGCTCCTCCCCCCCGCCCGCCCTCGCATCCAAAACGTTTATAAACCTTTTTTCTTTTTATCAAAAACAAAATAAAAAAATCTAAAATTATTCTTTATTTTTTTAGTTTTTTCCGTTTTTCCGTTCTTTACAAAGAACCAGGAGATAACATTATCCAAACAGTTGCTGCTCCATTCACTTCACTGTTAAAAAATAAACAGAGAAATAAATAACCATGCTGACAGAGGCTGCAAACTGTTTTAGAAAACCCTTGGCAGTTTAAGAGTTAAACTTCTCCTGTCACTAACAGTTCTCCTTGTTGTCGGGGAGAAACCCCTCATCTCCATATTTTAGCTTTTTGTGTTTTTTTCCCCCCATAAATTAACTCCCTACTTGATCATACTACAGCGATGAAAAGTAGCAGATCTACAAGCTCCAAGCGAGAAGCGTTTTCAACTTGTAGATCTGCTATTTTTGAATCACCAAATAAATCAAAAAAATGACACGCATGTTCCCGGTCTTACTGGGTTAAACAGACGCAGCCTGACTAGAGTCTGCACTTTACTGCAGTTTATTTGTTTTCCTTAAATCAACGCTGAGCTCTAACAGACAGACAACTTGAATAAACACTTGTTGTTGTCTTAGGAATGAGACAAAAGCTAAAAAACTATCCATGAATTCAAGTCTTAATGGGGTGACTAATCAATAGAAAAAAAGTAATTTTTTTGGCGGTGAACTATCCCTTTAAGGCTAAAAGTATAACGCAGAAAAGTCCTGGGGACTTGTTTCCATTGTGGTCCTGTGTATTCAATTCATCAACATAGCGGACAAAATGAACACAATAATACATGTCATCAACAAATACAAACACTATATGTACAAGAGATGGAACATTACATTTACCTCAGGCCAATTTTGAAAGAAACCAATTATATATATTGTTCTAAATTTGGGTCGTACCAGATCATGGTTTGCTGCTAGGGTTCAAGTGGGTTACCGTTAACCCAGCCTGATCGCCAGAGAATTAGTATACATTGCACGGATTTGTGCACGTCATTCCGTGCATAGTCGCCTAGAAACCCCCAAATTCCGTGCATATGTACGGGGAGTCCCACGGTGGGCGTAACCAGTCGCAACCCGGAAAAACCAGGAAGTAGAGCAGTCCCCACAACAGAATTTACGATTCTGTGCCTATCGGTACGTAACTCAAACGGCGCTGAGTAGGCTCAAGGGAACGTCGCAATGTTCAGGATGGCAACTCGCTCGCTTTAGCTCGCTCGGTGGTCCTTCACACGGCGACAATTTCCTTGAGACTGCGCGGCTCCGAAATGGTTTAGTCACAATGGGGGAGATGCGAGGCGGCTATGCACGGAATTTGTGGTTTTCCAGTAGTCTATGCACGGATTTTGAGAAACGTTGAAAAACGTTCAATGAGAACGTTTCCTCTGGCGATCGGGTTGGTTAACCCATTAACTCATTCAATGCCATGCTTATTTATGGCAGTTTGGCTCTGAGTGCCACAGCCAAAATTCATTGTAAAAAAAAAAGTGCTTAGGAAGCGAGATACAGCCTTTTTAAGTTATAGGTTAAACAAGGAGTGGATGGAGCTGCACATCTTTAAGTCATCATATCTTGGGTTCTGAACATGTTTTTCAAAAGAAAAAAAGAGTTAAGACCTGAAGCCAATTTTACAAATGTCTTCTAAATCCCAACAGTTTTCCAAAAAAAAAAACGTCTGTTGCTTTCATAATTGTCAAGGACCCCCAAAACTATATGTATTTGGCCCCCCATCTGAACATATTTTGTTCCAGGGACCCCCCAGAAGCAAAGATTTGAGTTCGCTTTAACAGAACATTTTCACAGATTTGCTCAGATTTTCACATTTTTTCTAAATCCGATCTACAAGCTCATAGCTTGTAGATCTGCTATTTTTGAATAGCCGAAGTGTAAAATAGTGCTTTTCTCAGCTCAAACATAACAATGACACAGATGCGTCTTAACGGGTTAACGTATTGGATAAAGTAGGCCTACCGCTGTGGCCTTTTTTTGGTTTTAGTGTCAGTTCCTCCTAATTGAAGGTTCTGCTTCACCTTGGTTTGACTTTCCACTGCAGACGTGATGATGAGTGTCATCTAACTCAGAATCACAGTGTGCCCGCGCCATAAAAAGTGTTATTTCTCTAAACTAGGTCACGTTATCTCTCGACATGCCTATCTCTTTGAGATTTCCCTTGTGGTTTTTTTAGACTTTTAGACTTAGACACACACACACACACACACACACACACACACACACACACACACACACACACACACACACACACACACACACACACACACGTAGGTGACATTTAACAGGAAAGCCATGTCACATGGGTGTGCATTCGTCCCCCGCACATAATATACATCCACCCCCATAATGCAGTGCGTACGGGTGCTGGTATATTATATACCCGCCCCGTACAGCAACCACAACGTTGTCCATTGCTATTAATGATGAACAAATTGATCATATATTTGCCCTCTATAAATTTGAAGAATTCTTAATCTCTGTCCAGCCAGATCTCACAACAATGTAGTACACATTGCACGGACCCCGTGCACGTCATTCCGTGCATAGTCGCCTAGAAAACCCCAAATTCCGTGCATATGTACGCCGAGTCCCACGGTGGGCGTAACCAGTTGCAACCCGGAAAAACCCGGAAGCGGAGCAGTCCCCACAACAACATGTACCATTCTGTGTCTATCGGTACGTAACTCAAATGGCGCTGAGTAGGCTCAAGGGAACGTCGCAACGTTCGGGACGCGAACAGCCTTCTCCCTGGCTTCGGGGCTAGGCTTCGCGCCCGCCCAAAAGGCTTATTGGGCGGGCACGCGGGCGGGGACTTCTTTCCTCTACAATAGAAGAGTTAGGACGTCACATTCTAATCCAGCCCGAATACCCAATTTCAGCACCGGCCTCAGTGGCGCACCTCGCTAGATCCACTACCTCTGGGAGTCTGGGTTCGACTCCCGCTTCGGACAACACTTTTTCAAACAACCGCGGACTATTTTTTTCGCCGATAAAGTATAGTTTTGGACCATGACGGAGGCGCGCCGACTCAGCAGACCTTGAGGCCGAGGAGTCGCGCCCGAGCGCCTCCAGGCGCGAGTGCCCGCGACGACCGGCCGATGGTCTGCTAGTCGACTACGCGCCGTCCGAGTTATGTACCGATAGGCACAGAATCGTAAATGATCTTGTGGGGACTGCGTTTGCCCCAACTGACACACTCACTCACTGCACTAACTTAGCCCGCCAGCCCCGCCCCCTTTTGCCTTCAACAGCCAGGGAGAAGGCTGTTCGCGTTCGGGACGGCAACTCGCCCCGAAATGGTTTATAGTCAACGGGGGAGATGCGAGGCGGCGAATGCACCGAATTTTTCGGGTTTTCCAGTTGTCTATGCACGGAATGACACCTCCCTGCAATGTATACTAAAGTCGTGTGAGATCGGGTTGCTCTGTCGGGTGGAAACCTCATATGACCAAAACTTTGTTACTTTTTAAATTCAAAAGCATCAAAAGTAGCAGATCTACAAGCTCGAAACGCGCCGCTTCGCGCCGCGTTTCGAGCTTGTAGATCTGCTACTTTTGATGCTTTTGTGTGACGCTGTAGTGTGTAGTGTGATCAAGTAGGACGTTGATTAACGAAAAAGCACAAAACGTTAAAAATCTGGAGATAAGAGTTACTAGATACTAGAGAAACAGCTTTAATGTGTCGTAACACCCAGACTAAATGGTATATTTTCCTAAACACGTTTTTACCTCGTCCTCTCTCTCTCTCTCTCTCCAGCTCCTGTGGAACTACAAGTTGAATCTGACCACTGACCCCAAGTTTGAGTCTGTGGCGGTGGAAGTGTGCAAGACCACCATTACTGAGGTAAGCTGGGGAGATGGCGCTCTTAAACCCATTGAGACCTGGAACGCATCTGTGTCCTTTTTTTGGATTTGAGCTAAAAAAAAGCATTATTTTACACTTTGGGCTATTCAAAAATAGCAGATCTACAAGCTCGTAGCGCGGCACCGAGTGCCGCGCTATGAGCTTGTAGATCTGCTATTTTTGAAGAATTGTGAAAATGTGTGCAACATTTTTAACTTCTGGGGGGGTCCCTGGAACAAAATATTTTGAGATTGGGGGTCGGCGGCCAAATACGTATAATTGTGGGGGTCCTTGACATGAAAAAATGTGAGCACCACTAATATGGAAACACATACGTTTTTCAGAAAACTGTTGGGATTTAGGAGACATGTAGAATCGGCTTCAGGTCTTAACCCATTAAGACTGGGGACGCGTCTGTGTCATTCTAAGATTTCTTTGGCTATTCAAAAATAGAGTGCCGCGCTATGAGCTTGTAGATCTGCTATTTTTGAAAAATCGTGAAAAAATATTTTTTTTGTTTTTTTTCCAAAAACTGTTAGGATTTAGATTTTTTTTTAAAGAATGGCCTCAGGTCTTAATGGGTTAAACTGGTCGTTCACCACTTAAACCTGGTCTCTGGTGAGCCAGACTGTTGCCTCCCACAGTGTTCTAACTGCTTCCGTCACACAGTCTGGAGCACCGGAAGCTCTGAAAATGATCAGGAGGATAAAGCGTATTTCTCCCTCTACACCAAAGCGTCAAAAACATCTACAAGCTCACACAAGCTTTCCCCCTTTACACCAAAAAGTGCCAAATCAGTGCTCATCCACCAGTTTACTGTGACTTATAGCCCCAAAACAAAGAGCTGCTCATTTGTAACCCACTCGTTTCAAGTGTAAACATACATTTAGGGAACGGTTTTCTCTGTTCAAGGTGACTTTATTTTGTCTCCCTTGAGAGACATTTGCCTTGGAGACACGGACCAGCTGCATGCATACAATGCAATGCAGTGCAGTTAGTGGTTCTCAAACTTTTTCATGCCAAGGACCCCCAAAATGATATGTATTTGGCCGCGGACCCCCATCTCAAATATTTTGTTCCAGGGACCCCCCAGAAGCACAGATTTGAGTTAAGAATGTTCGCATAAAAATATATATATTCAAAGATTTGCACACATTTTCACAATTTTTCAAAAATAGCAGATCTACAAGCTCATAGCGCGGCACTCGGTGCCGCGCTATGAGCTTGTAGATCTGCTATTTTTGAATAGCCTAAAGTGTAAAAGGTCATAATTATTGTGACGCTATATTAACACATTTTGCTGGGTACCCCCTGGAACCCCCTCAAGTACCCCTGGGGGTCCCCGGACCCCACTTTGAGAACCAATGGTCTACAGTACAGTACAGAACAGTACAGTACAGTACAGTACAGTACAGAAACCAATAAGACACACGGTGACACGTACAACCCTACCAGTCATTTACATGTAGGCCTAATACATCACCCTCCAGCATAATATACTACACTGCTCAAAATGATTAAAGGAGTAGTTCACCCAAAAAATGACTTATTTTCACTCATAGCGCGGCACCGAGTGCCGCGCTATGAGCTTGTAGATCTGCTATTTTTGAAAAATCGTGAAAAAATATATATATATATTTTTTTTCCAAAAACTGTTAGGATTTTGATTTTTTTTTTAAAGAATGGGCTCAGGTCTTAATGGGTTAAACTGGTCGTTCTCCACTTAAACCTGGTCTCTGGTGAGCCAGACTGTTGCCTCCCACAGTGTTCTAACTGCTTCCGTCACACAGTCTGGAGCAATGGAAGCTCTGAAAATGATCAGGAGGATAAAGCAGATTTCTCCCTCTACACCAAAGCGTCAATAACATCTACAAGCTCACACAACACGTTGTGACACATTGTGAGGTCACAGGAGTCTATACTCCAGGGGTCTATATACTTGTTTTTTTTCCCCCTTTACACCAAAAAGTGCCAAATCAGTGCTCATCCACCAGTTTACTGTGACTTCCCCAAAACAAAGAGCTGCTCATTTGTAACCCACTCGTTTCAAGTGTAAACATACATTTAGGGAACGGTTTTCTCTGTTCAAGGTGACTTTATTTTGTCTACCTTGAGAGACATTTGCCTTGGAGACACGGACCAGCTGCATGCATGCATGCAATGCAATGCAGTGCAGTTAGTGGTTCTCAAACTTTTTCATGCCAAGGACCCCCAAAATGATATGTATTTGGCCGCGGACCCCCATCTCAAATATTTTGTTCCAGGGACCCCCCAGAAGCACAGATTTGAGTTAAGAATGTTCGCATAAAAATATATATATTCAAAGATTTGCACACATTTTCACAATTTTTCAAAAATAGCAGATATACAAGCTCATAGCGCGGCACTCGGTGCCGCGCTATGAGCTTGTAGATCTGCTATTTTTGAATAGCCTAAAGTGTAAAAGGTCATAATTATTGTGACGCTATATTAACACATTTTGCTGGGTACCCCCTGGAACCCCCTCAAGTACCCCTGGGGGTCCCCGGACCCCACTTTGAGAACCAATGGTCTACAGTACAGTACAGAACAGTACAGTACAGTACAGTACAGTACAGAACAGAACAGAACAGAACAGTACAGTACAGAAACCAATAAGACACACGGTGACACGTACAACCCTACCAGTCATTTACATGTAGGCCTAATACATCACCCTCCAGCATAATATACTACACTGCTCAAAATGATTAAAGGAGTAGTTCACCCAAAAAATGACTTATTTTCTATCAATTACATACCCCATGAAGCATTGAAATTCTTGGGGTTTTGAGCCAATAATTTGATAATAATAATAATAAAGATGCTAATGTATCCGGTAGGAGACACAAAGGAGACTCTTTGTGTCTCCTACCGGAGAGACTGCAGGACATCAGATTATTGGTTTAGGAATGCGATAAAAACAAAACAATCTCCATGAATTCAATGCTTCATGGGGTGTGTAATTGATAGAAAATACGTAATTGTTTGGGTGAACTAGTCCTTTAAGGGAACACTTTGATCCCTTAATTCTTTTGAGCAGTTACTGTTAGCAGTATGTATACAGTTCATGAAAAGTCAAAATAATGAAGTATATATCACCCCAGCCAACATAGCTAGTGCATCAAGAGCAACACGTTGGCCCCACCTCAAAACCCTCCACCCCGCCGTCTGCCCCCCTCCTCTGTAAGGAGTTTATTGAGGAGACAACTACATTCTGACCCTGTCCCGGAAAAAGACGCGCCGTGATTGGCCAGTAGTGACTTTGAGTGGCAGCGTGCCTTCCGCCTCCAATGAACTGCAGCGGGCCAATGAGGTGTCTAGGTTTCTAGATCTATGCTCACAAGTATAGGAACACACACACACACACACACACACACACACACACACACACACACACACACACACACACACACACACACACACACACACAGACCGTTAGACAGACAGACAGACGCACGTCCTGGAAAGGAGGGCTTAAGCTTGCTTTTAAAAGAGGACACAGTGTTGGGTCAGGTCTGGGGTCTTTTCACCCATTGAGACCTGAAGCTGATTCTACATGTCTCCTAAATCTCAACAGTATTCTCAAAAACCTATGTTTCTATATCAGTGGTGCTCAATCTTTTTCATGTCAAGGACCCCCAAAATTATATGTATTTGGCCGCGGACCCCATCAAAATATTTTGTTCCAGGGACCCCCAGAAGCAAAGATTTGAGTTAAAAATGTTCGCTTTAAAAATATATATATTCAAAGATTTGCACACATTTTCACGATTTTTCAAAAATAGCAGATCTACAAGCTCGTAGCGCGGCACTCGGTGCCGCGCTACGAGCTTGTAGATCTGCTATTTTTGAATAGACCAAAGTGTAAAATAATGCTTTTTAGCTCAAATCTAAAAATGACACAGTTCCAGGTCTTAATGGGTTAAAAGAGGACAGACAGTGTTGGGTCAGGTCTGGGGTCATCAGGCCGTCTGTTCCAGAGAATAGAACTGGTTCACATTCCTCTGAGTCATTAGGTACAGTGGTGGAAAAAGTACTCTTTCTTTTCTATTATTTTTCCTTTATTTATTCAGGGAAGCCCATTGAGAGAAAGCTCTCTTTTTCAAGGACGTCCTGATAACAACATATAAAACACATACATAATGATAACAACATATAAAACACATACATAATGATAACAACATATAAAACACATACATAATGATAACAACATATAAAACACATACATAATGATAACAACATATAAAACACATACATAATGACAAACAATAACAAACATTTGAATCACATAACGTCACAGATGCAAATAAACATAGTGTGACATGAAACCGGTGCAGTTATTATGTAGTGTGTCCTCAAGAAGCACCCTGAATGTCTATGAAAAGCCCATCTACAAAAAGCCGATGCGTTGTGAGCTTGTAGATCGGCTATTTTCAAATATTTAGTACTTTTACTTTTGGTACTTTAAGTCCATTTTGATGACAATAATTTTGTACTTTTACTCAAGTACATTTTTAATTCTGGACTTTTACTTGTAACAGAGTATTTTTGTATTGCAGTATTGGTACTTTTACTTAAGTAAATAATGTGAGTACTTTTTGCACCACTGCAAACCATAAAAATACAATAAATAGCAGATATGAGCTATTTCTTAGGGTTAGACCCAAAGTATAACACGATGGTTATAGATATAAACATCTAAACATGACACGCTTTGCGTCTTAAGGTCCGTTCTATAATGTCTTGTTTGCAGATCAAGGAGTGTGCGGCGGAGGAGCGGGGGAAGGGCTACCTGGTGTCCTGCCTGGTGGACCACCGGGGCAACATCAGCGAGTACCAGTGCAACCAGTACATCACCAAGATGACCAGCATCGTCTTCAGCGACTACCGCCTCATCTGTGGCTTCATGGACAAGTGTAGGGACGACATCAACTCCCTGCACTGTGGCAGCATCACCACCGGGGACAAGGTGGGCTTTTCACCTCGTTTTCTAGACGCAGTGGTTCTCAAACTTTTTCATGGCAAGGACCCCCAAATTCACACTTATTACCCCGCGGACCCCCACTTGAAAATATAAGCCAGGGACCCCAATAAGGGAATTTAATGGCATTTATACCTCTGGGACCCCAATTCATATTGTAAAATCAATGTTAATGTAACTCTGAGAGTGTGCAAATGGAACCAAATGGACCCGTTAGGGTCCATTTGGTTCCATTTGTACACTCTCAGAGTTACAGACCCATAAGGGTCCATTTGGTTCCTGTCCATCATTTAGCTGGGGACCCCCTGGAACCCCCTCAAGTACCCCTGGGGGTCCCCGGACCCCACTTTGAGAACCAATGTTCTAGACACAGTGACGTGGACACACACACACACACACACACACACACACACACACACACACACACACACACACACACACACACACACTGTTTTTTTTTGACTGCAAATTTTGATTCAGTTTTAGTCATAGTCTTTTGAATAAAATTCGATGTAGTTTTAGTCATATTGTAGTCATCTACAACAGTGGTTCTCAAACATTTTCATGTCAAGGACCCCCAAAATGAATTTGGCCGCGGACCCCCATCTCAAATATTTTGTTCCAGGGACCCCCAGAGGAGAATATTTGAGTTAAAAAAGTTTTAAAAAAAGCGCCCATACCCTAGGTGGGGTTGGTGAAAGGGCCTACTCTGTGTGGAGTTTGCATGTTCTCCCCGTGTCTCTCAGGGTAGTTAATACCCTCACAAAAACATGTAGTAATCCTGGTCTCTATACCGCCTCCCCCATGACAGCCGGGGCGCCTGATGGAGGGGAAGGGAACTGGTTGGAATAACGTGTTCCTTCCACGCGCTACGTCCTACCGGGGAAACCCCCCCCTGTCAGGTGACAAGAAGGTCAGTTGGCTCTCATGCACTGAAGGAAGCATGAGCTCGGGCCTGGCCTCCCTGGCTGTGGGGGGCTGGTGTAGCGCTGGTGTAGCGCTGGTGTAGGGCTGGTGTAGGGCTGGTGTAGCGCCCAGGATCACTTAGGAAATTGGCACCGGGTGAATAAAATGGGTTACAAAAATCGCGGGATAAAATATTAGGGAAAAAAAAAATGTAAAAAAAGTAAAAAATATATATATCCCAAAGTTTGCACAAATGTTCACGATTTTTCAAAAATAGCAGATCTACAAGCTCATAGCGCGGCACTCGGTGCCGTGCTATGAGCTTGTAGATCTGCTATTTTTGAATAGCCAAATAATAAAAGGTTAAAATTATTGTGACGCTATATTAACACATTTTGCTGGGGACCCCCTGGAAACCCCCCCCCAAGTACCCCTGGGGGTCCCCGGACCCCACTTTGAGAACCAATGACCTACAATGTTTTAGTTTTAGTCTAGTTTTAATCGACTAAAAGATTATAGTCGACTAAATCTACAGTTGATTTAGTCGACTAAAATGTATGTTGGCGGTGCCTTGATGGCGTTGTAATGGCGGATTTTACACATGGGTTGCATGCTGAAAATAGCAGATCTACAAGCTCACAACGACACGTTGTGAGCTTGTAGATCTGCTATTTTCAGAGCGCAACACCCGAGCGCAATCAAACATAAAATGACTTGTCTTTTAGTTCTAGTGGATCTCTTCTCCACTAGATCCCTCACTAACATTTTAGTCTAGTTTTGATTTGTTGACAAAATTGTCAATATATTTAGTCTTAGTTTTAGTCATCATAGCTTAGTTTATATTTAGTCATAGTTTTAGTCGACGAAATCAACACTGTCACACAAAGTAATCAACCCCAGAACTTGAGTCAAAGTATAGATACGGTAGCCTGGTAAACCCTCCCTCAAGAAATCTCATTTCCATTTGATTTCTGGAGTGAGTCTGGCCTGATCCGCCTTTCTGCAATATTGGCTCTGTACGCCAAACTGACGAGCCTATCAGCGTCGTCCCACATCGTTCTGTGATTGACAGCGACAGTTGGCCAATCAGGTGGCAAGTTCGAGTGAGCCCGAATGAAGCCGAGTGCAGCCTGAGTGCCGCTGACAAAAGACGAACGGCAGCCATTGTTGTTGTCCGAGTGCCATCACTTCTTAATTTCGTTTTTAAAACGGTCTCAAACTTCGTTTTTGAGGCACGGAATTTACTATCAAGATATCGTTTGGATAGATTAGTTGTTTAACTTCATATATGTGGTCAATTAATCATGACAGAGCCTATTTAAAAATATAAATTTAGAGAACCGGCAGGGGTGGGGAGTGACACGCATGTATCCAAATAAGGCAACCTATTTTGGGCATGGCCGTCTCAAAAGTCCCGTTGCGTCACATTAGTCTGGAGGTGGTAAAATGAACTGCTGATTGGCTGAAGGGGAAAAACGATCATTGGCTGAAGGGGTTGTCAGTCAACGGTATTACTCCCGCCCAACTCCAGCCCACAGCCAATATTGCAGAAAGGCGGTTCAGGCCAGACTCACTCCTGAAATCAAATGGAAATGAGATTTTTGGATCGAGGGTTTACCAGACTATAGATACGGTACTCCTGGTCAAATATTACTCGACTACAGGCAAAAGTAACCAGCTCAGGGGTCTTGTGGTTAACTCTTTGAATGCCGTTGACTCGATAACGCGTCAATTGCTAGTTTGTCCAGTTGGCCGTCGACGCGTTAGACGCGTTAGACGCGCGTTCATTGTTTAATCTCTGATCGCGCTATGCTGCTTATTTTTCAATCTTGGTTTCGAGTTCCACTTACTTCACCCACACCTGCATCCGGTTTCATGGCCGGGGTTCCGTTTCCGTTTTTTTATTTTTTTCCCCCGGTCATTTTCGGACAGAATAAGGAAACACGGTTTTTCACACGGTATAAAAAACTAACGGAGAGGTCAACTTCTACAATCTATAGTCTGGGTGACGAACAGTCATCGCCGTCGTGTATCACATCGTAATTTTGGCCGATCGGACAATCTGAGAACACGTCACGTCCGGTTTGACGTATTTCACTGTTTGACTGGGGGTGGGGGGGGGGGGGGGGCGAGTGAGTCAGCGAGCTGATCAAGCTGTCATTTGCTGCTCTCTAGTGGCAGATTTGTCGTATGTGTTTAAAACCCAACTCAGAGAATTTATTTGAATGAAAATAATAATAATAAAAAAAACACAAAAATCGCTGGCACTGGGGGAGTACTTTATGAAAATACTCTGGCAGTCAAAGAGTTAAGGCTGTCCCTCCTGAGGTTGTGGGTTCGATTCCCCGGCCGGGACAAACCAAAGACTAAAACATTAGGACCCAATGTCTCCCTGCTTGGCACTCAGTATCGAGGTACGGTGAAAGTTGCTCAGTCAAATACTCAAGTAAAGTACAGATACTCTTTGTATCTGTACTTTATTGGGCACGGTGGCCTAGATGTTTCAAATGAGCTTCATGCTCCTGGAGACCCAGACTGATGCTACTTTTCTACTTAACCCATTAAGACCTGGAACGCATCTGTGTCACTTTTTGATTTGAGCTAAAAAAAAATTAAAATGATTATTTTGGGGGGGTCCCAGTTAAAAATATATATTATTTTGGGGGGGTCCCCAGTTAAAAAAAAGATTATTTTGGGGGGTCGTGGCCTGAGAAGGTTGAGAGCCACTGCTTTAGCAAGAGACACTGAAGCCATACATCTAGTTGCAGATATAGTGCTCATAGCGAGTCCTTTTTGGACACAAACCTCAGCTCAAATGTACTAATTGGCCATTTACTACATGGCACCACCAGTGTCCCTATGAGACCCCGCCCATTTTACTCAACTCAACTCAGCGGCGTTTTGGATGAGCTGAAGGCGTCTAAGCAGGGCTTGGTCTATGCCAATGTAAAGTGAATTACAATAATCCAGCCTGGAGGTAATGAAGGCGTGAATTACTCTCTCGAGGTCACTGGGAGAGAGGTAGGGTTTGACTTTGGCCAATAGGCGCAGCTGGTAGAAGCTGGAGCTAACCACCGAGCTGACTTGCTTATCGAATTTGAATTTGGAGTCAAAGATGATTCCGAGGTTTTTGACGTAGGGGTGAATGTTGGATTTTAGGGAGCTTAGTGTGTCGGGGGGAGGGACGGAGGAGAGGGGGCCAAAGAGGATTACTTCCGTCTTATTTTCATTTAATTCAAGGAAGTTTATGTTCATCCAATTTTTAATGTCAGCTAAGCAGTCTAGTAGGAGTTGGTGTGAGTTAGTGGATGTTGATTGTAAGGGCAGGTATAGCTGGATATCATCTGCAAAGCAGTGGAATGATATATTGTGTTTTTGGATGATGGGCCCTAGCGGTAGCAGATATAACAGAAAGAGGATGGTGCCCAGGATCGATCCCTGGGGGACCCCGCAAGTAAGGGGGGCCTTGGTGGATGTGAAGTCCCCTAGGCGGATGGAGAAGGACCTGTCGGTTAAATATGAATGGAACCAGTTGAGGGCTGTGCCAGTGATACCTACGTGATATTCTAACCTATGTAAAAGAATTCTGTGGTCTATTGCAGTGGTTCTCAACCTGGGGGTCGCGACCCCCAGGGGGGTTGCCAAATAATTTGGGGGGGTCACCAGATTTTTTGGTTTATTTGAAAAAAAAGATTTTTTTTATTTTTTATTTTTTAACAAAATATTTTTTTATGTTATCATTAATTCATGTTTTATCAGTTAATTTACTCAATTTACCCCACTTTTTGCAAAAATGTTTTGATAATAAACAATTATCAAACAACCTATTATAATTAAATAACCTTCGCGCGCGCAAACGGGACCGCGCGCGTGCACGCGGGGGGTCGCGAGAAATAATATCATTATTTTGGGGGTCGCGGCCTGAAAAGGTTGAGAACCCCTGGTCTATTGTGTCGAAGGCGGCAGTCAGGTCAAGCAGTACTAGGACAGCAGAGTTGCCCTTATCAATGGATAAAATTAGATCATTAAAAACTTTTAAAAGAGCGGTTTCGGTGCTGTGGCCAGGCTTGAATCCGGACTGGAATTTTTCGTGAATATCGTGTGTGGTTAAGAACAGCTGGAGCTGGACATAGACCACTTTTTCTAAGACCTTTGAAAGGAATGGGAGTTGGGAGATAGGTCTGAAATTAGACAGGATGGTGGGATCTAAACTTTTCTTTTTTAAAAGGGGCTGGACCACCGCTTGTTTAAAAGCAAGTGGAACGCAGCCTGTGAAAAGACAGGTGTTGATGATGAGTAGCACGCTGGGCCCTATGGCATCAAAAACGTCTTTAAGGAGGCGAGAGGGGATGGTGTCAAGGGAGCAGGTTGTGGGTCGCAGGTGTGAAATAATATCCGCAAGTGATGAGAGAGATATAGGTAGGAAGGTGTCAAGGGCAGCATGGTGGAATGGGGGAACCGGTTCTGGTGTGGTGAACATATGTGCTGACCTCAGGTTTGCAATTTTATCAATAGAAAACTTTAAAAACCTCTCGCAGAGAGGTGTTGATGGCACAACAGATGGTAAGACACGGGGATTGACTAAGGAGTTAAAAACATTAAAAAGGACCTGTGGCTTGTGGCAATTCGTGGATACCAGATTTGAAATATATAGTGTTTTGGCATTTTTTACAGATTTTTGGTAGTCTGAAAAGCAGGCACGGAGGATCTGAAGGGAAACGTGTAATCTGTCCTTATTCCACTTTCTTTCCGCGCGCCTGCATGCGCGTCGGAGGCTGCGAGTGGAGTCGTTCAGCCAGGGTTCGGAGAGTGGTCTAGGGCGTTTAATCCTTAGAGGAGCAACAGAGTTTAGAATGTCAGTGCAGGTGGAATCGAATCTAGAAATAAGACTATCCACATTTTAATACAACGCTTCACTTGACTTAACCCATTAAGACCAGGGACGCATCTGTGTCACTTTTAGATGTCTTTGGCTATTCAAAAATAGCAGATACACAAGCTCATAGCTTCTCTGCTATTTTAGAAAAATTGTGAACATCTGTGCAAATCTTTGAATATATATAAAGCGAACATTTCAAATCTTTGGTTCTGGGGGATTCTACAAATGTCTTCTAAATCCTAACAGTTTACTGAAGAAAAAAAACGTATGTTGCTATATCAGTGGTGCTGAAAACCTTTTTCATGTCAAGGACCCCCAAAATGTATAGTATGTATTTGGCCGCGGACCCCCTTCTGAAAATAATTTGTTCCAGGGACCCCCCCCCCCCACTCGAATATATATATTCAAATATTTGCCCAAATGTTCAAGATTTTGCCCGGATCTACGAGCTTGTAGATCTGCTATTTTTGAATAGCCCAAAGTATAACATTATGGATAAAGTGGTTAGACGGTTTGAATGGCTTAAAGCACAGTCACTGATGAAAGTAAATGTCATCTTTATCAGGGGGTTTGGTTCTCCTATACTGCTGTGCCAGGATAAATCACCATAAGCCTGTTGGCCATGGGGCCTAATTGTGGGATACGGGGGACGTGATAAGACGTCACAATTATGACTCTCAGCCAATTATGTATTCCTCGACAGGAACCAATCCTCCGTTTCATTATGGGGAATTTGCCACGCTGGCTTATTTAGATTTATTCCAGCTTCCCTGGGGCTGATTTGTGTCAATTGACGTCTGTTAAACCCGTCGGTTCTCAAAGTGGGGTCCGGGGACCCCCAGGGGTACCTTGGGTGGGTATTTACTTATACTTTGGCTATTCAAAAATAGCAGATCTACAAGCTCATAGCGCGGCACCGAGTGCCGCGCTATGAGCTTGTAGATCTGCTTTTTTTTTATTTATAAAAAAACATTTGTAACACAAATCTTTGCTTCTGGGGGTCCTCTGCACAACATATTTTCAGATGGGGGTCCGCGGCCAAATACATATCAATTTGGGGGTCCATGACACGAAAAAGTTTGAGAACCACTGTGTTAACCACTTTTAGCCTGGTGTTCCTGTTTTAGGTACCAGTATGTCATTATAGGGGAATATTTTGATACAAAAACATAAAAAAATAAAAAAAGAAGCAATGTTCTTTTTCTTTTTCCAAATAGCTAAATTGGCATTGGTATCTATCTATAAGCTCACGTGAGCTTATTAGATCGGCCGTGTTCGTTATTTTAGAAAATTGGGCTTAAATAAGGGCTTTAAATATCTCTATATTTCTGTCCTAAAATGAGAGATCCACCACTTGACAAGTTGCATATAAACTGAAAATGATTACCAGCTAGAGAGAAAATGAACATGCTGTTTAAACATGCTCACGGTGACATTTGAGAAAATATTAATTTGGATGTTTTTCTTTTTTGATAAACGAGCATCAATTATTTCTGCCCCTCTAAAAAAAAAAGGTAAATATAGTCTCTGTCGGGTGGAACCCTCATATGTCAAACTGTTACTTTTCAGGATGCAAATTCAAAACATTGCAAAAGTAGCAGATCTACAAGCTCAAGTTTAGAGCTTGTAGATCTGCTCCTTTTGATACTTTAGTGTGAGGCTGTAGTGTGATCAAGTAGGGTGTTCATTTACGAAAAAACACAAATAGTTAAAATATGGAGATAAGAGGTTTCTGTCTGACAGCAACTATATATATATATATATATATATATATATATATAGTTTTTTTACGCTTCAGTGCTAATTGGCCAACTGGATGACAGTGTGCATGTTGATGTTGGTTTGCAGTAGACTGGGCCGTCTCCCCTGTGTCCAAACATGGACACAGTCCCACATGATGTTGGTGCTGTCGGGTAGAAACCTTGTATTTCCCCCCAAAAAAACAAACCTGTTACTTGCCAGGAAAAATAACCTGTGATCCAATGTAGTTATAGCTTAGTCATAAGCTCTTGACAATACTTTTCATTGGTTCCATATTCATAAAACACACACACACACACACACACACACACACACACACACACACACACACACACACACACACACACACACACACACACACACACACACACACACACACACACACACACACACTTGACCATGGTCACTTTCACCACATCTTTCAAAGGTCAGGACTCAGGAGTCTATCTCCTGTTTCCTTAACACATTCCACAGCAGAGTTTAATATCATAATGTACTCACCATTGCCAGTGATTTATTTTATTTTATTTATTTTTTTCACCTCGCCACAGACATCGCTAAATCTGTTAAAATCGCGCATTAAACTGTTTGTAAACACACAGGGTAGCTGTGTGAGACGCCCAGCGAAGACCGTTTCGATCGGCGATCCGCCATCTTGAAGCTACAGCGGTTTATGTTAAACAGCGATCAGCGATGAGAAAAACAACAACCGAGAAAATGGAGATTTAGTTTCCGCTTTAGAGTGGAGGCGGATGGGAACGAACATCTCCAGATACGGATAATTCAGTTTCCGGTGCTGCTACAATGAAATGTGTCGTGGTGAACGAGGCCTACAATGAAATGTGTCGTGGTGAACGAGGCCTACAATGAAATGTGTCGTGGTGAACGAGGCCTACAATGAAATGTGAACCTGCGAACAAAAAAAAAAAAGACCACTTCGCGTAGATCTACGCGACTGGCACGCTGCGCAATTATTTAGGTTTGCGTAGATCTACGCGATTGGCAGTCAATGTGTTAATTGATCTGAACTTGCACACGGGCATTAATCATTGGAATATGAATGTGTAAAGCAGCGGAGTTACTGCACACACTGTGGTAACTAAGGCCGATCTACAAGCCGATCTACAAGCTGATCTACAAGCTCACAATGTGTCGCGTTGCGACGCATTGTGAGCTTGTAGATCGGCTATTGTTGCGTGACACTCCTGCACAAGGATTAATTTCCGTAAAAACCCTAATAAGTTGAAGTGTGGAGATATCAGGTTTCTGTGCTGTAGACACACAGACAGATATCAGGTTTCTGTGCTGTAGACACACAGACAGATGTCAGGTTTCTGTGCTGTAGACACACAGACAGATGTCAGGTTTCTGTGCTGTAGACA